>NC_141028.1:32985000-33312500 GCF_052040795.2 Danio rerio
TTTAGATTACTTTTTTAATTACAGTCTCAAAAGTAATTGAATCACTCATTAAGTAATTTAATTACTCGACTCTTTACTACTTAATTTATCTATAAAGCTCAATGAATAGATATAAACTCTTTTGATTCTTTAAATATGAGTCAAACATTGCCTTTTAGCTTGATTTAAAATGCAATACTTAATATTTGATGTAGAAAATATTAAATACAATTTTTGGAAACTAAAAGAATTACACTGCAAAGGATTTTTTTTTCAATATATATCAAAACATGAAACGTTTCAACACATTTTTTAATATACACTGTATATATAGTCATAAAATAATTTCTGATTTAATTCAATGTTTATTTAACCATTTAAGCTGATTACTTTTTAATTCAGTACACCAAACTCTGGTGATTTCTGTTGTACTAGTCAGAAAGTGATGATAACAAGTGCTACCTTAAACTTCTTTGTACACATACTGAAAGTGGCTTGCACTCTTGGCTTCCATTCTTTCTTTTATTTTTTATTGTTTCAATTTTAGCAGCTTTTAGTATGGCTTTTGATCCACTTTTCAAAATGTTCAATGCTTATCTTAGCCAATCATAATGTTTTGTTTTATGTAAATTTTGAATTTTCACTACCTGCGCAGAGCCAAAGGACTTGGAGAGAGGCTGGATTGACCTCTACACCATCCTCACACTCTTAAAGGGCTTTATTTACTAAACCTGAAACTGAAGTATGTTGCTAAAAAAAAGAAAAAAAAAAAAACAGCCAATGACTTCCAAATATTTCTTTTCTACACTGTAAAACAATTTGAATTCAGTACAACAAAAGCATAAGCTGCACTGGCCTAAAATTATTTGTCAGTAATACAAAAATATTTGTTTGGGTTAACATGAGATTATTAGTTTTCTGGAGAGGGGAACTACTCTGTACCAACTGAACATTTTTTGTCTGCAGAACTATAATGGTTAAATTTGAGTAAACAAAAAATAACATAATCCTTATTTCCTTTCCATTTTTTTCTTGTGTACACAAAATGTTTTTCGCCTTTAATTGATGGGACAGTAGAGAGTATAGACAAGAAAGCATGGGGAGAAGGGAAGGATCAGCATAGGACCTTGAGGGAAATGAACTCTGGTCACCACAAACGCCAGAGTGCCATACGTCAAAACACTAACCACTACACCAGTGGTGCCGATGTGAAAACAACTCGTGAAAACATCAGTTGCACTGACATAAAATGTCTGAAGTTAAGTGAACAAAAAACTCTTTTGGAAATTGGTACTAAGAAATAATTTGTTCTAATAATGTATTATTTCATTGTACAAATTCCAAAAGAGTGTTTTGTTCTCAACTTAAGACATTTTATGTCAGTGCAGCTGATGTTTTCAAAAATTGAGAATACATTGGTGCCAATGGTGTAGTGGTTAGTGTGCTGACACATGGCACTCTGGTGCTCATGGTGACCTGAGTTTGATTCCCACTTTGAGGTCCTATCGTGTGACCCTTCTCCTCGTGCTTTCCTGTCTATACTGTCCTGTCTATAAAAGATAAAAAAATGAGTAAACAAGAAAAAAACTAAAGGAAATAAGGTTTTTTTTTTGTCCTCTCAACTTTATCCATTCCAGTTCTGCAGACAAAAGATGTCACAACTTAAAAAGTTTTGTTACAGAGTAGTTCACCTCTCCAGAAAACTAATAATATTATGTTAACCCAACTAAATGTTTTTTTGTATCACTGATAAACAATTTTAAGTCAGTGCAGCTGATGTTTTAAAAAGCTGAGTGAGCAAGACAAAGTGAAAAGAAATAAGGATTATGTTTTTTTTGTTGTTGTACTGACTTAAATTCTTTTTTTACTGTGTACTATGGCTGCTGTTTTCCAACTTTTTTAGAAATCTTTTTCAGAAGACAGAAATTAATAAAAGTTTAGAACCAGGGTGCAAATAACAGGGGGATTAGGGAGGTCTGACCTTTCTAATTAATGCTTGATCCCCCCTGAAAGACAGCAAAACAAGATGTATGGGGGGGTCAGCCCTTTTATAGTAATAAATAGTTTGCTCTGATCTGTATCTTAAGTAATATTAATAATAAAAATAATAGATAGCTTCAATATACATTTGACCACCCCTAAAATGGTTCATACCATTGTGAATGCATGTTTGCGCCGAAAATATGAGTTCATCGGTTTGAAACTGGCAAATCTAGAGCACAGACAGTGTAAGTGTTCACAAAACATGTTTCTTTAAAAAAGGAGTTTGTAGGTGTCTGTAAAACTAGATGCATAGCTTGTATTTTATTACACACTGGCTTGTACAAGTTAAACAGTAAAATAAAAAAAATGACCAGTCTTTTATGGCCATCTATTAAAGGAAGGCAAACCTGTCACCATTTATTTAATATCATAAATGACATTGAGAACCACTCAATATGTCTCAAAACACTGACAACATAATAACAAGTTTATTTAATTTATTAGATGTAATTGAATTAAATATATACATTCGGTTCACTGAAGCATATTACCAAACATAAACTGAGAACTTGACCCCCCCCCCACCACCACCACCACCAATGGATAATTTGCGTGTTGTTTAGAACCTCTTATTATGAGGAAGTTACACCTTTTGGTTCCTTTTATTTTTAAAACCAATAGCAAAATCCCAACAATTCATCTGTTGAACAACACAAGTAGCTGACATATGTTACATCACAAAAGTCCCATATTCCCACAATATCACTCATTCTTATCAGTCTTGCACAACAGATACCACTGTTTTTGAGCAGTGCAGATATCATGAAGCCTGAACTTGGTGACTCTGCTGTTGTTTTTTAGTGTAATCTGTGGCAGAGTTCTGCAGAATGGCACATAGGGGCAAACTCAACTCTCAGATGCCCCATGCCAGCTCCTCTTATCAGGATTTCCTCTGTGAGAGCTGAAAAGCATGTGCAAACATGAGAGAGAAAAAGACAGGCAGGGGGACGTTAGAGCTTTAGGCAGTATTGAATAAGAGCGAGCCTCTGTTGGCAAATTGAACCACACATGAAAGGAGAAAGCAGCATTTATAACTCGGCTTTGTCTGGGGGGCTTATTTGAAACATAAATTAAGTCAAACTACAGGCAAAGCGCTGACTCAAAATATTTCCAGCATTAAGAAAAGGAATCAGAAAGCATTGTTGGCCAGCTTTCAAACTCTCGCTGTCTGATGTCTGTGAACCTATTAAGCACTGACCCAGAATTCTGATCCCACTCTAAAAGGTATTTTCAGTAGCTTTAGGGTCAGACGGTTCATTTCAACAGCGCTGATAAAACTGGACAGCCACAGTCTCACACATATTTCTAAATTCTCTCACAGCATTTCTTTCTTCTTCATGTCATTAACTTGTTTTCCATTCCACATATTTAAAGTGTCGTTTAATTAAAGTGTTTGCTTTAATCTCCACAGACTTTTATTGAAATGCTTAAACATTAGGGTTGCATTTTGGTAGAACATCAAGACACCTTGGGCAACATTTTTTCTTTGCAAATAGCAATCTATTGTGTCGACTTCATTCCCCCCTGCATAGTATATAGCCAAATATGTCCTAACTTGCCCTCCATTTTTAAGAAGTGGGTCAAACACATAAATGCTTTGAACTTGGAGTTCTTAAAGCTTGTTTTGTAAATCAACAATGCAGAAGGTGGCTCATCTGCGTGGGTCAGGTGGAGAATGTGTGTTTCCAGCATAATGAACGATCTTTGCCACTGATAGGTCATGATGTTATGTTGAGATAAACAACTAAGGAAAGATGTATCAACCAGTTTCACTTCAATTCGCTTGAGCTTTGCAATGGAAGTGTGTGTAAATATTTAAAATGAAAAGACCTAATGCTATTCTTTTTTTTAAAGAATATCTATTTAAATATTTCATAAGCCTTTAAAATTAAATAGAATTTTAATTAAGAATAAAACAAATAAATGCTTCTTTGTAATCAGGGTGCGAAATACAGGGGGGTTGGGGGGGATTGACCCCGTAATTAATGATTGATCCTCCCTGAAGGATGTCAAAACAAGATGTATGAGACTGTTGGCCCTTTGATAGTAAGAAACAGCTTTCTCTGATCTATGTCTTAAATGTTAATAATTAAAAATGTGTAACATAAATGTACATTTGACCCCCCTATAACAGTTCATACCAATTGTAAATGCATTATCGTGCTAATCAATGCTAGGAAAAATATCATTCAACAGTATGAAACTGGTAGTTCTAGAGCACCCATAGACATCTTAAGTATTCACAAAACACATTCCATTTAAAATAGGTGTTTAAATCTGCAAGTAGCCAAAATAATAATAATTAGTATATTTGTATATTATTATTTAAAATAATTATATATATAATATATAATATATATATATATATATATATATATATATATATATATATATATATATATATATATATATATATATATATATATAATTTATATTAGTATAAATTGTATAGTTTAAACTGCAGTAATTCGCACGCTGTTTGTAATAATATTTAGTAGCTGTTAGCCGTATCAGTTTGAGCCTGAATCTGACAGAAAATGAAGAGGACACAGCTGAACCTCACACCTGCTATAATTCTCTGGAACATAATTAAAATGAAACTGTAAGCAATTTTCTCGATGTGGTGTGTCGTTTGAAAGCCCAAATACAGAAACAGAAGAAGCTCTGTGGAAATAGCAGTGATAGAAATGTGTTGTCTTTGCTAAGCTAACTCTGTAAAAGCCTATGTCTCCCTTTGCATTAAACTGAGCATTTTACATTCCCGAGATGTTGTTTATGTTCACATAGCTACATTAAACATCAACAAAAGATAAAAATATATAAGTGGAGCACCCCTTTAACCATATAGTTAAATTATTACTACACTGTATTTAAATAAATAGTTACACTGTAACAATGCTTAAAACAAAGTGTTACCAGTATATATATGTATGTGTAATGATGATTTTTTTCATCAAAAGATGAACGCAATATAACGTTAAAGTCATTGTATTTAGTTGATAAATTAAGTGTTTAAAAGTAAAAGTGTTTCATGGCCATGCATCACCATCCTTACTGAGTCATTAATGTATAATGTATACAGTAAGCAATACCTGCAAATCCAAAACAATCCAAAACAGCATGGTGGTGGTGAAGAGTGTACGTGCACATGTTTGAAATCAGTGTCTCTCTCAGAGAGTAAAGCACATTCCACAGTTCCTGCTGGGCTTTGTGTTCAATACAGCAGCTCTGCCTCACGCATGACGAGTCACCGAGACACGGGGTCACAGAGGGGAAAACGCCTCGCCTAGAGCAGAGCATGATTAATCGTTAAAGATTGCAATCTTGAATCAAAAACCCACGCAGTCTTAAGATTATTAATCTCTTGATGATCGCAGCTGTACTAGTCTGCGTTTGACCCAGAGAGATCAGTTATCATGTATGGTAAAATGAAACAGCTTCAGTCTCTTCAACCTGTGTTGTTAGGTTACAAACTTTCAAACTGTCATCGAAAAACTGAGATATAATTTTATATTTTGCATATAAACATTGATATCTAGACTATAATGGTCAAAATCACATTTTGAAAGCAGCTTGATGCTTCAAATAAATGTCATAGCAAATACATTGTTTAACCCTGGCTCATTATGATTACACACCCCTATTTTCTGGAGAGAGCGAAATACTAATCCACCAGAGGTCACTGAGAACACTTTTTCAGATCTCAAATTTCTCTCGCGAGTGCCTGCTGTTCTCACATAAATACACAAGAGGCAGCTATCGACTGACTGACTTACTGACTTACTGACGGACCAACCAACCGATTCCCCCACCCTCCTCCTTCCCTAAACCCAACCAATAGTGTTTTAAAAAGCACAGATTGTCCCGCTCCCCCCCTTTCCTAAACCCAACTGCAGTGTTTTAAAAAACAATGCAGAAAAAGAAAAGCCCCCTAATTTTACCACATTCTTACCCTGTTATTTACATGTTTATTTTATTTTTTTAGCTTTTGTTTTTGTCTTACCTGCTTTCTGGAATTGTTCTTCACTGGACTCGAACCCTATTGTCACGGTCCACTCTGTTCTGCTTATCAAGTCCGCCGACATACATGTCGAGTTACTGAACAAACTTGGAACAGCGAGAAAGCTGTTCATACATAGGTAAGCGGTCAGCCGGTGGGCAAGAAAAGGAATGGCGTCATATCGCCTCGTAGCATTAATTTTAGACAAAATGCAGCCATATGTACTTCTGGCTACATAATTTGCGATCTCCATTAATGTATATAGGGCTACGTTTTCAGTATGAGCCTATGTTGACATTGTTTTATCAATAAGTGCCAGCAAGAATCCATTAAGAATATACAGAAGTTGCCACCTAATAATTAGTTCAAGATTAATTAAAAATAAATGTTCATAATACAACTTGAAGGCTATGAATGCGTTTTCTCATAATTAATTTAAAATAAATATATTTTAAATCTATAAGTCTAATGAAGCCATGGTTTACTTTGAATTTATAACATCCAATGTTGTTAGTTGTTGTTAGTAGCTGTTAAATTTAATGTAGTGTAAACCATGGCTTCATGCATTGTTTTAATAATTTATTTTTCTATTTAAAATTAAGTAAAGGAAGTTTATCTGTTTTCCTACCCTAAACCAACAAAAAGGAAAATCGAGCCACAAACTCGTTTTGTTTTATTTTTGCGAGCAAAATGAAAAACGAAAATACGACGGTTCCCTCTTTTCCTTTATTTAGTTTTAATTAGGAAACCAAATGATCAAAACGTACACAGATCATGCTTATTTCTTTCATAATATGATTATTTCATATAGCAAGCCGGGTGTAATAAAATAAAACATAGCAATATGATTATTATGATAATAGTAAGCTAAAACTTTATTCTTCTGCCAAACAATGTAGTTCCTCAGAAACAGTGTTGGTTGTAACATAGCAATACTGATGTAATGAGGTCATAGGTGTGTGTTTATATTTACAACAGCTTTGAACACGTTTCAACCGATCAGGATCAGTGACCAGAACTATCTATTTTAAAACTTGATAAAAATATATGAAACTATATTTTGGGAAAAAATATGCATTATACATTTAGATATTGTTTAAAACCTGTATAGATTGCAGTAAATTTAACTTTGCCAGATCCCAGTAAATTACTTGTCTATTCAGGATTGTGAGTAAATCAATCTATTTTAGACAAACAAACAAACAAACAAAGTGATTCTCAGTATATCCAGAATTGTGCAGCTCTATCTTCACCTGTTTGCTATTTCTCTGCAAAAGTGCTAAACATTTTATAATATGTTGTAAACCAGTGAAAAAAAAACAAGGGTGCCAACATTCTTCTCAGAACTGTTTTTCCCATCCCAAATGAAGACATAAAAATAACATGAAATCGGCACAATTTCTGAAGTAGGTTTCAACTGCGGTGCCATTTAAGTGAAGTATTTCTATATTTTTCTGTAAGTGGGTAAAAGGTTAGCACTGTAAATGTAAGCTGAACATCCTGAAGTTTAAAGCGTCCATAAACGCCTCGGATTTCTACCTAAAAGCGCCGCAGTGCAGCCCACGGCATTTTTCTCTGTCTTTAAGTTAATGAACCGCCATTTCCTCCAAAGCAGTCCATCTGCAATCATATCTCACCGTAAATAAACAACATCAACAGCACAAAAACATAAGTTTGCTTTTTGTCAGATCTGATTAGGTCAGTTGTGTTTGCTTGTTTTTTTTTATTCAATGTTCTTTATGGTAGATTATGGTTGTTATTATTATGCTGCCTTGTCAAATGGGTCAGTATGTTAAAAACACATTTTGTCACATTTTACGTCATTTTTGTAAAAAAGCATTTAAGAATTGCAAGTAATGCACATAGTTACAGTTTGTTGTCGAGAGGTAATAGATTCATAATGAAACAACAGTAAAATGTTTTGCACTCAGCACATTACACAAAATGTATATATTTATTCAAGCAGATTTCTGTGAAGAAACAAATTTCACCTTTACACTGTAAAAAAGTTATTTGTTCACTCAACTTAACTTAGTCAAGTCATCTTGTTGGATTGACTCAGTTAAGCAGTATTGACTTAATTATCTAAGTTTTCTCAACTTAAAATGTTTAGCAGACAGAGTTAAATAGTTCACCCAACTACTTATTTCAAGTTAACTGGACTTGCAATGTTTAGTTTTAATAGGTTACTTTCATTATCAAGTTAGCAGAACACACCAAGTTTAGTTTAAATATATTGGCTTACATTTTCAAGTTCACTGAACTTAATCTAGAAGGTTTTTTTCGATTAGAAACAGAACAGACAATGAAAAACATCACACATTCTATTTAAGGTCCTTACTCCCAATTACATACACTGTACTCAAAATATAATTGTTTTTACAAAGTATTTTTTTCCTACAAAGTAATTCTTTACAAAATAATTGTAAAGTACAACTAATCTCAAGAGGAAAAAGAAAAATGTAAAACTCTAAAATACAGAACTAACACAGGCTTTTGGATAAAAAAAAATGACATCAAAACTTGAAAGATTATAAAATCTGATCTCAAAATCTGTGTTTTAATGTATTTTTAAGCATACTCTTTTTTATCTTTAAATGTACTCTTGCACTGCAGATATCTGCTCCAATTAACAGTTCTGATATCCAGGAGTCTTCAGTCTGCTCTGCTCTTCTTCAGAATCTACGTGCTGTATAAAAAAACGCAAAACAATAAAGAATCTTTACATTTCTCTCTTTACATTACAAAACATTAAAGACATAAACACAACATGAGTACACCAAATCTTATTTACCTACAAATTATTACTTGCAAGATGGCAGTGCTTCAGCATTGTCTTGTGACAATTTATTGATTAGTTGTAGTAAAACTTGCAGCTCCACTTAATTTATCAACACCAAATGCCCCATACTACTTGAAGTACTTCTATGAAGTAAAGAAACCAAAACATATTTAATAAATAATGTACACAACCAAGACCAGAATAATCACAATTTTTCTAAAATAAAAATTTACTAAAATCTTTCAAAATGATTTGTCTACTGTTGCATACATGTTTGTATACTGTATGCATATGATGGAATTTATTTGGTAAATATTTATTCTGTTAATATTTTCCAAAATATCTTCTACTGTATATAAATGGAAAATCCATCCACATCAATATAAAAATACCTGTAGTACATTAGTCAGGGAACTAGAAAAGTACTTTTTTATACATATATTGAGAAATTGGGGTGATGCGGTGGCGCAGTAGGTAGTGCTGTGCTGTCGCCTCACAGCAAGAAGGTCACTGGTTGGGTCAGTTGGCATTTCTGTGTGGAGTTTGCATGTTTACTCACGTTCGCGGGGGTTTCCTCCGGGTGCTTTGGTTTCCCCCACAGTCCAAAGACATTTGGTATAGGTGAATTGGGTAGGCTAAATTGTCCGTAGTGAATGAGTGTGAATGAGTGTGTATGG
Source organism: Danio rerio (assembly GCF_052040795.2). Lineage (NCBI taxonomy): Eukaryota > Metazoa > Chordata > Actinopteri > Cypriniformes > Danionidae > Danio > Danio rerio. The sequence continues at coordinate 32,994,482 of NC_141028.1, forward strand.
GTGTTTCCCAGTGATGGGTTGCAGCTGGAAGGGCATCCGCTGCGTTAACCATATGCTGGATAAGTTGGCGTCTCATTCCACAGTGAAGTGCCCAGATTAATAAAGAAACTAAGCCGAAAAGAATATGAAGAATGAGAAATTGCAAATTCAAACCTAAAACTTCACTAAGCCCTATGAATGTAGTCAAACTCCACATGTATTAGTAAAGGTCTAATATGTTCTAGAAACTTTTATACTGGAAATAACATATTGACAATAAGTCAATATTTTACAAGTTACAAGTTAAAGAAGAATTTGAAGAAGCATTATTAATGTGATGACTTAACATTTAAAGTATCTGGTGTCTGTAAATAAAAATATCCTATGTGTCTGACTTCTTCTGGTGTTTAACTGGCAGTTAGCAAAAAATGACTTAAAGGTGCATATTCCACCACCTGCTGGATTAAAAGTATGGACCGCAACTTAAAGGATGCTGGTTCAGCACATGTTGTACCAGGTTAAGTTGAATTACCAACTTTGTTGTTTTAACTTACAAAATCGTGTTGAAAAAACTAAAATGCAGAATAATTTTTTACAGTGTATAGTGATCTACCATCAGGAGCTAGCCAGCTAACCATTATCACAAACTTCTATTGTTACCATCAGGCTAATGTAGCTTTTCCATGTTTCCACTGCAGGGTTTGTCATATATTCCTCATTTGCACTCTGAGAAGAGGAGAGGCAGAGTCCCTCACCCACAGGACACCTTCAAACCTCCAGCATGGCCGAAAGAAGAGCCACATATCAACACACCACTCAGGAACAGCTCCAGGGCCACTGGTCCTAAACGTTGTGGCGTGCCAGACTATCCCGAACAGAGAGATGTGCATCTCCGCCAGAAACGATATGTGCTCTTTGGAGGACGCTGGCCAAAAACTGACCTCACCTACAAGTAAGGTGTAAAAAAATTAGAAACAATTATAAGTCATTTATGATGTTGTTACAGTTATATCAGGGAATAACTTAAGCTTGCATCGGTTGAGTGTAGGAAAAAGATAATAATAGAGAGGCACAAGAAGAACATCCACACCATAAAAACTAAAATGACATGTATAGACAACAGCGGACAACAATCTGAGGAAACCACAGGCTATAAAGACTAACATACATGCAGAACCAAACAAGACACAGGTGACACTAATAATAAACCATGGAAACAGATAAGTGTCTCAAAATAAGAGTCTCAAAACCAAACTAGATGCAACACATTTAAGATATTATACATATTGGCATGAGGAATCCTTTAGAAAGTGTATGTTTAAAAACATTATGAACGTTATGTTGATATAATATTATGTCACATACTAAGAGAAAAAAAAACACTGGTTGGTTGTAATTGAGATCATTTATTTTAAGTTGTTTTTGAAAAAAAGTGTCTGCTAAATGCATCATTAGGCAAATATATATTTTTTGTAGTATTAAATTCATTTTATATTTTATTATTATAATCACATACATGTTGGATAAAAATAAGTTTCTTAAAACAATTATATTTTTAAATAGTAAATGTAAGCTCCATAACTGATTCAAAGCCTTTCTGTTTGTAACAAAAGGGGTATTTTCCTCTTATTCTATATCTAAATGAATGATAACAATTGTGGTCTTATATCTCTATTCTGATCAAACTTGCAGAAGGCAGTGAATGTAGGGGCTTTACAGTCATTGCCTGTTTTTGAAAAAGAAGCAATCAGCCACATTTGTACAGGGGTCTATTCACGTGCAGCAATGTGTAGATGCATCCGGTTAAAGATGTAGGATACACACCTTTTTATTTCTGTGGTCTTGTTGCTCTGAATTGTTCTTTGTGTAACATTTTCAAGGCTGAATAGCATAGAGCTATGCACTTCATGGATTAGAATGGGGCATTATGTATAAGATAAATGACATGTTTACATTTTCTTTTCATACATTGGTCATGCAGCAATGCTAAAACAGTAATATTACTTTAATAAAACCATAAAACTAAAACCATTTAAATAAAATAAGCAGTATTCTGGTTGAGTAAGAGGTTATTACAGTTTCTCTTGTATTTTGGTTCCACCAACTCAGAATATCCTCTGCTGGTTCCACCCAGTTCTGAATCTCTTGTGGTCCCACTTGTTCCCTTTTGCTCATAGTCTCCAGAGTTCCCACCCAGCGTCCCTCTTCTGTCTCTTTATCCTAACCAACCCATTTAGTGGCCCTTTCTCCACTGGCTCCAGTTCTTCTCTTCTTTTATCGTGCACTACTTTCAGTTAGTCAGTCAGTTTCTATAGTGCTTTTTACAAAGTAGATTTTGTCAAAGCATCTGTACATGGAACAGACAAAAGAAAGTAAAAAGCCATAACAATAGTTGAGAATATAAGGACATATTCCTCATTTCAGATAGACAGCTGGGTAATAATATAATGCTTTTGTAGTTTTAGTTAGATTCAGATCAGTTTAATACAAATGTCACTGTTGAATGACCATCACTAACCAGAACCAGTTCAGTTCAGTTGACTTTATTGGGACCTATAGGTAGATTCTTTTTGCAGCAAAGATTGGCATTTGATACAAACAATTAAATCACACATATACATACCCACATATATAGATGCAAAAGTACATTATAAAATATTACAATTTATTCAGAGCAACAATAGATGATGGGACAAAGCTAATGTTTTATCCTACTAAAAAGCATCTGAAACCTTCAACTCAAAGGAAGTAGCTTAAACTCCCCAGAAAGAGGATGAGAGCTACAGCTACTAATGTTCTAGGCAATCTTTAAAGCTGCCTACTATATAGGGATTCAATACTCAGCTGTGCTTCACCAATCAACTTGCTAGACCACCTAATAACCTAGCTTAGTCTATTCCTGTTTTTAAGGGACAGACTTCCAAACCATGCCACCAGAGTGAAAGATAGAATAGACTCAAGAAAAGCATGATAGAAAAAAGTAAGCATATTGGGGCCAATGTGAAAACGTGATAGTTTCCTAAGACAAAAAGGCACTGATGCCCCCTCTTGCACACAGCTTCATAGTTTGCCTCAAAGTAAAAAAAAAAAATGTCAATAATGATAGCCAAATAATTGTAGAACCCCAAGCATTCTACTTTGTGACCAAGCAAGCTAGAGGCAAACTCCACCAATTGACAGAAGTGGAGAACAAACTAGACAGTCCTTATCTGTTTAAACTAAAAAGAGGTAAAGCTGCGCTCTAAAAATATCAGTGGCCTTTAGAACGATGAGGATCCAATGTTGAAAAGGTCTAAAAAGGTCCAAATTGGTCCAGAGCGTTAATATTTATATTACAGCCTTTTTTTTGGGAAGTGTTACCCAACACAGTTCTCTTAGTTCTGATCCCAATGCAGGCGCATTGGATCTGACAGACTCCAGCTTTTTCATGGCAAGTAGATGCCATGGCTTCATCTTAGGCTGTTGATCCCTGGACTCGACCTCAAGCATCTTTCAGTTTCTCATTGGCTCTATAGTTCCTTGTCTGCAACGAGGACCACCAGTCCTCTGACTCCCCCACACTCCTTTGTCTTTCAGCTTTGCCTCATCAGTCCTCCAACATGGTCTTCCAGTCCTCTTGCTGTGCCTTGTCCATCTATGCCCTGGATCTGTCAGGTTCCTCTTTCCCTCCAGTTCCACTTTGGTCTTTGGTCCCCCCAGCTCCATCTTGACCTACTGGGCCCCCATCTCCTTGTCAGTCCTGCAGGCCTGTGATTACACATCAGTGCTCCAGATCTGGGGTGTTACCCTAGGTCTTTGTATCATATCTCCTGGCTGTACCACCATTGGCATGATGGGATTTGCAAATAATGCGATTTGAAGGAATGGCATCGTGCGAATTGAGCATTTCAGCCATTTTACACACTTAACGCACAAATTGCTTGAGTTAAAAAAATCTTTAAACCATGACAGACATTAGCACTGTGTTAACCAATCAGGAGCTTGCTTTAGTAGAGGTGTGATTAGGGCATAGCTTCTACAGTTGGTGTCCTAAAGGGAAATCCTCCTGCCGACATGGGACAGCAGGTCATCAAACTGGGACCGCTCAGTCGGAAGTACTGCTGAAAGGTGTAGCTTCTGTAGGTGTTGGTGTCCTGAAGGTGTAGGTGTAGCTTCTGGACAAGTTGATGAACTTGCCAAGCTGGGTGCACCTCTGAAAGGTCTGATGGACCCAGCAGCAGTGCCGAACCAATCTACACCAATTTTCAGCCTTCCTTTAGCATATAAAGTGCAGTTACTCTCTCAAAAAAATGTATGTCAACCATTGAACAATGAAACTAGAGTTGCCAGGCAGACAGACGCCTCTCCCATGACGCAAATATTGTTAGCATATTTTATGCACAAATAAAGTAATCTCAAGGCATCCAATTATGTGTGAATAGCACATTCTATTCATGCAAGCCATGTCTAGTGTAAGCATCATATTAGATGAACTCTTTCATGGTGCAAGTACATGTCTTCTAGTAGGGGAAGCTACTGTCTGGTTTTGCTTCCTTTGTTTTTTGGTCTCTTCTTGTTTAGCTGATTTGTTAACAAGTCCTAGGCATGTTTCTATTTCTTTTAATCACTCCACATGTATTTATTCGCTATTCAAATGTTAAAATCATGCGTTATTGTTAAGATGTTCATATAACATGTAGTCAGTCTTTTTACAACTATAAATTTACTTAGCACACAAGGGAAATAGCACTATAAATAGCATCCAAAATGCTACACTGGGGCTAAATCTGGACACTTCCCTTCTTTTACACAGACAGGTGTGTGAAACTTATGACAAAGCTTGGCTTCCTTTATTAAAATGTGCATTTATAAATAGTTACTGATACAAGTAGTAACAGCTTATGTACGTTCCTCTAAACTTGAGCTATGCAAATTATTACTGCGGTTAACACAAAAAATGTGAAGAATGCTCAAGCGCTTACAGTTGTTTAAAGGACTATAATAAAAGGTTAAAATGTGAGAATCTAAAACAGTCTGATACAGTGTCTGGGCTTACAATAACCCGGCAGAGTTTTTCTCCTGTCAAAAACTGGGTCATGAAGCCATATACATAATAGCACCAAAACCACAGTTTCATTATGCTTATAAAACAGCCAATCTGAACATATTATGAGACCATGTGACACATTTACCAGACAGATGCCTGCGGTGATGAATAATAAAGATAAATCACTGGTGGTCTCTGATGTGGGATTGTGTCAGTTGGTGGTCCAGCAGTGAAAGGCTGGTGGTCTGTAACACAATGCGTTTACACAGAAGCAAAAGCGATCACGTGTGTTGTGTTGATAAACATATGTCCATGTGTATCCAGAATCCAGCGCTTTCCATGGCAGATGCATGAGGATAAAGTGAGGCGGATTTTCCAAGAGGCTCTGAAGGTCTGGAGTGATGTCACGCCCCTCACCTTTACTGAGGTCGTCAACCAGGAGGCCGACATCGTCATTGACTTTACAAGGTAAACAACAACAACTAAATCAGTATGCTGGGGTCTGTTCTTCATACGTGGCTTACTCAATTAGCTGGATTTAGTTATAGATGATTTGACACGATCCAGGATTGTTTCGTTCTTCAAAACTCATCCGAGAGTTGTTGTCATAGCAACAGGTCTGGTAGCTCAAACCTGTTCAGGAGCAGGCTTATTTCATATAAACAGGATTAGATAGGGTCATTTCAAGCAAAGGTGATACTGGAAGTATGTCCTGAAAGCTGATATTTGCTTACAGTAGTAACCTATAGGTTATATACTGTAAATATAAATAAATAAACATAAAATATACATTATATAGAGATTATATATAGCAAAATAGTTTTAAAAAACTATATATATAGTTATAGTATAAGTTAAAAAAAAAAAAAATATATATATATATATATATATATATATATATAAAGAAAACTGTTACAACGTTTACTCTGAAATAAAAGTACAAAAACTGTCACAGGGGTGTTCTTTCCTCAAGAGGTACAAAGAGAACATTTACTAATATAGACTTTTAAGATACAAATGCTTAGGTACTATTTTAAGGTACCGACCCAGCTTTAATGCAATTTGTGTATAGTACCAATATTCTCATTTTATTTTATTTTTCCATGCACATGTTTTGACAGCTAATGTGCCTGTGATTTTATGCTTCACAAACAATGCAGTCACCTTTAACAATATCAAAATGCTTTTTTGATGCAAAATTTATTTAAACATCAAAGTATGAAAGGGTTGGTCCACTATGATATCATATTTTAAACTTTAGTTGATGTGTAATGTAGCTGTGTGAACATAAACAGCATCTCTGAATGTAATATGCTCAAAGTTCAATGAGAGACATTGGCTTTTACATCCACACGGAAAGAACCTATATAAACAAATGTTTCAATATAGGTATAAATATAGGTTTTGAATATATGTGACATAAATTTGGCCTTTTTCCTATATTATATGTGCACAAATTATATATATATATATATATATATATATATATATATATATATATATATATATATATATATATATATATATATATATAAATATATATATATATATATATATATATATATATATATATGCTATGTTTTATATGTACGTCTTTAGGTATAATACTGAACCAATTAATATGTGGAAGTTTTGTAAATATATTTGCTTTTATTATATTATACATTTTTCCTGCTACGATAAATCTGGAAAAAGAACTAAAGAATATAAAAATCCAAACAATGGTCACTGTGTAAAACTGTAGTACAGTTTTATTACTGCATGACTGTCTTTATATGTCTATGTATTCTATATTAGGTACTGGCATGGTGATAATTTGCCTTTCGATGGCCCTGGTGGGATCCTGGCTCATGCGTTTTTCCCGAGGACACATCGAGAAGGAGACATTCATTTTGATTACGATGAGTCTTGGACAGTTGGGAATGAACTTGGTAATTTGTAAATCTTATTGCTTTACTGCCTGCCAGTCACTTAGAAAGCTGATTTTTTGGGGAATCTAAAAGAATGTCAAATAGATAACTCACATTTTTGGAAATGGATCAGCGAATGTTTGATTGATTCTGCTCACTTTTTAAAAATAAAGTCAACTAATCACTTTACTAGCAATCAGTTTGCTCACTTTTTTAAATTAAAGTTTAGTAATCAATTTTTACAATGCAGAAATGCTGATGAATGATATATCGCTACTGTTTTGCTTCTGTTTGTTTTGTACTGTGATATCAGAGCTGTTGCAGTTTCTTTAAATTTCATAACGTTTTAAAAAATTTTTACCTACTCAGTACAGTTGAAATGTATTATTCCAATAGAATAGTAGAATCATTTTAAATATCTGACTCCAGTCTTAAACCCATCCCTCATTTGGATGGTGCTTGAGTGATTAATGCTTTGTGACTTATGATTTAGGCATATGACATTGTAGTAAGAGTGTGTAATGTTACATACTTATGGTTTTCTGTCCTCTAATTCCACACATTCCTCTAATTGACACATATATCTCTTAGCTGTTGTTTGAAAAAATCATTTGGCATCGTGCTGATGCTTACATCATTACTACAGAAGCAGATCAGATCAGATCTGCATCAGATATTCAAGAGCTTATCTAAACATATCAGATCAAACAAATCAGCAGTCAAGATTTGAAAAAAACAAACAAATCAGATTTGTCCACATAAATCAGATTTTTTTTTTCCAATCTGTACTTGAAGAATGACTGTTGATCTGAAAAAAGAGGAGAAAAAGAACTTCATTTTGTTTGCTGTCCTACAGGAACGGATCTTCTTCAGGTGGCAGCCCATGAGTTTGGTCACGTACTGGGTCTACAGCACTCTCTGGTGCCTGGAGCCATCATGTCCCCATTTTACAGCTTCTCCTATCCTCTCAAGCTCAGCGAGGATGACAAGAAGGGGATCCAGTACCTGTACGGACCCCCAGTGCAAGCTTCGCCACAAATCCCAGCAGAAACCAATGACATTCCCAGTGCATTCCCAGTGAGTAGCTAAACACGTGTTTTGTAAATTATATCAGCAGTGAAACAAATACACCTCAACAGCATTTGGGTGACAGAATTGTTTCGCAAGGCCAATTCATACCACACAGAAGAACAGCAACAACAAACATTAACAAAAAAGTTAGCTATTGGATTTAGAATGTTTTGATAAATGACTGTGATGTTACATTAATTCAATAAGTACCTACTTTTTCAGTCTCAGGGCTAAAATATACATTTATGTGAAGCCTATCTGGTTCCTTTTCAAAGTTTGATGTCGTTTGTTTGGAAAATCAAGTGACACTGATTGAACATGTAAAAAATAAACTCCACCAAAGGCAACAGACGCAGAGGGTTATCGCACTGATCAAACAAACTCTAACATATTTGTTTCTTGTTGTTCATTTGTGCTGTGAAATGGACTTTATTTGGTGCTGATTAGTAATTCTGTGAAAGTGTTTTTTCTTCTTCTTCAGAATTGTTTGATTAATACATTTAGAAAAACACACACACACACACACACACACACACACATATATATATATATATATATATATATATATATATATATATATATATATATATATATATATATATATATATATATACATACATACAAATATTATTTAACATTTTAAATATATTTATTGTCCTGGGAGAATTTATAATTATTATAGTTTTAATAATAATTATTATTATTATAATATTACTTTCATTATTTTATTTATTTATGTTATTTTTTATTAAACTTTATTTATAGAACACAAGCCAATATAGGTCTCTACAAATGTGCAATTTTCCACAACCCCCGCACACATAGCAAGTCTTCTTGCAGAACATAAAAGATAAATGAATAAACGGACAAAAAATATATATTAAATCAAATAAATAAATAGAGGACGCAGTGGGTTGCATGATCACCTCTCAGCAAGAAGGTCACTGGTTTGAGCCTCAGCTGGGTTAGTTGCCATTTCTTTGTTTGCATGTTTTCCCTGTGTTTATGTGGTTTTCCTCCAGGTGCTCCAGTTTTCAAAGCCATGTGCTATAGGTAAATTGGGAATGTTAAAAATTGCGTAAAACATATTCTGGATAAGTTGGCGGTTCATTCCGCTGTGGTGACCCCAGATTAATAAAGGAACTAAGCCAAAAAGAAAATGAATGAATGAATAAATAAATAAATAAATAACAAGGTCAATGAAATAATGAAATAAATAAACAATAGTGTGGTTTTGTTGGTCATTGCAGTTTTGGATAACCAAGATAAATAAGAATGATAGCTATTCTTCTTGGTTACTGTGATTTTGGTTGTGCTGAACTTTCTCTTAGTAAATGAGTCCAATTAAAAGGATGACTACATCGGCGTATAAATGCAAAAGTGAGGGCTAGTTCTGACCATGAAATGATTTTTTAAATGACCACTGCAAGAGGTGTTAATTTGTCAAAATAATCCAGTAATGGCCTCCAATGTGTATAAAATCTATTAGATAAGCCTCTGAGAGAGAACCTAATCTTCTCCAATTTCACAAGACCTAACATGTCATTTAGCCAGATTTGATTGAGGGTGGTTGGTGGGATTTCCACATTAAGAGAATTCTCTCGCAAGCAACAAGTGAGAAGAAGGCGATGTCATTAATATTGTTGTTGTTGTTGTTTAATCATTCATTCATTTACATTTACATTTAGTCATTTAGCAGACGCTTTTATCCAAAGCGACTTACAAATGAGGACAAGGAAGCAATTTACACAACTAAGAGCAACAATGAATAAGTACTAAAGGCAAGTTTCAGGTCTGTAAAGTCTAAGAAGGGAAGTGTTAGTAGTTTTTTTTTTTTTTTTTTTTTTTTTTTTTTTGTACAATTAGTGTGATATTCAAAGAGGCAATTGCAGCTTAGGAAGTGAAGTGGAGACTAAATAGTTGAGTTTTTAGTCGTTTCTTGAAAATAGCGAGTGACTCTGCTGTTCTGATGCAGTTAGGGAGTTCATTCCACCAACATTCATTTTCCTTCGGCTTAGTCCCTTTAATTATTAGGAGTTGCCACAGCGGAATGAACCTCCAACATTTAGTGACCCAGTTGAGACTCAATCTAGTGACATTCTTGCTGTGAGGCGACAGTGCTAACCACTAAGCCACTGTGCCGCCCTGTTGTTGTTGTTATCCTTATATTAAATTTGTCTTGCATTAAATTTTTTATTATACCAAGAATGATCTTATATTTGCAATTTGTTTAGCCTTGGTTAGACTTTCAGTCCAAACTTGGTTATTCAAATATTTGATTCATCTGTTCAGATCTAATGAATCTAATGCAATAAATGTATTGGTTTATAGCGATGAGATTGTGCTGATATGCCAACAACAGAATTAAAAACTGGTTTTGCAATACTTTCAAGCTGAATCTCCATGAACTGTGTGTTCACATTAAACACAAAACATTTGAACACCTTCAGCAAACTCATCCCAACATGACAGGTGGCTTTAACCTCATCCACTACACAATATACAACAGTAAATTGAGATAAATTATTTCAAATACTCGGATATAACCAAAAGACTGTTTATCTGAACAAGCTGATGCGTTCCCTTCATTCTCCCTTTGTTTATTCAGTCTCCTCTTTTCTCACTGTTTGCAGCCTGACGCTTGTCACACAGATTTCGATGCTGTGTCTATAATCCGTGGGGAATTGTTCTTCTTCAAGGCCAGCTATGCGTGGCGCATCAGGGATGGCCGTCTGCAGGCCGGATACCCTGCGCTGGCCTCCCGACACTGGAGTGGCATTCCACAGAAAATAGACGCCGCCTATGAAGACAAAAAGGGCAATATCTGGTTCTTTGAAGGTGGGTGAGTGCAGCGGCACTGGCTGACTCTGATTTGCGGTTGGAGGACAGGATTAGACAAGCCTGGTTATATACAAATGTATGGTGACGGGTAGTGCGGTACTTCCCCTTGACCCATATCTGAAGCGTCCCACTTTGTGAAGGGCATGACTGAACACAACCACGCTGAACACTCACTGCTAACAACTGACAAACACACACGCATGTTGTGCAGGACAGTTCCTAAACAGTTTTGTACTCTTATGGGTGGTTGCTGCAGTTTAAATAGTTTATAAGTTAATTAAATTTTCTAAATTAGAAGCATTAAAGATTGAAAATGTGGGTTGGAAAATGTAGTTTGGTCATGTTGAATCTAATAGCATCGATTCGATTTGAGTCAAATAGCTACTGTGTATGAGTTCAAATATGCTGTAAATGTACTTCATTTTTTACCCACTAGAGGACACTAGACAGACAGTTTTATGGAAATGTCAATATGTCACATAGCACTATTAAACACAATAAAAGGTTAACCAATGTGCTGCACAATGCAAATCACAAAAATAAAAATTCTCACTGATAAAATGCCTAATCAAAAAGGTAAGTTTTCAACCTTGATGTATAAACAGTCAGAGATGATATAGACCTAAAACAGAGGGGCAGAGCATTCCACAATGTAGGACCAGCTAATGCGAAAGCACTGTCACCCCTGCATTTCAGCCTCGACTTGAAGCCTCTGATGCATAATAATCTCTGGTTTGATGACTGAAGAGACCGACCAGGCAGATATTCAGTCAACAGATTTGACAGATAAGAAGGTGCCTGGCCATTTAGTGAATTAAAACAAAGAGAAGAATTTTAAATGCATAAAAGTTTTACGTTTTTATATTTTTGAGCTATTTAAAGTAAAAATAAAATTGTCATTTTGTGGTCTGTATAATAGTTCAGATTTTGTATTCAGTTATGTTTTCAAACTAGGGTCATAACAGAGTACTAGGGGGTCTGTGGAAATGTTTGAGATTTTTTAAAAATAATTAATGTAATAAACTACAAATAATGTTAAATAATCAGTCAAAGTATTAATATAAGTACATAAGCTTAAAGGAAAAAATGAATATATTACTGATAAAATAATCTAATAATTAAAATTAGTACAAATAATGATTTCAAATCTGTGATGATTAAGAACATATAAATAAATAAAATTTTAGTCAAATTAAAAACTATTTCTTAAAAGTTAGAAACATGGCACTATAATGATTAGAATAATTAAGTGTAACTTAATAGAAACTAAATATTTTCCAAATAATATTTGTATTTATTTATTTATTTATTTATTTGTGGGTGTGTTTGTTTGATTGAGGTTTTTTTATTTTAACATTTATAATTTTTTTTAAAGGATTACTTGGCTCTTCATACAAGACACTTTTTAGATGCCTTGTGCAGTTCAGGATTATTTATTATCCTTAATTATTTTTTACATTGATCCAATCTTAAATATTATGCTTATTTAAAACAATTTTAAAACAGCATGTTTGTAATAAAAAAAGTAAAATCTCTAATAATTCATAACCACTATAATCACCGCAGTCGCATGGTGTCAGTAAATGCTCACATATATATATATATATATATATATATATATATATATATACACACACACACATATATACACGTGTGTGTGCATGTGTGTGAGACTCATCATTTCAGAAAGGTTTGAATAAACTCCACCACAAATACATCAAATAAACTTACTTGGTATTTTTGACTAATAAGCTGTTTTTCAGCTTCATGCTTGTCTGTCTCTGTCACTGACGGCTGTTTATCTGCTGTAACACAGGAAAAGCACGCATGCACGTGGGAACGGTGGGCGGGGAAAAGCAGCTCATTTGCATTTAAAGCTACAGGCTTCAAAAACAGCTACATTGTACTCAGACACCAAAACGGGCAGATTCTGGAGGTTATAATAAATACGCAGATTCTGGAGACACCAGAGGTATATCTTACATCTTGTAAAAGGAGTAAAATAGGTGCCCTTTAAAGTTAGACACGTTAGCACCAACCTGTTGGAACCACAGGAACAAGAAAATGCATAAGCAAGACTTTTCAAGCATATGATGCGAAATTGAAATAGTTACATTGAGTAAAATCATACATGAAAGCAGTGATATGTCTAATGAATCTTTCCCTTATGTCTTAGGTTCCAACTACTGGGTGTTTGATGCCGAGCACAGGATTAAAGGACCAGACTCTCTACTATCTTTAGGCCTCCGTGTCTCAAACATTCAGGCCGCGCTGCGTGTAAAGGAGCACCACAGCCAGCACACATACTTCTTCAAGTCTGGAAACTACTGGCGTTTGGATCCTCAAGAGAACCGAGTGGACACGTCTGCCCCCCGGCGGATCCAGCAGGACTGGTGGGGTGTTCCTGAGGAGATTGATGCTGCCTTCCAGGAGGCCAGCGGTATGTCCAGACCAGCCTTTTACAGATGTATTAGTAGTGAAAGTGAAGATTACCATGAAAGAAATCAGGTTGTGTGAGTTAAAACTAGTTTGCTGAATCTGCGCTTTGAATGAATCATTTAAGTGAGTTAGTAAGTCACTTAATCAGGCATTTTGAACCACACATTTAATTGATATATTATATCATTATTTTTGTTTTGATTATTTAATTTCATATTGGCTTCACGAGGCAGAGTGGGAGGTTAGTGCTTGTGTTAAACACAAAGGAAGATATATTGAAGAAAAAAAGCAGCCATTGGCAGTATTTTTTGTTCCAACTGCAGCTGCATTTCCCAACATTTTTCACAATATCTTGTTTTGTGTAAAAGTTTTGAACCATCTGAGGAAGTAAATGGTGAATTTTTAAAAAAAAACTATCATGTCGATTTACTTTAACTTAGTTTTAAACATATTTTTTAAAACAGAGTAAATGACAGACCTTTTTCAAGGATGAAAGGCAAAATGTATTTGTGGGTCAAAGTGACAAGAATACAGAGGAAAATTTCCCATCTGATCACTGATCTTTCAATTTTAACTTGTGAGTATGGAAGATAGACAGAAGAGGGCGATGTTTCAGCAGTTGTTACATGGATATGTGTTGAAAGTTAAAGGAATTTTAATTTATTTAAACTAAAGCCGACCAAGATGTAGTTCCTGCCACATTATTTGGTATTAATATCTAATAATTTCATATATTTACAACTACAATTTCGGCTAAAAATCTTCTATAATCTTCTGTATATCTGTATGGTTTGGCCTTCTTTATGTACAGAAACCTAAATCTTGCATGAGTAAATTATTAAATGATTGTAATTTTGAACTCTCTTTTGAAAGATAATTGTGAATTTTTCTCTCACAATTCTGACCATATTCTCACTCACAGTTGCAAATTTACATTAAGCAGTTCTTACCTTTTCCTGCAATTATGCATTTATCTCCAATAGTATCTGGATGCAGACTTGGATTTGCAGACACAATGCACTGAATGTCTGAATGGGGAAACATCAATTTATCCAGAACTGTTTGCCAAGTTTACAATTGCATTGCTTATTTGGAATCACCAGTAAAGTTAAACAACAACCATCTCATTATCAAGAATCAAGCAGAATCTGCATATTTTCGCTCTAAAGGAACGAGATCATGACACCAACCTCATTTGTGGCTGTTCTATACATTATCCTCCTCTGGATAATACTTGTCTGATTGCGCTGGTCTTCTGAAGTAATTCACAACTTGATCTTGATGGCGAGTGTCCTCCAGAAATGACAGTGACTCTTTGTTTACATACCAGTGACGTCACTGTAAGGGCCAGGGTTAGGGGTGGGGTTAAGTTAGGTGTTCGCATTAAAAAGCATTGCATGCAGCTCACCTTGCAACTACACCAAGTCTGCATCCCGACCCCTCTTTTTATTTCACACAATTATGAGTTATACAATTGCAGACTTGAAATTATAAATGATTGAAAATACTGGATGCAACGATTAACTGATTTCACTATTAATCGCGATTTAATTTGTCAAGGTTAATTAATCGTAATGGCTATTCAAGACCGCGGCACGGAACAAAACTGCTACAGCTAAACAAAGTTATGCCAACTGCGTGTGTGCATTTTTTGCATGCGCAAATTTGCTTACAATGGAGGCGCATGGCTTACGCTCGCATATTGGGAGCGACGTGTGCGCACCGCAACACACTCGCACTTGTTATACACATTTCTACTCGCATCCAAAAAGGAAAAAAATACAAAATAATAATACTAAACATTTTTGTAATATGGTTGATCTAAAGTGACTTTCAGACAAATATCCAGCAAAGAGAAAATAAAAAAAGAGAAATACTTACATTTACATGAGAAAATACTTATAATAAATTTACATTAGACAAATACTGTTTGTTAGTTTATTTATTTATTCATTATTTGTTTATTTATTAATTTATTATTTATTTTATTTGCTTGTTTATTATTTATTTATTTATTTGTTTTTTATTTGTTTATTATTTATTTATTCATTCAATCATTCATTTTTATTTATTTATTTATTTATTATTCATTTGTTTGTTTGTTAATTATTTATTAATTTATTGAACTGTTTTTTTGTTTGTTTGTTTGTTTATTGATTATTTATTTGTTTGTTTATTTGTTTATTATTTGTTTATTGTTTATTTAATTATTTATTCATTTATTCATTTTTAAAATGTATTTTCAAGTTAAAATTATTGCTTGTTTAAATGTGAGAAACTTTTTTCACTTATTTTTAAGTCCAAAGAGAAATGGACTATTGTTTGTTCATTATTGTTATATTGTGATGTACAGTATTATTTGGTTACTGAGCAGCAATAATTAACACTTTAAAATATAAGGAGTTTAGAAGGATTTTAGAAACTAGTAGTTTTAAAATCAATAAATGTCTAATAACCGTGAAACCGTGATTATTCCTCAGACTATAATCGTACAACCAAAAACTATAGTCGTTGCATCCCTAATTGAAAATCATCTCTTGATTTCTTGCAAAATGTCTGATGTATAGGCCTAATTATAAAATGATCTGTTCATAAATGCAAAACATTTCATGTAAATTGATGTTTGCTCTATCCATAGGCTTTGTGGTCTTCATCAGCCGCCGGCAGTACTGGAAGTTTGACCCAGTTCAGCGGAAGGTTTTGGAAGGTTATCCACGCTACATCGGTGCTGACTTCTTCGGATGTAACATGCCATAAATCCTCAGGAAACCCTCTTGCATCATTCACACACTCTGGTCTGAAGCATACAGTGTACATTTCGGAAAGATTTTACAATAAGGTTCCATTGGTTAACGTGTTTACTAGCATGAACAAACAAAAAACAACAAAATATTATAAACAATTTAATAGATTTTCAATAGATTTTATTTTAATGACCAACTTAATCTAGATGTTATTAAATCAAATCAGTGTTAGGTTTTTACCTCACAGTTCATTAACTAATTTTAAATAAACGCTCAACTTTTTTTTAAATAGTCTCATTTTACAAGTCCCCTAGAATTACACTGTTGATTTTATAATATTTAGCTTAGCTTAGCATAGATCATTAAATCGTTTTAGACCATTAGCATCTCGTTGAAATAATAATTTTCCTATTTAAAGTTTAATAGAGTAATAGTCCTGAATTTATGCAGGGCTGTTACCTGAACTACTTGACAAAAGTCTTGTCGTTGATCCCAGTTGTAAGAACAACAAATAATAACTTGTCTTCTAGTTGATCATTTGGAAAAGTGGCAGAAGGTCGATTTTTCTGATAAATCACCTGTTGAACTGCATCCCAATCATCACAAATACAGCAGAAGACCTATTGGAACCCACATGGACCTAAAGTTCTCATAGAAATCAGTCAAGTTTGGTGAAGGAAAAATAATGGTTTGGGGTTACATTCAGTATGGGAGCATGCGAGAGATCTGCAGAGTAGAGGGCGATATCAACAACCTGAGGTATCAAGACATTTGTTCTGCCATTCCAGATGACTTTATTAATCAGTTATTTGAGTCATTGCAGAGATGTATGGATGCAGTCGTCTAAGCTTATAGGAGTCATATACAATATTAAATGTTTTTCTACATTTGTACATTACATGACTATATTCTAGACTGTACATTATTTCTGTTAAGTGAAAAAACTTTTGTTTAAGCAAAGTCAATTCTTACTGTCCTAATTAAATAATTAAAAATCAAGGCATGATCATATTACCTTTTGTTAAAATAAGCGTAATCTAAAGGCCTTTGCCATTCAGATTAGCCCTTTCTGATAGCAAATGATCAACTAGAAGTCAAGTTATTATTTGTCTTTCCTAAAACTTAAGATAGGCGACAAGACTTTTGTCAGGTCGTGTAGTTTCGTAGCTGAAGATTATTTTCAGGTGCTGATTATTATTGCGTCTCCTGCAGCTACGGAAAATAGTAGCTTTTCATTTTCTGTCAGTCTTACTAAGTGATGTTACAATAGAAGAGTCCAGCTTTAAATATGAATATTATCAATACTCTTTTATTTGAATGAGATGCTAATGGTCTAATCTGATTCAATAATCTATGCTAAGCTAAGCTAAATGTGTTCCTGCCAGAACCAGAGATTGGGAGATGGTCAAATTCAACTGTTTAACTCTGTAGGAACATGTAAAGGAAGCCTATTTCCACAAAAAAGTGCGGTGCTCCTTTAGTAAGCAAAACTTTGGTCTATAATAATTGCTGAATTGCTGATAAGTGATTAATGAATGCTGTGGACATATTGTTTTTTTCATGTTAGTAAATAGATAAACTAATGAAACTTTATTGTACAGTGTTACCTAAATGTACGTACTTGTTCATAAAGACAAACTTTTGTTCTCCTGGGCATTTCACTTCCCCCTCACCTCAAAACAGAAAAAAAAATCTGATAAATCTAATCTAATTTCTTCTCAGGAAATCTTGCACATCTGAGCTTTATGAACCATGAGCAGCTATGTCTGTTTTTGTTTTATTATCAAGCTAACACTGTGTAAGAAATATAAATCCCCTGTTTTTAAGGTGCTAAACAAGGTGCTAAAACATCTGTCAGGGATCTTTGCACCGGCTTCAATGTCCGCAACTCTCGAAGTTTTTACGATGCTCTGCAACTTGTATTATAACTTAAACTGTTTATCTCACTCAGAGTGAGTGTGTGATTGATAATGGCTTAAAGAACACACTCTCTTTACACATGAGCATTTGTTTATTATGTTGAGACTACGTTGGACTCATATGTCAACTGACCAACGGGCACTCCTCAGTGCAGGACACTGACAATGTTTGAATTTTTTTATGCTTCAAAAGATCAACATGGATTTTTTCACATTATCTGTGTACATTTCTCTTTAGTGTTTTTTTTTTTTTTTAGTTTGTACACTATTATCCTCCTGAATTTCATATTTACTGTGTAAATACTTTTATATAAAACGTGTGTTGTATTTTGGCACAATTAAAGGATTCCCAAACCATGTGGTTGTACTTGTATTTATTTATTTGATCGGTTCATTTGTTCATTTCAATTATGCATTTGTTAAAATGAAAATACAGAAAAAAAGTCATCAAATGTTTAATCAAAATATAAATAAATGCTAATTTAATATATACAATAAATAATTCACTCAAAAATGGTATGTCCCATGCAAAATGTTCAAAAGTCATTTTAAATTGTATTGTATTTTTAAACATTAACAATAAACTTGTATTCAGAAGAATTTGTTATTTAAATGGTAAAAAAAAAACTAATTGCTGCCAACTTGGTAAGCGTAGTGGGTTGAGATACATATATATAAAAATATTGAAATATATTGAAGTTAAAAAAAAACTAAATATTTTAGAACCAAAGGAAAAGATTGACACATTTCCGTTGTTCCCAAAGTCTTCTTGTTTGTTACATCAGTAATAAATAGCAGGCCCGCAGCCAACCTGGTAAAAGGTGTGGTTCTTTTTTTTTTTTTTCCAAAAAGTGGACGTATTTGCAGTTATACGCCTCAGGTTTATATTTAACTATAAGATTTAAATACTGCATTTTAGTGTTTTTTTTTTTTTTTTTTTTTTTGCTGGATTAGCTGGTCAGATGTCATCATAACCACACTTTTTGATGTACTAAAATATTTCCTAAAAAATTGCTATAAAAAAATAAAACAAGACTAATTTTTAAGATACAAATTTACTATATCATATATCAGTGGTTCTCAAACTTTTTTCACCAAGTACCACCTTAGAAAAAAATTGTCTCTCCAAGTACCACCTTACGATGCTATTTTTTAACCAGTATTAAAAAATAGCGTCGTAGGCCTAATTAAGCAGCTACAGGTGTGCACAGTTTAAAAATGATGCAAATTAATTCCTATTATTAAGAATATGTATTATTGTCAATCACTTTAAACATTTGAAATAGTCTGAACATTAACTGTGCTTGCAGATAAAAAAAAAAAGTTTTAGTTAAAATATGCTTTTAAAAGTTCATTAAAAATGAAAAAAAGTAAAAAGATAAAAAGTAAAAGGAAAACTGCTGTACTTAAATCTAAAGTATTCATAGTAGCCTATTCATCAAAAGCTGGACATGTTGCTTGGACCTTATGAATATAGGCTATATGTCATATTCCTACACTTTCAGACAAATCTTGAAATATATGGTCAATGTACATATGACAGGGTTCATACAGGCACAGCCTTATGAAAATCAAGGAATTTTAAGCACTTTTTCCAGCACCTATTTTTTTTTTCAAGACTGACATGCTATGTACTGAAGACCTGAAATGTATTCTCAGCAACCCATAAAACATTGCATATGAATAGATACAAATAAAAACACTTAATAATAATATTTATGAATCATATATTAATAATATAATAAACCTGCATTAAATGCTTGTGAAATCTTTCTCAAGTACTATTACACTGCTAAAATAACAAAAATGTTAGTAAATAATACTAATATTAGGTAAAAGTACAAAGTACTCTTTTAAAAAGTACTAGTTGGTTACTTTTGAAAAAAAAAAAAATCAGATTTTCATTATGAAATCACTTTTTTTAAGTTTAAACCTGATTGAATGGTTTAATTGCTTAAATCCAAAGCTACATGTATAGGAATTTGTACTAACAAAGGAAGTATGGTCGATTTTTCCTTTCAAGACAATTAATCTTTTTCAATAGCACTGGTAAAACTACCACATAATCTTTAAGGCCATAGAGACACTTTTTGCCCATTTTTATAAACGATATTTTCAAGCTTTGAAAGGTTGAATTAAAGTATATGGTAAAAAGATTTAATTTGGCCTTTTATTTACATATTTTACACTATTTTTCTTTACAATATGACAAATTTGTTTCTTAAATAGCTGTACATCACATGTAGATTTTATTTTACACTTGATCTTAATCTAAAATAGAACTTTAAAAAAATACAAGTACACTGTCAGTAAAAAAATAAAACAAATGGCTTCATTTTACTTGAGGTATTTGAAATATGACGACACTACATTTATCAAAGCAGTGCTTTAAGCCTCAGAGCCTTATTGTTAATTTTGATAAATAAACAATAAGAAACAAAGAATTGCTTTGACCTGTAATGCTTTAGGACAGATCAGAATACAGCTAAATGTGTAAATCACACAAATACCTCATCCAGAAACATTTCCAGCATAATTCTTTTGTCGTAAAGAAATAAAAAAAAATTCACCTTTGCTAAAAGTAAGTTTCACTTCACAACACAGCCAAATAAGAAGACCATTAGCATTGTCATCGATCATGCATCAATCTAATTCTAAATATTTGATAACTTTTAATACTTTTGACTAAATTTAGTCAAGGAGCAAAGATAAATAATGTTTGCTTTAATAGTGGAGAGATCGCGATTGTATTCAATCTGAGCACACAGGCGATCATGAGAGGTCTTGCAGTTCATTTGAAAAAAGCATATTTAAGAGCTCGCATATCTGTTTTAGCGATTTGCGTACATGAATGCGCTCTCGTGTTAAAATAAAGCACTCGCCGCATTTGCAGAAATGAATAATTGCGCAATACCGCAATTCCCGCGCCGCCATTCAGAATGATGTGTTTGGAGGAGTGACAGGTCAGACTGGCTGTCGGAGAGCGAAACGTGTATGTAGATCATCAAAAAGGCAGGACATATGTCCGCGGTTTAATTACTCTGTTGAACATATCTACAGTGAAAACATCCGAGAAGCATTATTCCAACAAAACATTTGTTTTTAAGTTGTTTTTTCTGTCTCTGCAACACAGAAAGCATTTGTCCCGCCCTTACGTTTCACGCAACTAGACAAGGTCGACTGTGATTGGCTACTTTTCATGTCAGTCAAATCACGCTTCAGAATCAATTCTTAAACTTTGGAAACTGATTTTCAGCAGCTTATGACACAATGCACTAAAATAAACATTCTAAGCACAGCGTTGTGATCGTACGCTTCACTAAACAGCCAATGCTGATCACATCAATGTTATATTACGCATTAAAGGATTAAGTGTTAATTGTTTCTTTCATTATTCAGCGGTTCCTCCGCGTACCACTAGGAGGAAGCCCGCGTACCACTAATGGTACGCGTACCACAGTTTGAGAACCACTGTTCTAAGTGAATAAAACGAGAAGCCCCTGTCTGCAGCCCGCAGATCTGGGCGGGGATGAATGTGGGGCGGGGCTGCATGTTCAGCCACGCCCACCTGTAATTTCATTGGTTAGTGGAAACGCAATAGAGTGAAAGCCCACTACGTGGTGTCAGTAAACAGGAAATGCATGTACAATTTCTTAAATATTGTTTTTATTGTTAATAAACACAAAAATGCACAAAAGTGGGCATTCTTGATGAGTGTTTTATATGTTAATTATGTTAACAGTTATGTGAATTTCATAATGGTATTTTTCCTGCTAAAAAATATTACAAAAGACTCAAAAGACTCTTCACAATGGTGTCACTTCAGAAACGCAGTGATTTTAGTTCTGATATTTTAATGGTTTATTATTTTGCTTCAAAATGCAAATGCATATTGCATATTTACAGCAAATAAAGGTGGAGTCTGAAAAAATAAATAAATAAAAATGCAGTGCTTTTAGTTCAGTTTAATTTTTCCCTTTGAATGGGAGAGTTCTCTGGAAAATTTACAATTAAAAATAGTAAACTTATACTATTAAAAATATTGGGCATGTGTCCAATTGTTTCTCTTTCAATACTGCACTGCTTTGAGTTTTATTAAGAGCAGGGATAAGCTATTATTTATTAAGGGAAGTATATGTTTGTAACCTTTTTACTTATTAAATCAGATTATTTCATCATATAATGGATTTATTTTTACTTTGACGCTGCTATGAATATAAACGTATATTATCTGTTATATGTAAATGTTCCAGCATGAGTAAAATTTTTTATTAATTTTTTTCATATTACATGGTGTGTCATCTATGGATGCAATCAATTTCATTATTTATTATTTACTAATCCATTAAAGTTTTGTTTAGTTTCTCCATTTGAATGAAGACAGTGCTCTGCTGCCACCTACTGGGTGGTTTTAATATCTGTTCTACAATTTAATTAATAAGTTACTAATAATTTTATAATCTAATACTACTGAATTAAAATGCAGTCTTCTTGGTTTTATTTTTGTATTATTTGTAAATACAGGGTAAATACTTTAATACCACTTTCTAACAATCCTTCTGGATCCATTTCTGCACTGTAGATCTTTAAAAATATTTTTTATAATGATTTTGTTTGGTTATTAAGAGTCACGTACAACATTGTTATTCTATTTCATTAAATTAGAATATTAAATACACTTAATATTATATTAATAGTGTGGCACAAACGGCCAGTTTTATTTATTACTTATCTATCAGGACACAAATTAATGAAAATAAATTTGACATTAATAAGTGCAGCACTCGTGTAAACTTCTGATTTTTTTATTTGACAAATCCTGATAAATAAATACCAACTTCATCTTCAGTAAAAACACCAACACAAAGCAATACAGTCAGTTGAAAGTCCCTCTTTCTCGGTTCAAGTAAAAATCTGGCAGATCTGTGTTTTGTAGATGTCAGATGTCTCACCTACAGAACATCTGTGTATGCACATGCACACGTACAAAAGGAAGACTGACAATTTATAGAAAATATTAATAATAATTTAAGATACAGCAGTTTGTGATTATTATCTTTAATAAACATAAAAACAATTATATATTTTTTACAGGGAAATTCCACCACAGCATTAAAGTAACAATCTGCAGTAAAAAGTGCTTGGCATATTCTGTACTCTTTATCATGTGTACACACACACACACACACACACACACACACACACACACACACACACACACACACACACACACACACACACACACACACACCCTGCTTCTTGAATTTTGGATTACTGACAATGGCTCGGCGAGGCAGTGGCGCAGTAGGTAGTGCTGTCACCTCACAGCAAGAACGTTGCTGGGTCGCTGATTCGAACCTCGGCTCAGTTGGCGTTTCTGTGTGGAGTTTGCATGTTCTCCCTGCCTTCGCGTGGGGTTTCTCCAGGTGCTCCGGTTTCCCCCACAGTCCAAAGACATGCGGTACAGGTGAATTGGGTAGGCTTAATTGTCTGTAGTGTATGAGTGTGTGTGTGAATGTGTGTGTGGATATTTCCCAGAGATGGGTTGCGGCTGGAAGGGCATCCGCTGCGTAAAAACCTGCTGGATAAGTTGGCAGTCCATTCCGCTGTTGTGACTCTGGATTAATAAAGGGACAAAACCGACAAGAAAATGAATGAATGAATGACAATGGCTCAGAAGGTCCTGGATGTCAGTGAGAGTTGCAGAAATGTCCCATCACCATCCTGTGTGACAACTCTCAGTAGGATCCACTGCAAGATCTCAGGCGGCATCTGTACAAAATAACCAACAATCATCAACATGTCGCTTAACATACAGTATATTAAAGTTAAACTCAAAGAATTAAATATGTTTGTACTAGGCATGCCCCCTCCTCACATTCCCCTCTGCATAAGTTTCATGCATGGGTTATAAAGTAAACAAAAAAAAGAGAACATGAAGTGTAAATAAAAATAAAAATTATTAAATGCACAAATCTATTAAAACAAAAAGAGAGAAAGAACTGAGGTCAAATAAAATAAAACAGAGAATATGCTCCTAAGGAATCATAGTGATGACTATATATCAATGCCAATGATCTGCAAACAGAATGTAGTATAGATCAGTAAGTTAAGAATCAAGTTTTATATTGTACATATTAACATTACCAGAGTATATAAATTAGAGAACATGCCACAAAGAAAAATATATTTTGTTATCTTTGATATTAATAAACTACATGTGATGGACTGTGTTGCTCGAAACTCTTTAAAGTTTACATTATTCTTCTAAGTCAGTGGTTCTCAAACTTTTTTCCACCAAGTACCACCTTAGAAAAAAATTGTCTCTCCAAGTACCACCTTACGATGCTATTTTTTAACCAGTATTAAAAAATAGCGTCGTAGGCCTAATTAAGCAGCTACAGGTGTGCACAGTTTAAAAATGATGCAAATTAATTCCTATTATTAAGAATATGTATTATTGTCAATCACTTTAAACATTTGAAATAGTCTGAACATTAACTGTGCTTGCAGATAAAAAAATACAAGTACACTGTCAGTAAAAAAATAAAACAAATGGCTTCATTTTACTTGAGGTATTTGAAATATGACAACAATACATTTATCAAAACAGTGCTTTAAGCCTCAGAGCCTTATTGTTAATTTTGATAAATAAACAATAAGAAACAAAGAATTGCTTTGACCTGTAATGCTTTAGGACAGATCAGAATACAGCTAAATGTGTAAATCACACAAATACCTCATCCAGAAACATTTCCAGCATAATTCTTTTGTCGTAAAGAAATAAAAAAAAATTCACCTTTGCTAAAAGTAAGTTTCACTTCACAACACAGCCAAATAAGAAGACCATTAGCATTGTCATCGATCATGCATCAATCTAATTCTAAATATTTGATAACTTTTAATACTTTTGACTAAATTTAGTCAAGGAGCAAAGATAAATAATGTTTGCTTTAATAGTGGAGAGATCGCGATTGTATTCAATCTGAGCACACAGGCGATCATGAGAGGTCTTGCAGTTCATTTGAAAAAAGCATATTTAAGAGCTCGCATATCTGTTTTAGCGATTTGCGTACATGAATGCGCTCTCGTGTTAAAATAAAGCACTCGCCGCATTTGCAGAAATGAATAATTGCGCAATACCTCAATTCCCGCGCCGCCATTCAGAATGTGTTTGGAGGAGTGACAGGTCAGACTGGCTGTCGGAGAGCGAAACGTGTATGTAGATCATCAAAAAGGCAGGACATATGTCCGCGGTTTAATTACTCTGTTGAACATATCTACAGTGAAAACATCCGAGAAGCATTATTCCAACAAAACATTTGTTTTTAAGTTGTTTTTTCTGTCTCTGCAACACAGAAAGCATTTGTCCCGCCCTTACGTTTTCACGCAACTAGACAAGGTCGACTGTGATTGGCTACTTTTCATGTCAGTCAAATCACGCTTCAGAATCAATTCTTAAACTTTGGAAACTGATTTTCAGCAGCTTATGACACAATGCACTAAAATAAACATTCTAAGCACAGCGTTGTGATCGTACGCTTCACTAAACAGCCAATGCTGATCACATCAATGTTATATTACGCATTAAAGGATTAAGTGTTAATTGTTTCTTTCATTATTCAGCAGTTCCTCCGCGTACCACTAGGAGGAAGCCCGCGTACCACTAATGGTACGCGTACCACAGTTTGAGAACCACTGTCATATATCATTAGGAAAAACAGCAATCTGTTAAAGTTTTGAAGCAAAAAAAAGAAACTTTAGCCCACTATCATTTACTAGACAGAAAACAAACTGGCCAGCACATTCAACTGTCCTCAGTCACAATTTGGCCATTTCAATAAAAATATAATAATTAAAACATAATAATAATAAAAATAATAATTAATTCTTCAGAATTTTTCTAGTCTCTTTGGTAAAAAATGTACATTTGAAAATTCCTGGAAATCAACAATAGCCAAAATATATTCAAATTAATGTAATATGGTCCGCTTCTGGTGCTTCACAACTTTTTATTGCTCATTTTTATTTCAAGAATAAGGTCCAAGATTAAGAATAAAGTTCCCTGTAAAATGTTTTCTCTGTTTAAAAACAATAAAGTAGTGAAAGAAGACTCTTACATCAGATTATAGTCCCACCGAAGCAACAGCCGACAGAGAATTCCAATAGGTCTTAAAGCCTTTTTCGATGGATTATTTTCATTATTTATGATGGCATAGCAGTTAAAATAGGACAAATGAGTTCATACATGGGACAAATTTTGGACCTTTGTCAGTGAGGGGTGGGTCTTCTGAACCCCCCTGGCTACAGGCTTGAAAAGTTGGAACATGTTTGCTTTATGTTTTAGTATTAAAGCTTTAAAAGGGCACCTACAGGTGTTTCAGGAGCAGGTCAGATTTTCTCCTGGTCATAATTAATTTTGTTTATATTAGTTTTGTCTAAAATTATTATACCTGTCCAGTTTCATCTGAAATGCATCCTAGATCACCTTCTGAAGTGGTTTGAGCGATCTGATAGGCCTATCTGATCAGAATAAAACAAGCAAAGTGAGCAAACTGCTTCATAAACACAGACATGACGGGAATATGAATATAAATACATTATATTAATTATATAATACATATGTAATATTAAATTAAATAAAATAATTAAAAGAACAAATGCTGGACCTTTTGGCTGTGGGGGTGGTTCGTTCGAATCACCCAAACCCCCCTGGCTACGGGCATGAATAGTGCCAAAAATAATGTATTCCAGCAAACAAAACATAAAAAGTGGCTTGTTTTATTGCATAACAAGAACAATAGCATACAAAATATCGAGGAATACAGTGCTTACAATTATTTTCACATCAAAGGAACAAATAGAGTATAAAAACAATAAATAAATTTAAATTACAGGGGTTATATAAATTACAAGAAATTAGCATAAGAAAATGATTTCAAAATTGTATACATTCATATAGCTTTTTTAATTTTAATGCATTTTAATGCCTTATTTGGGGTTTCGATATAAACCTTAAGATCAATTTTAAGCAAATAAATGTTAGGTTTATCATTGGACCATTTTTGTTTGTGTACATGGAACTTTCTATAGGCCTATATAATAATTAAATTGATAGAAAACTGAAGTTTAAATATGAGATATTCAACATTAAACCAAAACATTTGGGTATAGGCCTATGTGCATTCAAAAAGCAGGTGTCAACTTTATTGGTGAGACAGTATTCACTAGGTAGCCTAAGTTCCAAACTTTTTTCCCCATTCAATCTGCTCAAATAAGGAATTCTAAAAGGGTTTGATTTAGGCAACAATATAGTTCTGCATAACTTTTTACTGTAAATGTTATTAAATTCATTGTCTATAATTTTCACATCATTGATACTTAAATCATTAGTATGTAAAATATTAGATTCAGAAGACATATTACCAGATAAGAGCCGAACAAGTTTACGAAGAATTGCATCAAATTTGCAAAAAAAAAAAAGTGGCTTGTTTACTTAAACACAAATTTGTCAACAAGACGTCACTGAACCCGCGCGATCTCATTGGTCCACGGAAGAACAAATATATATTTTTTATCCACGTGGAGGAGCTAAAACGACCGATGAAGCGTGTTTGTGTCACTCCGCCCACAGTCAAGCTCTCATATTCACAGGCAAACATCATGAACCGTTAAAAATGACCAGTTCGAAACAAACACTAAACGCGGACATGGATTTACCGAAGCATAAAGTCTCGTCCTACTGAACTGGTCGGTGTTTATTCGGCGTCAGAGCGGCTAATATGTGGTATTAGTGAGAGCTGAAGTGTAGATAAGAGAAAGATCATGGCAAACAGCGTCACTCAGGAGTACATGCAGATTCCCGCGGTCACTCGCGCGTACACCACTGCATGTGTCTTAACCACGGCCGCTGTGGTGAGTAGCTAAACTGCCTTTACAACATGTCTACTTCTGTACATTTGTACTCTGTATTTAAGTTCCAGGGTAAATATAGAGCCGCATATTAATTACAGTAAGTCCGTATGCCTCTCTTCAGAATTATGATCTTCCCCACACTGAAGTATCAAGTGTCAGTGTAAATGCTTAACGAAGTAACACCATAATGATGCGTGATCGGTATTTTAGCGTCAATCTTTATTTTAGCATCAAACTTAGGCCAATGAAAGTAACATTTTCTACTTGGTTTATATCTTGTATAATTATTGTGTGTGTACAATACAGAACCAGCATATGGTACAAATTTGCACATATGGTACACAATATGCTACACATTTGTAAGTTTCTTCTAATAAACACAAAAGAAGATATTTTGAAGAATGTTGAAAACATTCATCCTTTTTTCCTACTGTGGACAATAGTAGTTATGGCGTCTAACAGTTTTCAAAATATCTTAACGAAGTAACACCATAAAATAAAATATTTAGCCAAAATAAAACAAATAAGACTTTCTCCAGAAGAAAAAATATCATACTGTGAAAATATTTTAAACATTCAAAAGAGGGCTAATAATTCTGACTTCAACTGTATATATATATATATATATATATATATATATATATATATATATATATATATATATATATGTATGTATGTATGTATGTATGTATGTATGTATGTATGTATGTATGTATGTGTATATATATATATATATATATATATATATATATATATATATGTATATGTGTGTGTGTGTGTGTGTGTGTGTGTGTGTGTGTGTGTGTGTATACATATATATTTATTTATTTATTATCAAAAATATTTACCTTTACTATAAATGACTATAGTATTTATTTGACTATATATACACCTGTTTTTATTGAATTTTTTGTTTTAGCTGTTTTATACTATAATATGTTTCTGTTTAGTACAGCATATTATTTACAGTAAATAATTAAACTGAACTATTATGCCTTGTATGTTTCATTGACAGTTTTATTGATCACTAAGATATGATTGAAATACTAGTTCTAAAGTGACGTTTGTGAATGAGCAACAGTTTCTGCAGTTCTGACGTCAGCTGCAGATGTGAGTAAATAATGGAAGAAAGTAGTTCCTATTACAAAAGGGTTTTTAGACTCTCCGTGTTTGATATCTTTTTTATACACATGATTATGCCGTCGAACTGTTATATAAACGCAATATCACACTTGTAGCACTGCAATGTGGCTTTATATTAGCACTGCTGGGACACTAAGGCACAACGCACACCTCCCACCAGTGCAGAGACATACAGCCACAATGCAGTGCTACTTTTGTGATATTGCTCATATATATATATATATATATATATATATATATATATATATATATATATATTGTGTGTCTGTTTGTGTGTGTGTGCATGCGTGCGTAATGCGTATATAGTGTCATAAATAAAATAAAAAAATGAAAGTCTCCCTTCCAACTAGCTTTTACGGTTTTTGATTTTAGTTAACATTAACATCAAAAGAAGAAAACAATAGGCAGTAGTTTAAAGGGTTTTAGTTTTATTGAACTACAATACTGCCCTCCCAGTGCTTGTAAAAATCAAAGACCAAAAAATTACACAAACGAAGAGCCATACATCTTATGCAAACAATCTGTAACAGTTTCATGTTTCAGCAACAACAGTCAACAATCTTTCTTCAACTAATTTGACTGTTTTGCATATTACAGCAACTGGAGCTCATCACACCATTTCAACTCTATTTCAACCCTGACTTGATATTAAAAAAATACCAGGTAAGTTTAAAACACCCCTGACACATGGCTACTTTACACATCTCTAGTTTTGATAATCATGTGTGCTTCTCTTTTTTTTTTTCTAGATATGGCGACTGATCACCAACTTCTTGTTTTTTGGACCTCTAGGCTTCAGCTTCTTGTTCAACATGATTTTCCTGTATCCCTTTTATGATCAGCTTAATTGTGTTTGTCAGTGTGAAATGTTCAGGAAGTGTCAGACAGTTTCACGGAGTGTTTATTTTGCATAACGTGGGTTTTGTGTGTGTGGTGTGCAGCTGTGCCGAGGGTCTGTAGAGTATATGTCCTTGACTTGAGCAGATACCGATACTGCCGGATGCTGGAGGAAGGCTCCTTCCGTGGCCGAACAGCAGATTTCGTTTACATGTTCCTGTTTGGTGGTGTTCTCATGACCGTATCCTTCAGAATACACAACATTAAATATCAGTTTAACATCATAATTTATCATCTTCCTCCTGGTATAAACCAATTTAAGTTTCTGTCTTCTGATGAACACAAAAGAAGATATTTTGAAGAAAGTTGAAAACCTTTAACTTTTTTTTCCTACTCAGATTGTCAGTAGTTATGACTTCATTCATTCATTCCTTTTTTTTTGGCCTAGTCCCTGGGGTCGCCACAGCGGAATGACCCGCCAACTTATCCAGCATATGTTTTACACGGTGAATGCCCTTCCAGCTGCAACACATCACTGCGAAACATCCACACTCATTCACACACTCATATACTACAGACAATTTAGCCCACCCAATTCACCTTTACCACATGTTGTGGGGGAAACAGGAGCAACCGGAGGAAACCCACCCGAACACGGGAGAGTTATAGCTTCTAACATTTTTTCAAAATATCTTCTTTTGTGTTTAACTGAAGAAAAACTCAAAAAGGTTTGCAAAAACTTGAGGGACAATAAATGATGAGGTATTTTTATTTTATTTGGTTGAACTGTCCCTTTAAGAGAAACAACTCAACGTCTGTCATGCATGAGGTCATATATGCTGAATTGCTGCTATTATTAATGATTTATTCATCATCACATCATATCATAAGCAATAACATTTCTGGGTGAACTACAGTACTGTAACACTGTACATTTAATTTAATTTCTAATTCATACCTTTATTTACTAACTGATTCTCATTATGAGATAAAGCTGAAATAATGACAAGTAATTAATTGATGAATTCTTCAAATTCTACATTTTTTAGACATTAAAAATGTTGTTTTATCATAATTTCAATAATTTGACATGTATTTTTTTATTTGATCATTTATTCATAATTAAAAATTTGTCATAACTCTTTTTTTCCTGATAATTTTTTCCATAACAATTGAGGATTTAATTGTAAAAGATTTCATAAGATAAAAGCATTATCTTATGAATTCTTATCTAAATATTATGAACTTGTTGTCATTAATGTGAATTACAAAACCGTGATTTAATTTTTTTAAAGTGGCAGATTTATATTCCGTAGTTAAAGATGCATTGTTAGATTTATTCAAAATGAAAACACTTTACAATAAGGTCCTTTAAGGTAACATTCATTACTGCATTAAATAACAAACTAACAATGAGCAAAATATTAGTTACAGTACATGATATTCTTTGTTAATCTTAGTTAATGACAGTGTAATAGCTCAGGTCTATTAAATAATGTCTACAAATACAACATTTGATTTTAATTAAATATTTCATTTAAATAATATTAACAGTCCTTTAGATGCATTTTGGCATTGTTTAGTAAAGAAATAGTTCACCCAAAATGAAATATTTTGTCAGCTTTTGAAACTTGTCTTTTAAGTTTTTTTTTTTTTTTTTTTAAGATATACTAAAAAATGTTGGAAACACTTATAGTATACTTATAGTATTATACTACCATAACTATAGTAATAATTATTGTATTTTTTTTTTCTACTAAGGCTATTTCCCCTGATATTCTTCAAAATAACTTGATTTGTGTTCAATAGAAGAAATTAAATCATAAAAGATTTTAATCCCCTTACCTAATCATGCATTAGCTAAACAAACTGAATATTTTATAATTATATGTGTTACCTGAACACTTCATTCTTTCTTGTTAATTTGTAGTGATAAATGATTTTAATTTATTCCTCCAACTTACTGATTTCTTTAACTCCATAGTCCTCAGCTCTTTGGTCTGTTTTCTAACCTGTTCTTCTTGGGCCAGGCGTTCACCATTATGTTGGTTTATGTGTGGAGCCGAAGGAACCCGTTTGTCCGCATGAACTTTTTCGGCCTGCTCAACTTCCAGGCTCCATTCCTGCCCTGGGTGCTCATGGGCTTCTCTTTGCTGCTGGGCAACTCTATTGTTATTGATCTCTTGGGTACGTTCACCTCTGTCCTCCTGAAACACTCATGAGCTAAGAGCTGACCTTTGATATGATTACTGTCATTTATGGGTCAAAGATTAAAAGAGGTTTCAAGCATCAGAATAACTAAAATGTTATACAAGTTGATTTATTTTGTTGTACATTATAATGTGTTCTTTTTAAAGGTTTTTTTTCTGAGCCAAAAGTAATGACTGATTTACATTTTAAGCATTTTTGTAAAAATGCCAGTTTCATGTTTCTGTGATAATAGCTCATATGCCAAAAAAATCTTGCTTATTTGAAACAAGATAGATTTTAATTGATGAATTGTTCAAGTTAAGGTCAGAAGACTTTTTAAATGAGTATATCAGTAACACTGAGGGTGCTTTCACACCTGTGAATCGATTCAGTTGTTCCAAAACAGAGATTACAAATGTTACATTGTTGCTCTTTGCTCTTGGAGCGGTTCGCTTTCACATTGCAAAGTTTCTAATCGGAATAAAAGAGCTAAAACAAGTCACGTGTGAGTAAACTCTCCTCACATTGGTCAGAGTGTCAGGGTTTATTTTGCAGTGTCCCGCTCAGCTGTCAGGAGAGGTGGTGGTTTGATGGTGATTGACAGGGTGCGCGCGCGCGATGTGTCTGAGGAGAGATGCGGTGGGGAGGGGTGAGAAGGGTGCGCGCCGATGCCTATTTAAGGACCGGGAGGGAGACGCGAGATTACCGGGAGATCATCACTCGTTTGCGGGCATCCGGAGACTCGCGAAACTTCCCGCCATACTCATAATTCCCTATTCATATGGCCGTATGCCTATTACATATCCATAAAACACTGTGATATAACCGCACTCGGATCGGATCGCTTTCTCACTGTAATCGAACCACTCCAGGGTTCGTTTCAATCGAGCCAAGACCACCTCATTCAAGCGATCTCGGAGCGATTACTTTGGCGCGGAACAGAGCGCGATTACCCTGTTCACATATGCCAAACAAACCGCGCTAACTGGGCAATCGAGACACGTTCCGAAACAAAAGTGTAGGTGTGAAAGCACCCTGGGTGAACATTGTTTCACCAAAATTCTGACATTTTGACAAAACATAAAATTATTTGATATTAAGTAGACATTTTTTTTTCTGCATTTAATATGCTTTTTAGAAATAAATATATAAACCTCTTTATTAAATTTACATTTCTGTCATGTTTAGTAAATTTCATTTTATGAAAACTCCAAAATGGGCCCAGATACATAAAGATTATTTTTATTATTATTATTTTGAACCAGTTTTTGCTTCTTAAAGGTGCTGCATGTAAGTTTTTCTTCTAAAGCATAAAAATACCATTATGATTGCAGATGTTTAAGAAACATGCTAACTGAACAGTCCTGTTTATCTGACAAACAGTGCTATAGTGTTTGAAAATGTGTTTTCCGTGCTGGAATGCTGTCTTTGTTTTGGTTCTTTTAACCCGCCCACTGCAAGCTCACCCAGTTATATATCAGCACCCTGGGTTGCCTTGTTGGAAAACCATGCATTTCAATCATTCAGTCAGAAAGGCTCTCAAAGCATGTGACTGAAATGAGAACTCCAGTGGACAGTAGCAGACTCTGAAATGAGACGCAGATTTAGAGTTCCACATGAGATTATTAATTAGCAAATAATATAAACATTACGAACGTAAACATTAGGTGAGCAGGTTACATTCTAAACAATGTGTCCAAACAATGCGCTACCTGATGAGATTTGTAGTGGTTGTTTGCACCAGACAAAACCCAACAGAAATTTAAATGCAGCCATTTAGAAGCACAGAATATGCACTCATGAAATGGTAAGGTTCACATTAAACCTCTTTAACATTATTTAATGTACATGCTGAATCACTGATTTGTGTTGTTTACACGGAGTCAAAGTTCTTAAGTTTAATTTCACATCGTTATTTTCAAAATCTGAGATAAACTATCTGCTGCTGCTTTCAGTAGTATGACAATAAATGTCATGTAAAATGGCATTCAAACTCACATTGTTAGCATTTAACACTAAATGAAGCACATGAGGTGTACCTGAGGTGATCTTTGTCAGTTTTCTGTTGTTCAGCTGCAAGAAATAGAAGCCGTTTCTAAATTCGAGGTGTTGGTTTCAACAAAAACAAAATATAAAATATTCTTCTATGGCGTGGCATTGCTTTTAATAAGAACACGATTCAAATGAACCTTTAGGTTCGAAAGTCAGGTACACTCCTGTTGGTCCTCAATCTGGCAATTTGTGTCTGCCAGTATTTTGATCTAGCAATGCAATACCTAGTTCAACCACTGTGTGTCAAATTTACATACTGCACCTTTAACATAGAAACTTTCATGACTATTTCACGAATATAAAGTTAAAAACAACAGCGTTTCTTTGATGCAGAACTTATTTGAAGCATTAAAAGGATAGTTTGTCCAAAAATGAAAAGCAGCCATTGACATCCATTGTAGCAAAAAAAAAATAAATAAATAAAAAAACAGGGAAGTCAATGGCTGTCCCTTCCCCTCGCCCCCCAACATTTTTCAAAATATTTCTTTGTACTTAACAGAAGAAACACAGGTTGTTCGAATGATGACAGAAATACTAGTTTTTAGGTGAACTATTGCTTTAATGTCTTCACTTTTCGTTTTGATCGGCTCAACAAACCCTAGCTGATCAAAAGTATTTTACTTATCTTTTAAAATGTATTGAATCAACTAGGGATTGGTGTTGGACACATCTACTACTTCCTGGAGGATGTATTTCCCAACCAGCCAGGAGGCAGAAAGCTGCTTACCACTCCTGGAATTTTGTAAGTAACATATATCATATATTATTACTCTTCGTTTTGTCTTCAGGGAGAAAAACTAAAGACATTTCTTGATCATTTGCAGTCGATTTTTGTTTGATCCACCTCAAGAAGATCCCAATTACGCCCCTCTTCCAGAAGATCCGAGTGGGATGTCCTGGAATGGACAAGGTGTAGAAGATCAAAATGAGGACGATCTTCAGAGAGACGAAAACTGAAGGTTTCACACCCAGAACTTTTCACGTGCTGTTTGTTGTATTTGAAGTTTTAGCCTACATGTGAAGTTGTAACTCAAACTATGCAATAGTTGTTGAAGATGAAGAAAGTGGTCACACTTTCAGAAGTATCCCACAAAAAGATTGAAACTTTATCCACCTTTGTGCCTTTTGTGCTAATTAAGCGCACAAAATCCAAATTTAGCATTCAGTGCCATGGACATCGCGAACAACTTTTACTTTGTTCTGGAAAAAACAATGCCCGTCTGTTCAAACAATTGCTGTTTTTTAAAACAACTAGTGTTGAATGAATCTCACAGAGCAGCGGTGGCTGGCAGTAATGGACTTGAAAAGAGAAGCCATTCAAATCTCCCAAACCACAATCTTTCATTCCGGAGGGGTTGTGATTTCCACAAGAGGATACTTTCTTGGGTACAATACTGTGCCGTATATCTTTTTCCTACAATACATTGAGTGGTGGCGCAGGTGGACACGTTCACAAATGTGCCGACTATCTGAAATGGCAAATTAAACTGCAGACTATGCATTTCCAAGCCTGTGGCCTTTGTTAGCCCAGCACCGCCGCAAAATACAAAAGGCTTTGTATGGTGAAACTGAAAGATGAGTCTGTGCTTTACAAAATCTTTTTAAAACCATATGTTAAAGGAAGCTCATGTTTATCTGAATATATATATATATATATATATACTAAATGGGCAATTAATAAAGTTTCTTGTTGGATTTTAACTGCCATCTGAATTAATGTGCAAATATATTGCAAACTACTGAACAAAAAGCAATGCAACTGTTTTTTTCTTAATCATTTTATTTAAAAGCACATTATGTTTACAAAATGGCATTTATACACGAACACAAAACAAGACAAATAAAGATACCATAAAATATTCTCAACATTTCAAGACTGTCTGTTTCCAAGCAAACAGATTAGGGGTATGAAGGATGCAAGCTTTGATGCTTTAGGTTGACGGCGATCTCTCTGATCTGGACTGGCCGATGGAATGTCTTTATATCTTCTTGTCAGTAATGCCGAGTCAGAGCTTTATTGGATTTTCTTCTGATTTAAATAGTTGTGGGAGAGAGATTCACCATGCTGGGGCTGTGTTTGCAAGTCGCCTCATTCGCCTGAAATGAGAGAAAATAAAAAGTTAAATACAAGGCCTGGAATGATCAAAATCCCTCCACGATCTGAGGCCGAGTTTGCACAGCATGAGCTTCATAAACGTTGGATCGCCATTGTTTTCACACTACATGACTGTCCAGGGTAGTGTTCAGTTGCTGTGCAATCATACTGCAAGATGGAGAATAGACACAGCAGGACAACTCTGATCAATTGCTTAGCATTTGTCGTGCCTAAAATGCCGGAGCAGTGTGGACACCTGGCATAACAGTGACAAAACCTGTGCGTTTGAAAGTGAAAACACACGACTGAGAACACTGCCTGTTTCTACAGCAACAAGAGTTTCCAGTGGCAACTGCAGCGACGTGATGAGTTTACTATTCAAAGGTTGGCCCTGTTATATAGAAGGCTTATTCCCCATACCGGGTGTTACATTTTCTCCCATTCCGAAGTAAAAGGAGTGCACAACTACTATACAAAAGGTGAGGCAGTTGAAGTCTTGCCTTGTGTCTGCAGCGACGTGATGAGTTTACTATTCAAAGGTTGGCCCTGTTATATAGAAGGCTTATTCCCCATACCGGGTGTTACATTTTCTCCCATTCCGAAGTAAAAGGAGTGCACAACTACTATACAAAAGGTGAGGCAGTTGAAGTCTTGCCTTGTGTTTCTGTCCTGGTCCCTGATCTTCTTCTCCATCTCGGCGTCTGTCAGTGTCTCCAGCAGTGGACACCACTGGTCTGCATCTCCTGTGTTTCGGATGGCAATCTCCACCGTGGGAAGAGGATTCTCACTAAAAAGAGACCAAACAAGAGTATTTAAAATCATTCTTTTTATTTAAATGAATACCACTATTATCACAGCAGCAAGTGTTTGTCTACATCCCGTGTCCTTTGTGTCATAAATAGAATGAGGCATCAGTTTACTGACACAGAGTTGTTGCACGTATGTCATCATGCGATGCAAATATGGTGTAGACAAAAAATTAGATGCATTTATAAACACATTAATAAGCTATGGAAGAAATCAAGAGAACACTTCAAATGTTTTAGTTCCTCTGGATGGCTGTGGGTTTAAGTAAAATGTTAACCTTGTCATTTTTAGCATTTTTTTTTTGTCTGAAGAATGACAACATTTCTCTGAAGATAAAACTATGGAATTGTATTGTCAAAAACTAAATCCAAATATTTGAATAAATGTGTGAAAACATGAGCTAATGGGTTACTTTTTGCAGAACAAAAGAACTGCTTTAAATGACAACATTTTATTTTAAATTAGGAAGAAATGACGTCAGTAGTGTACAGAATAAAAAAAAGTCACCAAAAATTGGTAAGTATGGCAAATATAAAAATATTTATACAGTGCTCAGCATAATGGCGTACACCCTATCTTAAAATGAATATTTGTATTAATTTCTTAGTAAATATAGGCAATGTATTTTAGTGCAGTTAAACAAAACAGATTTATTCAACATACATTTATCAAAATAATATTTTAGGATAATATAATTAAATTCAAGAAAAAAAAAATTACAACCTACAAAATTTCAACTACATTTTAAAATTGTTTTGCTTCTCTTGATTTTTCCTCTTTTTATAAATTATATATTTAATATTTTTCTACCGCATAAATTTGGCTGCACTAGTTTTTGGACCGTTATCATAAGTTTATTTTGTTAGATAAGCTCCAGATTTGGCTTCAGTACAGACTAATCTAATGTAAATAAACAAATATAATATTGTACAGCTTCCTATTAAAATATGAATTTAAAAGAGATTTGTGAGGGGTGTACTTATATATGCTGAGCACTGTACATATATGCAGTGTACATACAGTTGAAGACAAAATTCAGAAAGAATTATTATTCCTAATTATTAGTGAAATTCTAACAAATATATGAAGCAGAGAGATATTTTAAAAAGGGTTTAAATGAACCGATTCATAGAGATGAAACATGCTTTCCTCAGTAGATTAAAATGATCAGTACAAGCCATGTCTTCATTCCAGACAAAATACACAACCCTTAAAATGAGTTTTGCAATTTCCCCAGACAGCAGACAGTCTGAAATAACATCCAACTTGAAGAAAGTTGACTGCTTTAAAAGTTCAAGCTGTGAACACTTTCCTCAGGCTCTTTATGAGACAAATGGAGCAATACTTGAATGGGTCTAACTCTCTATAGCCACACCGAGGTCTCATGTATCAATGCTGCGTACACACAAAAACTTTGCGTACGCCAGGTTTCACACTCACGTTTGGATGTACTAACGATGAAATGAACGTGAGAATGTGCGTTGGTCCACCCCAACTTCATGCCTGACGTACGTTCATTTCTTGTGTGTGTTTGTTTTATTTCCATTGGCGACTCCTAGAGCCAATCATGTTAAATTGAACACTACAAAGTATCTTTGAGCCGTGCAAATGGCAGCTGTATGAGACGGGATTATGATCATCCGCATGTCTAGCAGGTATATAAGGTTTCCATACCATACAGTTGACCAGCCAAACATTAAAGCGCAACTTGCAGCAATCGCCAGTTTCCCCAATCTAATCGGAGCGATCTACTGCACGCACATTGCTATAAAGGCGCCATCTGAAGACGAATTTGCATAGGCTACATGAATCGGAAACATTTCCATTTAATAAATGTGCAAATGATATGTGATGTTCAAATGCGCTTAACATAATACACACACTTATTAATGATTCCTACTTGTCTTCCTCGTGAAGAAGACTAGGCAAATGGGGAAAAAAGAAAAATCAGTTCATCAGACGCTGGATTCTCACCGGGTTCAGGAATGATAGTGTCAAAACATGTTGCCATGCACTTTAAGAGCTAAGCCACTCGTGCTATTGATGTCCGCTGGACTATTACTTAATTTACCTCATTCCAGTGGACAAACTTGCAAATAACAGTTTTTCTCCGGTCTACCTCCGATAGGCACACCTCCAGTTCACATTCGGTTCAAAGTTTCTCTCTTTGCTTGCTTTTGCCATTGCTTCTTCTTTTGGTTTTGGCAAAGTAGAGTCATTAGCATATTCATACAGGGGAGGAGGCAGGGAGGGGTTTTGCGCTCGTTCACGTGCGCTCAGTTTTACGTTAATTCGAACGTACAAAGAGAATATGCGTGTGATTCTGCGTACGCAGTGTTTCATACATCTGAATTTTTTACTGCGTACACACATTTACAGCTTTGTGATTACACAATGTCTTAGTATGATTTCAACGCAAGTCCTCATACATGAGGCCCCTGGACTTTCCTTTGTGTTTTATCAATCAGCAGCAACTCAAAGGCACACAAACACTTCACTTTTGTTTTAGCACAAAAGGACTGCTGCTCTACAAGACTGTGATGGAATGTAGTTTAAAGGAACTCTTTACTTTTTTGGAAATAGACTAATTTTACAACTCCCCTAGAGTTTTACATATTCCAATCCATTGAGCTTATCTCTGGGTCAGACAGCATCGCTTTTAGCTTAGCTGAGAATAGAATTTTCCTATATAAATATATAAAGCTTGACTATTTTGTTCTTATGCAGCTCTGCTACCCAGTTAGCTAGCTGCGGACTAATTTTAAGTGCTGATTAATATATCATTGCGCCTGCTGCAGCCTTGGTATGGCAGCAAAGTTCCTTGATACGTGCAGAATGAGTGTATAGTTCCTAATCATATCAATCTAGAAAATAGTAACTTTCCATATTCTGTTAGTCTTAGAACACAGTTTACCAAAGGGGGCAAGCTTCAAGTAGGAATATTAGCAAAAAAAAAAAGTGAGATGCTAATGGTCTAATTTGATTTAATGATTTATATTATGCTAAGCTAAAAGTCTTCCTTTCAGATCTGCAAATTAGCTGAATGGATTCAAAACTGCTACTGTTTAACTCTAGGGGACTAGTAAAATGAGCCTATTTACAAAAACAGCATGTGTGATTTGAGTATGTGAGTGTGTACCTGAAGGCGTAGGTCCTCTGGTGCCAGCTGAGCTGCCCGCGTATGCTGTATGCAATGGTGGTGACGAACTCTCCACCCAGACCCAGCTCAGAGCACAGCTTCAGGGCAAACTTCTCTGGTGAGTTCTCCTTCTCAGACATGTCCCATTCAAACTGGTCCACCAGTGAGATGTTCCCCACGTGGATGTTCAACTACACAGATTTAAACACAGACATGAGTGTTTTCATGCAGTTAAATAAATAAACTGCACACACCACAGTTTGATGTTTGCAGAAGGATACATTTATAAAAAGTTAGAGTTAAAAATGTATAAAAATGTTACAGGTGACCACTGGGCTTTTCAGCAATGTTTCAAACACCTCACAAATGAATAAAAATATTCTAAATCAAATTTTGCTAGTAGTTTACCAGAACAATCCTGTAGTGATTATTTTCACATACAGAGGGCGCTCCAAAACTACACCGATTACTTTGTCACTGGTTTAGCCTAGATTAGAACAGAGCTGTTACTATGATCAATCATAACCAGTTTTAATGTCATCTGAAAATAAATCATTCATAATAAAAAAAAGTGAAACTGTTTGAATGTACAAATGTAACGGGTCAAAATGTGGGATTGTTTTGAACACTATTTTTAACATGCTAATAAATACACAGCTTCACTACATTAAAGACATTAATATCAATAAGCTGAAATATTACACATGCAACAATTACATTAAAATAATCCAACAACAATATAAAAGCATTAAGGTGTAATTATTAATTTTTTTTTTTTTAAATGCACTAAAATGAAAATCTGGGCAGAAACCAAATTCACTTAATAAGAATAAATATTTATCACTAATAACTATTTATACATTTTTTAATAATATTAAGTAATTTTGTAAGAATAATTTAAGATAATATCCTATATTCTACATATTTCAAAATTAAGCTAAAAAGCTTTAAAAACACAAGCAAATAAAATGACCACATTTTATTGACAATAGTGTATATGCACGGCTAGTGTTTCTTCCCATACCGATTAACTTACGGTGAATGGTTAATGTGACTTTCAATTTTATATGGCTCCTTTTACAGTATCAATGTTGTAATGTAATTAAAATACAATCAGTTAAATAGACTTCAGTGTTCATTTAGATGCTCGCGCATAGAATGAGATGAAAAGCCGCTTACATGCACGCGCTGTCAGGATCAGCAGGCAAAAACACCATTGGAAATACTGGAGTAAAGTACGTTTGTATTTTATAGATATAGTGCGGAAAATGTAACTTAATGCAGTGCTTTTTTCACATTCTGAGACCCGCTTTATATCCTATATCAATCAGGAAGTGGAGATGGTTGATTTTAAAAGAAAACAGACAAACACAGTGTCTGTGTTAATCATGCTATGTCTGACTGCTCTGTTTTAAATATAGGGGTACCTCAGGGATGTGTACTATCACCTCTTTTATTTTCTATATATATTAATGAACTGCAGTGCAATATTGATGACAATCTCACACTCATAAAATATGCTGATGATCTGGCATTGGTTTCATGTCAGGAAGAAATGAATAGCTCTTTATATTTTGGATATATTGATAGTATTATAGATTGGTTTGGCAAAAGTTCATTACACCTAAATATTGGGAAAACAAAAGAGTTATGTCTGGGGAGTCAAAGAAGAAGAGTAGATACTGGACTCTTTAAAACAGTCACCATAAACGGACAAATAGTAGAGCAGGTTTTAAATTTCAAGTATTTAGGCACAATTATTGACAATAAATTGAATTTTAATAGTAATGTAGAGGGGGTTTATAAGAAAGCAAGTCAGCGCCTCTATCTCCTCCGCAAATTGAGAAGTTTTAATGTTAGTACACAGACTTTAAACTTGGCATATAGATCACTTATAGAGAGTGTTCTCACATATAATATTGTTTCATGGTTTGGTAACACAACACTTAAACAGAAAAAGAAATTAGCGCAAATTATCAATCAGGCAAATAAGATAACTGGTCACAAACAGCATTCATTGCAGATTTTATTTGACTCTTTTATGGAAAAAAGAGCAGTTGTGATTTTTAAAGATAATACACACCCCCTTCACTCAGCATTTGAATTGCTACCATCAGGACGCAGGTTTAGAATTCCTAAAGCACGAAGAAATGCCTATAAAAAGTCATTTATCCCAATGGCAGTTGTTGTTCTAAACCGGATCAATGTTTGTAGTGAATGAGGTGGTTACCAAGTATGATTTGCAGTATTGTGTATGGGGCTAATTTGGTTTTTAAACTTTTAACTTATGTTGTTGTGTTGATAAGTGTTATTGTGTCGTTGTTGTATGTTTGTAATTGTTGTCCTAAATCCAGTGTTGAAGAAAAATTTCCTTTCTGTGTCAAGCAGAACGGACAATAAAGTTTAAACTAAACTAACTAAACTTAAACAAGACAATTTTGTAACTGCATACAGTTCACCGGAATTTTGTTACTACAAAATGAAAAGTCCTTCTACATATACCCTATTAGAGGTTTCATTTTATCAGCATTGCCATGACAGCACAGTAGTGCTATTGCAAGCAGCAGGAACAAGTATACTACAGAGAAATGTCCTGTCACCGCATTATTTGTGTGGCTCATATTTTTGTTTTTCTCTCTCAGACAAAAAATAAAATGAAAGTGCTTTTTATAATTTGGCCAAGAAGTTTATGTATTCATAAAGTGGGCAAAAAATGTATTTATTTATATTTATTTGTTCTCATTATGTTCTCATGGACTTACGTTTGTGTAATGTGGCTATGAGGTCAGAACTTTGTTACAATATATAACGTTTTTCACCGTGTGATTTTTTGCTTATCAGATAGTTTATCAGTTTATCTTGCAAATATCACCACAATTTCAACATGAAAGCCTAATCTACACAAAAATTGGTAAAAAATTTAAAAGTGTCCTGTTTAATACATTTTAATAAGTGTTTCTAAAATAATAATTAAAAAAAAAATTTAAATTTTCAAACATTCTATTCATTCATACTACCAGACGGTCAAAATACCATAGTATAGAGCAGGGCTATTCAATTGGAAGCGATTTGTTCCAGCCCTCCAAATAGTGTGACCAACACATCAAAAATAAACTTAAATAATAAGCTTAAATCTAAAAACGGCCACTATAGTCATGAAAGGCTTCTCTACGCTGTGTTTCTGTTGCACAGAATGAAACAGCAACTAAAAGTTATATGCTACCTGTGTGCTAGTTTAAAGTTGTGAGCTTATACACCAAGGGTAATACGCATGCATGCTGGATTAACTATAGCAGCGGGTCATTCATATATCGCGTCTTTTCCTTGCTTAAGTTCGTGCTTTGTAATATTAGAATAATATTGATATTATTATACTTGATATGATATAATAATACTTTCCAGACGCACCGAGTAGAAAACATCTCACGCCATAGCAATGAGAGTTGTGCGTGGCTTTCAGTGCAATGTAAACAAAATATATGTTAGACAAATTATTACAAAATATTAAAATTATTATGCATGTATGAATGAATGCAGATGATAAAAACATGCAATTACTTACCCAATATAAAGCTTACATTTACATTAGACGTGATAACATCATAATATTTCTTCAGACTATATAATCATACAACCAAAATCTATAATAGTTGCATTAATAGTTGCAATTGTTATGCAGTTCAAAACATAACATGAATGTGTTTAAATGTAGAAGAAGCCTACTTAAACAATGCACTGCTTTGGTTGTGCTTTGAAATAAATAATTTGAATGTTTGTATATAAAAAAAGCCTATTATACAATGCAGTGATGTTATGTGGTTTCAAAATACAATATATTACAATTTTAATGTAGTAAAATACAATGTGGGTGTCTTAAGGAACATAAATACAACATAATATATGTAGATATGTTATATGCAGCTGTGTCCTCACTCATTAAAAAGTCATATCTCTCCGGCCCTTTATTTGGGCTGCTTTTCATGAACTGGCCCCCATAACAAACTAGTAGAAAAGCCCTGGTATCGAGTAATGAGATACATAACATAGTAAAGCTTGGCATAGAGTAATGAGATCAGACATTAAAAGAGGGGATCAGTGAAATGAAGGTGTACTTTAATGATGACTCTCTGGTCCATCTGCTCATCCAGGATACTGTCTGTGGGATAGGACTCGATCTGCTGTCTGATGGCCGAGGCGATGGCTGGAACAAAGGTCAGCGGGCTCAGGTCCAGATCATCACACAGAATTTCAGCAAACATCTCTGGAGTCATCAGTTTCTCTGTTGGGTAAGAGAAAAAAATTTGAGTTCATGTAACTTTGAAATTAATGAATGCATTTCTAAAAAAGTATGCAATAAGAGACAGGCTACCATTCATGTTCCATGTGAAAGCGTCTCGCAGCTTCTGTCCATCAATCTCCATGTCAAGCCGGATGGGCACAAGGACCTCCTGCTGAGAGGCGTTTTCATGGATGACGGCAGGGTCATGATCATCAAAGCTGAAAAAACAAACATCCAAACCATTAAAAAAAAAAGTGTTGTATGAAATCAATTTTACTTTGAACAAAACTAAATTTCCCCTTTGAAATGTATGTTCTTGTTTTTAAATATTAACTCCACTTGATCTGATAGTTGTAAAAAAAAAAAAAAAAGAGTTGTAAAATCTTTTATTGTTTCCCAGAAATTGTTAAATTTTTCATTTTTTAAGATTCATTACTAAATTAAAGCTGCAAGCAGCGA
The DNA here is from genome assembly GCF_052040795.2 of Danio rerio. NCBI lineage: Eukaryota > Metazoa > Chordata > Actinopteri > Cypriniformes > Danionidae > Danio > Danio rerio. Next base: position 33,039,327 of record NC_141028.1, read on the forward strand.
TGATAGGGACCTCGCACCCGGGCTCACCGCCGCCCGTTGGCCTCAGGATGACAAGAGAACAGCGAACAATATTAATTTAAGCCGATTTATATAAAGAACCTGAGAAAATCACACATTCATGCCAAACTTTCTCTTGTCAGCAGGTGGCGCTATGACTGTGACTCAAGATTTGCATGTAGATGCCTTCAGTAGAGGAATCTTATTAACCATGTTAATTTTCAGGCTGGTCAGACTTTGTGTGGCTGAGTTATAAGCCAAACTATCTTCTGCCAGCAAGTGGCGCTATGACTGTGACTCAATATTGGCATGTAGATGTCTTCAGGAGAATATTTTAATCAACCATGTGAATTTTCAGGCTGGTCAGACTTTGTGTGGCTGAGTTATAAGCCAAACTATCTTCTGCCAGCAGGTGGCGCTATGACTGTGACTCAATATTGCAATGTAGATGTCTTCAGGAGAGGAATTTAATCAACCATGTGAAGTTTCAGGCAGATCAGAGATTGTGTGGCTGAGTTATAAGCTAAAATACCTTCTGCCAGCAGGTGGCGCTATGACAGGCTCAATATAATTATGTATATGTGCTTAGGAGAGGACTTTCATCAACCATGTGAAGTTTCAGGCAGATCGGACATTGTGTGGCCGAGTTACAAGCCAAACTACCTTCTGCCAGCAGGTGGCGCTATGACAGACTCAATATTGTTATGTGGATGTGTTCAGGAGAGGAATATGATCAACCGTGTGAAGTTTCAGGCAGATCGGACATTGTGTGGTTGAGTTATAAGCATTTCCTGTTCCATGGCGAAGCGTTGAGGTTTGTCATGCCGCCACGGACACGCCCCTCTACGAAAACTCTAGATTTTTACAATATATCATCGCTAGAGCTTTCAAATAACATCACTCAAATTTGGTGCTGATATAATAAAGTTTGCGGAAGGAGTATATTACATTGTAAAACATGTCATTTCCTGTGGCCAGCAGGTGGCGCTATAACTCTATCTGGATATCAGCATATAAACGTATTCAGGTCAGGACTGTTATCAAATGTGTGAATTTTGAGGCAGATCGGATAATGCATGCCTGAGTTATAACGACTTCCTGTTTTGTTGCGAATCGTCAAAGTTTGCAAGGCCGCCACGGACACGCCCATCGATGAAAACTCTAAAGCTTCGCAATTTAACATCACCAAGGTCTTTAGATGACAAAACCAAATTTTGGTGTTGATCAGATAAAATCCCTAGGAGGAGTTCGTTAAAATACAACGCCTGGAAATGGCAAAAATGCCACTTTTTCGCCGCAGGAAGTTAAAAATAACCGACTTCCTGTTGGGTTTGAGATATGGCTCCAAGAGACTTTTTCGTATGTTTTGGCATGTTTGAGGTGTGTGCCAATTTTCGTGCATGTGCGTGATTCGTATATCGGGGGCTCGTCCGATTAATTTTTGTAGGTGGCGCTGTAGAGTCATTTTGCCACGCCCACATAAATATTGTTATGAAGATGTGTTCAGGAGAGGACTTTTATCAACCTTGTGAAGTTTCAGGCAGATCGGACATTGTGTGGTTGAGTTATAAGGACTTCCTGTTCCATGGCGAAGCGTTGAGGTTTGTCATGCCGCCACGGACACGCCCCTCTGTGAAAACTCTAGATCTTCACAATATATCATCGCTAGAGCTTTCAGATAACACCACTCAAATTTGGTGCTGATACGATAAAATTTGTGGGAGGAGTTTGTGACACTGTAAAACATGTCATTTCCTGTGGCCAGCAGGTGGCGCTAAAACTGTATCTGGATATCGGCATGTAAACGTGTTCAGGTCAGGACTCTTATCAAACGTGTGAATTTTGAGGCAGATCGGATAATGCATGCCTGAGTTATAACGACTTCCTCTTTTGTGGCGAATCGTCAAAGTTTACGAGGCCGCCACGGACACGCCCATCGACGAAAACTCTAAAGCTTCGCAATTTAACATCGCCAAGGCCTTTAGATGACAAAACCCAATTTTGGTGTCGATCGAATAAAATCCCTAGGAGGAGTTCGTTAAAATACAACGCCTGGAAATGGCAAAAACGCCACTTTTTTGCCGCAGGAAGTCAAAAATATCCAACTTCCTGTTGGGTTTAAGATATGGCTCCAAGAGACTTTTTCGTATGTTTTGGCATGTTTGAGGTGTGTGCCAATTTTCGTCCATGTGCGTGATTCGTGGATCGGGGGCTCGTCCGTTTAATTTTTCTAGGTGGCGCTGTCGAGTCATTTTGCCACACCCCTTTCCAAGACCCATAATAAACATAAATTTTCGCCACTTCTGAGGCGTGTGCAAAGTTCCGTGAGTTTTCGGGCATGTTTAGCCCCTCAAAACCGCGATTCATTCCGCGGAAGAAGAAGAAGAAGAAGAAGAAGAATTAAAGCTGCAAGCAGCGATGAAAGGGACCTCGCACCCGGGCTCACCACCGCCCTTTGGCCTCAGGATGACAGAGAACAGCGAACAATAATAATTTAAGCCGATATATATAAAGAACCTGAGAAAATTACACATTTATGCCAAACTTCCTCCTGTCAGCAGGTGGCGCTATAACTGTGACTCAAGATTGGTATGTAGATGCCTTCAATAGAGGAATCTTATCAACCATGTGAAGTTTCAGGCACATGGGACATTGTGTGGCTGAGTTATTAGACAAACTACCTTCTGCCAGCAGGTGGCGTTATGACTGACTCAATATTGTTATGTGGATGTGTTCAGGAGCAGACTTTTATCAACCATGTGAAGTTTCAGGCAGATCAGAGATTGTGTGGAGATTGTGTTATAAGACAAACTACATTCTGCCAGCAGGTGGCGCTATGAAAGACTCAATATTATTATGTAGATGTGCTCAGGAGAGGACTTTCATCAACCATGTGACATTTTAGGCAGATCTGACATTGTGTGGCCGAGTTACAAGCTAAACTTTCTTCTGCCAGCAGGTGGCGCTGTGACTATGACTCAATATTATTATGTAGATGTGCTCAGGAGAGGACTTTCATCAACCATGTGAAGTTTCAGGCAGATCGGACATTGTGTGGCCGAGTTACAAGCCAAACTACCTTCTGCCAGCAGGTGGCGCTATGACTGACTCAATATTGTTATGTGGATGTGTTCAGGAGAGGACTTTTATCAATCATGTGAAGTTTCAGGCAGATCAGACATTGTGTGGTTGAGCTATAAGGACTTCCTGTTCCATGGCGAAGCGTTGAGGTTTGTCATGCCGCCACGGACACGCCCCTGTGCAAAAACTCTAGATCTTCACAATATATCATCACTTGAGCTTTCAGATAACAACCAACCAAATTTGGTGCTGATATGAAAAAATTTGTGGGAGGAGTTTATTACTCTGTAAATCATGACATTTCCTGTGGCCAGCAGGTGGCGCTATAACTGTATCTGGATATTGGCATGTAAACGTGTTCTGGTCTGGACTCTTATTAAATGTGTGAATTTTGAGGCTGATCGGATAATTCATGCCTGAGTTATAATGACTTCCGCTTTTGTGGCGAATCATCAAAGTTTGCAAGGCCCCCACGGACACGCCCATCGACAAAAACTATAAAGCTTCGCAATTTAACATCGCCAAGGCCTTTAGATGACAAAACCCAATTTTGGTGTCGATAGCATAAAATCCCTAGAAGGAGTTCGTTAAGATACAACGCCTGGAAATGGCAAAAATGCCACTTACTTGCAGCAGGAAGTTAAAATTATCCGACTTCCTGTTGGGTTTGAGATATGGCTCCAAGAGACTTTTTCGTATGTTTTGCCATGTTTGAGGTGTGTGCCAATTTTCGCGCATGTGCGTGATTCGTAGATCGGGGGCTCGTCCTTTTAATTTTTATAGGTGGCGCTGTCGAGTCATTTTGCCACGCCCACTTCAATATTGTTATGTGGATGTGTTCAGGGGAGGACTTTTATTAACCATATGAAGTTTCAGGCTGATCGGACTTTGTGTGGTTGAGTTATGAGGACTTCCTGTTCCATGGCGAAGCGTTGAGGTTTGTCATGCCGCTACGGACACGCCCCTCTGCAAAAACTCTAGATCTTCACAATATATCACCGATAGAGCTTTCAGATGACACCACTCAAATTTGGTGCTGATACCATAAAATTTGTGGGAGGAGTTTGTTACAGTGTAAAACATGTCATTTCCTGTGGCCAGCAGGTGGCGCTATAACTATATCTGGATATTGGCATATAAACGTGTTCAGGTCAGGACTCTTATCAAACGTGTGAAATTTGAGGCAGATCGGATAATGCATGCCTGAGTTATAACGACTTCCTGTTTTGTGGCGAATCGTCAAAGTTTGCGAGGCCGCCACGGACACGCCCATCGACGAAAACTCTAAAGCTTCGCAATTTAACATCGCCAAGGCCTTTAGATGACAAAACCCAATTTTGGTGTTGATCGGATAAAATCCCTAGGAGGAGTTCGTTAAAATACAACGCCTGGAAATGGCAAAATCGGCACTTTTTCGCCGCAGGAAGTACAAAATATCCGACTTCCTGTTGGGTTTGAGATATGGCTCCAAGAGACTTTTTCGTATGTTTTGGCATGTTTGAGGTGTGTGCCAATTTTCGTGCATGTGCGTGATTCGTGGATCGGGGGCTCGTCCGTTTAATTTTTCTAGGTGGCGCTGTCGAGTCATTTTGCCACGCCCACTTCCGAAGCCCATAACAAACGTAAATTTTCGCCACTTCTGAGGCGTGTGCAAAGTTGCGTGAGTTTTCGGGCATGTTTAGCCCCTCAAAACCGCGATTCATTCCGCGGAAGAAGAAGAATAATAATTAAAGCTGCAAGCAGCGATGATAGGGACCTCGCACCCGGGCTCACCGCCGCCCGGTGACCTTACGATGACAGAGAACAGCGAACAATAATAATTTAAGCCAATATATAAAAAAAGATCTAAGAAAATCACAGATTTATGCCAAACTTCCTCCTGTCAGCAGGTGGCGCTATAACTGTGACTTAAGATTGGCATGTAGATTTCTTCCGGAGAGGAAACTTATCAACCATGTGAAGTTTCAGGCACATGGGACATTGTGTGGCTGAGTTATAAGCCAAACTACCTTCTGCCAGCAGGTGGCGTTATGACTGACTCAATATTGTTATGTGGATGTGTTTAGGAGAGGACTTTCATCAACCATGTGACATTTTATGCAGATCTGACGTTGTGTGACCGAGTTACAAGCCAAAATTTCTTCTGCCAGCAGGTGGCGCTATGACTCTGTCTCAATAATATTATGTAAATGTGCTCAAGAGAGGACTTTCATCAACCATGTGAAGTTTCAGGCAGATCGGACATTGTGTGGCCGAGTTACAAGCCAAACTACCTTCTGCCAGCAGGTGGCGCTATGACTATGACTCAATATTATAATGTAGATGTGCTCAGAAGAGGACTTTTATCAATCATGTGAAGTTTCAGGCAGATCAGACATTGTGTGGTTGAGTTATAAGAAATTCCTGTTCCATGGCGAAGCGTTGAGGTTTGTCATGCCACCACAGACACGCCCCTCTGCAAAAACTCTAGATCTTCACAATATATCATCGCTAGAGCTTTCAGATGACACCACTCTATTTTGGTGCTGATACGGGAAAGTTTGTGGAAGGAGTTTGTTACAGTGTCAAACATGTCATTTCCTGTGGCCAGCAGGTGGCGCTATAACTGTAACTGGATATCGGCACGTAAACCTGTTCAGGTCAGGACTTTTATCAAACGTGTGAATTTTGAGGCAGATCGAATATTGCATGCCAGAGTTATAAAGACTTCCTGTTTTGTGGCGAATCATCAAAGTTTGCGAGACCGCCACGGACACGCCCATCGATGAAAACTCTAAAGCTTCGCAATTTAACATCACCAAGGCTTTAAGATGACAAAACCCAATTTTGGTGTTTATCAGATAAAATCCCTAGGAGGAGTTCGTTAAAATACAACACCTGAAAATGGCAAAAGCGCCACTTTTTCGCCATAGGAAGTTAAAAATATCCGACTTCCTGTTGGGTTTGAGATATGGCTCCAAGAGACTTTTTCGTATGTTTTGCCATGTTTGAGGTGTGTGCCAATTTTTGTGCATGTGCGTGATTCGTAGATCGAGGGCTCGTCCGTTTAATTTTTCTAGGTGGCGCTGTCAAGTCATTTTGCCACGCCCACTTCAATATTGTTATGTGGATGTGTTCAAGAGATGACGTTTATCAACCATGTGAAGTTTCAGGCAGATCGGACATTGTGTGGTTGAGTTATAAGAAATTCCTGTTCCATGGCGAAGCGTTGAGGTTTGTCATACCGCCACGGACACGCCCCTCTGCGAAAACTCTAGATCTCCACAATATATCATCGCTAGAGCTTTCAGATAACACCACTCAATTTTGGTGTTGATACGATAAAATTTGTGGGAGGAGTTTGTTACTCCGTAAATCATGTCATTTCCTGTGGCCAGCAGGTGGCGCTGTAACTGTATCTGGATATTGGCATGTAAACGTGTTCAGGTCAGGACGCTTATCAAGCGTGTGGATTTTGAGGCAGATCGGGTAATGCATGCCTGAGTTATAACGACTTCCTCTTTTGTGGCGAATCGTCAAAGTTTGCGAGGCCGCCACGGACACGCCCATCGATGAAAACTCTAAAGCTTCGCAATTTAACATCGCCAAGGCTTTTAGATGACAAAACCCAATTTTGGTGTCGATCGGATAAAATCCCTAGGAGGAGTTCGTTAAAATACAACGCCTGGAAATGGCAAAAACGCCACTTTTTCGCCGCAGGAAGTTAAAAATATCCGACTTCCTGTTGGGTTTGAGATATGGCTCCAAGAGACTTTTTTGTATGTTTTGGCATGTTTGAGGTGTGTGCCAATTTTCATGCATGTGCGTGATTCGTATATCGGGGGCTCGTCCGTTTAATTTTTCTAGGTGGCGCTGTCGAGTCATTTTGCCACGCCCACTTCCGAAGCCCATAACAAACGTAAATTTTCGCCACTTCTGAGGCATGTGCAAAGTTGCGTGAGTTTTCGGGCATGTTTAGCCCCTCAAAACCGCGATTCATTCCGCGGAAGAAGAAGAAGAAGAAGAAGAAGAAGAAGAATTAAAGCTGCAAGCAGCGATGATAGGGACCTCGCACCCGGGCTCACCGCCGCCCGGTGAGCTTACGATGACAGAGAACAGCGAACAATAATAATTTAAGCCAATATATAAAAAAAGATCTAAGAAAATCACAGATTTATGCCAAACTTCCTTCTGTCAGCAGGTGGCGCTATAACTGTGACTTAAGATTGGCATGTAGATGTCTTCCGGAGAGGAATCTTATCAACCATGTGAAGTTTCAGGCACATGGGACATTGTGTGGCTGAGTTATAAGCCAAACTACCTTCTGCCAGCAGGTGGCGCTATGAAAGACTCAATATTATTATGTAGATGTGTTTAGGAGAGGACTTTCATCAACCATGTGACATTTTAGGCAGATCTGACATTGTGTGGCCGAGTTACAAGCCAAAATTTATTCTGCCAGCAGGTGGCGCTATGACTCTGACTCAATATTATTATGTAGAAGTGCTCAGGAGAGGACTTTCATCAACCATGTGAAGTTTCAGGCAGATCAGACATTGTGTGGTTGAGTTATAGGCATTTCCTGTTCCATGGCGAAGCGTTGAGGTTTGTCATGCCACCACAGACACGCCCCTCTGCAAAAACTCTAGATCTTTACAATATATCATCGCTAGAGCTTTCAGATGACACCACTCTATTTTGGTGCTGATACGGGAAAGTTTGTGGAAGGAGTTTGTTACAGTGTCAAACATGTCATTTCCTGTGGCCAGCAGGTGGCGCTATAACTGTAACTGGATATCGGCACGTAAACCTAATCAGGTCAGGACTGTTATTAAATGTGTGAATTTTGAGGCAGATCGAATATTGCATGCCAGAGTTATAAAGACTTCCTGTTTTGTGGCGAATCATCAAAGTTTGCGAGGCCGCCATGGACACACCCATCGATGAAAACTCTAAAGCTTCGCAATTTAACATCACCAAGGCTTTAAGATGACAAAACCAAATTTTGGTGTTTATCAGATAAAATCCCTAGGAGGAGTTCGTTAAAATACAACATCTGAAAATGGCAAAAGGGCCACTTTTTCGCCACAGGAAGTTAAAAATATCCGACTTCCTGTTGGGTTTGAGATATGGCTCCAAGAGACTTTTTCGTATGTTTTGCCATGTTTGAGGTGTGTGCCAATTTTCGTGCATGTGCGTGATTCGTAGGTCGGGGGCTCGTTTGTTTAATTTTTCTAGGTGGCGCTGTCGAGTCATTTTGCCACGCCTACTTCAATATTGTTATGTGGATGTGTTCAAGAGATGACGTTTATCAACCATGTGAAGTTTCAGGCAGATCGGACATTGTGTGGTTGAGTTATGAGGACTTCCTGTTCCATGGCGAAGCGTTGAGGTTTGTCATACCGCCATGGACACACCCCTCTGCGAAAACTCTAGATCTTCACAATATATCATCGCTAGAGCTTTCAGATAACACCACTCAATTTTGGTGTTGATACGATAAAATTTGTGGGAGGAGTTTATAACTCCGTAAATCATGTCATTTCCTGTGGCCAGCAGGTGGCGCTATAACTGTATCTGGATATCGGCATGTGAACGTGTTCAGGTCAGGACGCTTATCAAGCGTGTGAATTTTGAGGCAGATCTGATAATGCATGCCTGAGTTATAACGACTTCCTCTTTTGTGGCGAATCGTCAAAGTTTGTGAGGCCGCCACAGACACGCCCATCGATGAAAACTCTAAAGCTTCGCAATTTAACATCGCCAAGGCCTTTAGATGACAAAACCCAATTTTGGTGTCGATCGGATAAAATCCCTAGGAGGAGTTCGTTAAAATACAACGCCTGGAAATGGCAAAAACGCCACTTTTTCGCCGCAGGAAGTTAAAAATATCCGACTTCCTGTTGGGTTTGAGATATGGCTCCAAGAGACTTTTTCGTATGTTTTGGCATGTTTGAGATGTGTGCCAATTTTCGTGCATGTGCGTGATTCGTGGATCGGGGGCTCGTCCGTTTAATTTTTCTAGGTGGCGCTGTCGAGTCATTTTGCCACACCCCTTTCCGAAGCCCATAATAAACGTAAATTTTCGCCACTTCTGAGGCGTGTGCAAAGTTGCGTGAGTTTTCGGGCATGTTTAGCCCCTCAAAACCGCGATTCATTCCGGAGGAGAATAATAATAATAATAATAATAATAATAATAATAATAATAAACGGAGCAATTCCAATAGGGCCTACGCACCGTTTCGGTGCTCGGTCCCTAATTAAAGCTGCAAGCAGCGATGATAGGGACCTCGCACCCGGGCTCACCCCCGCCCGGTGACCTTACGATGACAGAGAACAGCGAACAATAATAATATAAGCCGATATATATATAAAAAACTAAGAAAAATACAGATTTATGCCAAATTTCCTCCTGTCAGCAGGTGGTGCTATACCTGTGACTCAAGATTGGCATGTAGATGTCTTCAGGAGAGGAATTTAATCAACCATGTGAAGTTTCAGGCACATGGGACATTTTGTGGCTGAGTTATAAGCCAAACTACCTTCTGCCAGCAGGTGGCGTTATGACTGACTCAATATTGTTATGGGGATGTGTTCAGGAGTGGACTTTTATCAAACATGTGAACTTTCAGGCAGATCAGAGATTGTGTGGAGATTGTGTTATAAGACAAACTACATTCTGCCAGCAGGTGGCGCTATTACTGACTCAATATTGTTATGTAGATGTGTTCAGGAGAGGACTTTTATCAATCATGTGAAGTTTCAGGCAGATCAGACATTGTGTGGTAGAGTTATAAGGACTTCGTTTTCCATGGCGAAGCGTTGAGGTTTGTCATGCCACCACAGACACGCCCCTCTGCAAAAACTCTAGATCTTCACAATATATCATCGCTAGAGCTTTCAGATGACACCACTCTATTTTGGTGCTGATACGGGAAAGTTTGTGGTAGGAGTTTGTTATAGTGTCAAACATGTCATTTCCTGTGGCCAACAGGTGGCGCTATAACTGAAACTGGATATCGGCACGTAAACCTGTTCAGGTCAGAACTGTTATTAAATGTGTAAATTTTGAGGCAGATCTGATAATGCATGCCGGAGTTATAACGACTTCCTGTTTTGTGGCGAATCGTCAAAGTTTGCGGGGCCGCCACGGACACGCCCATCGACAAAAACTATAAAGCTCCGCAATTTAACATCGCCAAGGCCTTTAGATGACAAAACCCAATTTTGGTGTCGATCAGATAAAATCCCTAGGAGGAGTTCGTTAAGATACAACGCCTGGAAATGGCAAAAATGCCACTTTTTCGCCGCAGGAAGTTAAAAATATCCGACTTCCTGTTGGGTTTGAGATATGGCTCCAAGAGACTTTTTCATATGTTTTGGCATGTTTGAGGTGTGTGCCAATTTTCGTGCATGTGCGTGATTGATAGCTCAGGGGCTCGTCCGTTTAATTTTTCTAGATGGCGCTGTCGAGTCATTTTGCCACGCCCACTTCAATATTGTTATGTGGATGTGTTCAAGAGATGACGTTTGTCAACCATGTGAAGTTTCAGGCAGATCGGACATTGTGTGGTTGAGTTATAAGGACTTCCTGTTCCATGGCGAAGCGTTGAGGTTTGTCATACCGCCACGGACACGCCCCTCTGCGAAAACTCTAGATCTTCACAATATATCATCGCTAGAGCTTTCAGATAACACTACCCAATTTTGGTGCTGATACGAAAAAAATTGTGGGAGGAGTTTATTACTCCGTAAATCATGTCATTTCCTGTGGCCAGCAGGTGGCGCTATAACTGTATCTGGATATTGGCATGTAAACGTGTTCAGGTCAGGACTCTTATCAAGCGTGTGAATTTTGAGGCAGATCGGATAATGCATGCCTGAGTTATAACGACTTCCTGTTTTGTGGCGAATCGTCAAAGTTTGCGAGGCCGCCACGGACACGCCCATCGACGAAAACTCTAAAGCTTCGCAATTTAACATCTCCAAGGCCTTTAGATGACAAAACTCAATTTTGGTGTCGATCGGATAAAATCCCTAGGAGGAGTTCGTTAAAATACAACGCTTGGAAATGGCAAAAACGCCACTTTTTCGCCGCAGGAAGTTAAAAATATCCGACTTCCTGTTGGGCTTGAGATATGGCTCCAAGAGACTTTTTCGTATGTTTTGGCATGTTTGAGGTGTGTGCCAATTTTCGTGCATGTGCGTGATTCGTGGATCGGGGGCTCGTCCGTTTAATTTTTCTAGGTGGCGCTGTCGAGTCATTTTGCCACGCCAAGTTCCGAAACCCCTAAAACCCAGCCATTTACACCGCGTTTGGTATGTGTGCAAATTTTCGTGAGTTTTCGGGCATGTTTAGACCCTCAAAAGTGCCCCGGTTGGGGGCGGAATAATAATAATAATAATAATTAAAGCTGCAAGCAGCGATGATAGGGACCTCGCACCCGGGCTCACCGCCGCCCTGTGGCCACAGGATGACAGAGAACAGCGAACAGTAATAATTTAAGCCGATATATTAAAAAAAATCTGAGAAAATCACAGATTTATGCCAAACTTCCTCCTGTCAGCAGGTGGCGCTATAACTGTGACTCATGATTGGCATGTAGATGTCTTCAGGAGAGGAAACTTTTCAACCATGTGAAGTTTCAGGCAGATCGGAGTTTGTGTGGTTGAGTTATAAGCCAATCTACTTTCTGCCAGCAGGTGGCGCTATGACTGACTCAATAATGTTATGTAGATGTGTTCAGAAGAGGACTTTTATCAATCATGTGAAGTTTCAGGCAGATCAGACATTGTGTGGTTGAGTTATAATAACTTCCTGTTCCATGGCGAAGCGTTGAGGTTTGTCATGCCACCACAGACACGCCCCTCTGCAAAAACTCTAGATCTTCACAATATATCATCGCTAGAGCTTTCAGATAACACCACCCAATTTTGGTGCTGATACAATAAAATTTCTGGGAGGAGTTTTTTACTCTGTAAATCATGTCATTTCCTGTGGCCAGCAGGTGGCGCTATAACTGTATCTGGTTATTGGCATGAAAACGTGTTCAGGTCAGGACTGTTATTAAACGTGTAAATTTTGAGGCAGATCGGATAATGCATGGCTGAGTTATAATGACTTCCTGTTTTGTGGCGAATCGTCAAAGTTTGCGAGGCCGCCACGGACACGCCTATCGACGAAAACTCTAAAGCTTCGCAATTTAACATCGCCAAGGCCTTTAGATGACAAAACCCAATTTTGGTGTCGATCGGATAAAATCCCTAGGAGGAGTTCGTTAAAATACGACGCCTGGAAATGGCAAAAATGGCACTTTTTCGCCGCAGGAAGTCAAAAATATCCGACTTCCTGTTGGGTTTGAGATACGGCTCCAAGAGACTTTTTCGTATGTTTTGGCATGTTTGAGGTGTGTGCCAATTTTCGTGCGTGTGTGTGATTCGTGGATCGGGGGCTCGTCCGTTTAATTTTTCTAGGTGGCGCTGTCGAGTCATTTTGCCACGCCCACTTCCGAAGCCCATAACAAACGTAAATTTTCGCCACTTCTGAGGCGTGTGCAAAGTTGCGTGAGTTTTCGGGCATGTTTAGCCCCTCTAAATCGCGATTCATTGGAGAGAAGAATAATAATAATAATAATAATAATAATAATAATAAACGGAGCAATTCCAATAGGGCCTACGCACCGTTTCGGTGCTCGGTCCCTAATAATAATAATAAAAAACGGAGCAATTCCAATAGGGCCTACGCACCGTTTCGGTGCTCGGTCCCTAATAATAATAAACAGAGCAATTCCAATAGGGCCTACGCACCGTTTCGGTGCTCGGTCCCTAATTAAAGCTGCAAGCAGCGATGATAGGGACCTCGCACCCGGGCTCACCGCCGCCCGGTGGCCTCAGGATGACAGAGAACAGCAAAAAGTAATAATTTAAGCCGATATATTTAAAAAATCTGAGAAAATCACCGATTTATGCCAAACCTCCTCCTCTCAGCAGGTGGCGCTATGACTGTGACTCAAGATTGGCATGTAGATGTCACCAGGAGAGGAATCTTATCAACCATGTGAAGTTTCAGGCAGATCGAACATTGTTTGGCTGAGTTATAAGCCAAACTGCCTTTTGTCAGCAGGTGGCGCTACGACAGACTCAATGTTGTTATGGTGATGTGTTCAGGAGAGGACTTTTATCAACCATGTGAACTTTCAGGCAGATCGGACTTTGTGTGGTTGAGTTATAATGCAAACTACCATCTGCCAGCAGGTGGCGCTATAACTGTGACTTAAGATTGGCATGTAGATGCCTTCAGTAATGGAATTTAATCAACCATGTGAAGTTTCAGGCAGATCGGATGTTGTTTGGCTGAGTTATAAGCCTATCTACCTTCTGCCAGCAGGTGGCGCTATGACTGACTCATTACTGTTTTGGGGATGTGTTCAGAAGAGGACTTTTATGAACCATGTGAAGTTTCAGGCTGATATGACTTTGTGTGGTTGAGATATAAGGACTTCCTGTTCCACGGCGAAGCGTTGAGGTTTGTCATGCCGCCACGGACACGCCCCTCTGCAAAAACTCTAGATCTTCACAATATATCATCGCTTGAGCTTTCAGATAACACAACCCAAATTTGGTGCTGATACAAAAAAATTTGTGGGAGGAGTTTATTACTCTGTAAATCATGACATTTCCCGTGGCCAGCAGGTGGCGCTATAACTGTATCTGAATATTGGCATGTGAATGTGTTCTGGTCTGGACTTATATTAAACATGTGAATTTTGAGGCAGATCTGATTATGCATGCCTGAGTTATAATCACGTCCGGTTTTGTGGCGAATCGTCAAAGTTTGCGAGGCCTCGGACACGCCCATCGACAAAACCTCTAAAGCTTCGCAATTTAACATCGCCAAGGCCTTTAGATGACAAAACCCAATTTTGGTGTCGATAGGATAAAATCTCTAGGAGGAGTTCGTTAAGATACAAAGCCTGGAAATGGCAAAAATGCCACTTATTTGCCGCAGGAAGTTAAAAATATCCGACTTCCTGTTGGGTTTGAGATATGGCTCCAAGAGACTTTTTCGTATGTTTTGGCATGTTTGAGGTGTGTGCCAATTTTCGTGCATGTGCGTGATTCGTAGATCAGGGGCTCGTCCGTTTAATTTTTATAGGTGGCGCTGTCGAGTCATTTTGCCACGCCCACTTCATTATTGTTATGAGGATGTGTTCAGGAGAGGACTTTTATCCACCATGTTAAGTTTCAGGCAGATCAGACTTTGTGTGGTTGAGTTATAAGGACTTCCTGTTCCATGGCGAAGCGTTGAGGTTTGTCATGCCGCCACGGACACGCCCCTCTGCAAAAACTCTAGATCTTCACAATATATCATTGCTAGGGCTTTCAGATAACACCACTCAAATTTGGTGCGGATACGAAAAAATTTGTGGGAGGAGTTTGTTACGATGTAAAACATGTCATTTCCTGTAGCCAGCAGGTGGCGCTATAACTGTATCTGGATATCGGCATGTACACGTGTTCAGGTCAGGACTCTTATCAAACGTGTGATTTTTGAGGCAGATCGGATAATGCATGCCTGAGTTATAATGACTTCCTGTTTTGTGGCGAATCGTCAAAGTTTGCGAGGCCGCCACGGACACGCCCATCGACAAAAACTCTAAAGCTTCGCAATTTAACATCGCCAAGGCCTTTAGATGACAAAACCCAATTTTGGTGTCGATCGAATAAAATCCCTAGGAGGAGTTCGTTAAAATACAACGCCTGGAAATGGCAAAAACGCCACTTTTTCGCCGCAGGAAGTCAAAAATATCCAACTTCCTGTTGGGTTTAAGATATGGCTCCAAGAGACTTTTTCCTATGTTTTGGCATGTTTGAGGTGTGTGCCAATATTCGTGCATGTGCGTGATTCGTGGATCGGGGGCTCGTCTGTTTAATTTTTCTAGGTGGCGCTGTCGAGTCATTTTGCCACACCCACTTCCGAAGCCCATAAAAAACGTAAATTTTCGCCACTTCTGAGGCGTGTGCAAAGTTGCGTGAGTTTTCGGGCATGTTTAGCCCCTCAAAATCGCGATTCATTGGGGAGAAGAATAATAATAATAATTAAAGCTGCAAGCAGCGATGATAGGGACCTCGCACCCGGGCTCACCGCCGCCCGGTGGCCTCAGGATGACAGAGAACAGCGAACAATAATAATATAAGCCAATATATATTTAAAAAACCTGAGAAAAATCACAGATTTATGCCAAACTTCCTCCTGTCAGCAGGTTGTGCTTTGACTGTGTGTCAATATTGGCATGTAGATGTCTTTAGGAGATAAATTTTATCAACCATGTAATTTTTCAGGCAGATCGAACATTGCTTGCCTGAGTTATAAGTAACTTCCTATTGTCAGCAGGTGGCGCTATGACTGTGACTTGATATTGGCTTGTAGATGTCTTCAGGAGAGGATTTTATTCAACCATGTGAATTTTCAGGCAGGTCAGACATTGTGTGGCTGAGTTATAAGCCAAACTTCCGGTTGCCAGCAGGTGGCGCTATGACTGACTCAATATTGTTATGTGGATGTGTTCAGAAGAGGACTTTTATCAACCATGTGAAGTTTCAGGCAGATCGGACATTGTGTGGTTGAGTTATAAGGACTTCCTGGTCAATGGCGAAGCGTTGAGGTTTGTCATGCCACCACGGACACACCCCTCTGCGAAAACTCTAAAGCTTCACAATTCAACATCGCCAAGGCCTTTAGATGACAAAACCAAATTTTGGTGTCGATCGGATAAAATCCTTAGGAGGAGTTCGTTAAAATACAACGTCTGGAAATGGCAAAAACGCCACTGTTTTTCAGCAGGAAGTTAAAAATATCCGACTTCCTGTTGAGTTTGAGATATGGCTCCAAGAGACTTTTTCGTATGTTTTGGCATGTGTGAGGTGTGTGCCAATTTTCGTGCATGTGCGTGATTCGTATATCAGGGGCTCATCCGATTAATTTTTTTAGGTGGCGCTGTCGAGTCGATTTGCCACGCCCACTTCAATATTGTTATGTGGATGTTTTCAGGAGAAGACTTTTACCAACCATGTGAAGTTTCAGGCTGATCAGACATTGTGGGGTTGAGTTATGAAGCCTTCCTGGTCAATGGCGAAGCGTTGAGGTTTGTCATGCCGCCATGGACACGCCCCTCTCCGAAAACTTTAGATCTTCACAATATATCATAACTAGAGCTTTTAGATAACACTACCCAATTTTGGTGCTGATACGATAAAATTTGTGGGAGAAGTTTGTTACTCTGTAAAACATGTCATTTCCTGTGGCCAGCAGGTGGCGCTGTAACTGTATCTGGATATTGGCATGTAAACGTGTTCAGGTCAGGACTGTTATTAAACGTGTGAATTTTGAGGCAGATCGGATAATGCATGCCTGAGTTATAACGACTTCCTGTTTTGTGGCGAATCGTCAAACTTTGCGAGGCCGCCACCGACACGCCCATCGACGAAAACTCTAAAGCTTCGCAATTTAACATCGCCAAGGCCTTTAGATGACAAAACCTAATTTTGGTGTCGATCGTATAAAATCCCTAGGAGGAGTTCGTTAAAATACAACGCCTGGAAATGGCAAAAACGCCACTTTTTTGCCGCGGGAAGTCAAAAATATCAGACTTCCTGTTGGGTTTGAGATATGGCTCCAAGAGACTTTTTTGTATGTTTTGGCATGTTTGAGGTGTGTGCCAATTTTCGTGCATGTGCGTGATTCGTAGATCGGGTGCTCAACCGTTTAATTTTTCTAGGTGGCGCTGTCGAGTCATTTTGCCACACCCACTTCCGAGACCCATAATAAACGTAAATTTTCGCCACTTCTGAGGCGTGTGCAAAGTTCCGTGAGTTTTCGGGCATGTTTAGCCCCTCAAAATCGCGATTCATTCCGGAAAAGAATAATAATAATAATAATAATTAAAGCTGCAAGCAGCGATGATAGGGACCTCGCACCCGGGCTCACCGCCGCCCGGTGGCCTCAGGATGACAGAGTACATCGAACAATATTAATTTATGGCGATATATATAAAGAACCTGAGAAAATCACAGATTTATGGCAAACTTCCTCCTCTCAGCAGGTGGCGCTATAACTGTGTCTCAATATTATTATGTAGATGTGTTCAGGAGAGGACTTTTATCCACCATGTGAAGTTTCAGGCTGATCGGACATTGTGTGGTTGAATTATGAGCCAAATTGCCTTCTGCCAGCAGGTGTCGCTATGACAGACTCAATATTGGTATGTAGATGTCTTCAGGAGAGGAATTTAATAAACCATGTGAAGTTTTAAGCAGTTCAGACATTGTGTGGCTGAGTTATAAGCCAAACTTCTTGTAGCCAGCAGGTGGCGCTATGACAGACTCAATATTATTATGTACATGTGTTCAGGAGAGGATTTTAAACAACCATGTAAAGTTTCAGGCAAATCAGACATTGTGGGGCAGAGTTATAAGCCAAACTACCTTCTGCCAGGAGGTGGCGTTATGACTGACTCAATATTGTTATGTGGATGTGTTCAGGAGTGGACTTTTATCAACCATGTGAAGTTTCAGGCTGATCAGAGATTGTGTGGAGATTGTGTTATAAGACAAACTACATTCTGCCAGCAGGTGGCGCTTTTAAAGACTCAATATTATTATGTAAATGTGCTCAGGAGAGGACTTTCATCAACCATTTGACATTTTAGGCAGATCTGACAACGTGTGGCCGAGTTACAAGCCAAACTTCCTTCTGCCAGCAGGTGGCGTTGTGACTGACTCAATATTATTATGTAGATGTGCTTAGGAGAGGACTTTCATCAACCATGTGAAGTTTCAGGCAGATCAGACATTAGCCCCTTTCACACATACAGACCTTTCCGGAAAATTACCGGCAATTTTCCGGAAAGCTTGTATGTGTGAACAGGTCCTTTTTGAAAATACCGGTAAATTCGTTCTGGCTATTTTCCGGAAAGAGAAGTTGTAACATTACCGGCAATTTGCCGGAATGCTGCGCTGTGTGAACGCAGAAGGAATATTTCCGGAATAAGCGCGTGCACGTCTAGAACGTGCTGACGTAAGACTTCTGCTTTAGCCAATCACAACAGTCAGACGCATTTACGTCCGCGCGGTTTGTGAGAATAAAAGCCTTTGAATATTTTTCCAGACGCATTTAGCTGCTAGAAGTTAGTCAGATAACGTTTATATGTTCTCCTTAATGCCAACCGTGTAAATAATCATCGATAAGATGCTTATGATAAGCCGTTGTTTGTTTACCTTCAAGCTTTGCGTGTGCCCATGAAACAGCCTGTGAGCGCCTGCACACGCACATATTATGAACATCTCGACATGCAAATATGATCCTGTGAAAGTTGTTCACAATATTGATCATCCACAGAGTTTGTAATTTAGTCAAATGTTTACAAATACAAGCGCAGCCGTTTAAAGCTCATTTGTGGTGAATGATGTCAGAATTTACCGGTATTTTGGAATGGATGTGTGAATGCTCTTTTCCGGAAAAATTCCATAACGTCCTCGCCTGTGTGAACAGCGCTTTTTTGTATATACCGGTAAAGTCGTTCCGTAAATTTTCCGGATATTTACCGGTATCACTGTGTGAAAGGGGCTATTGTGTGGTCGAGTTATAAGTACTTCCTGTTCCATGGCGAAGCGTTGAGGTTTGTCATTCCACCACAGACACGCCCCTCTACAAAAACTCTAGATCTTCACAATATATCATCGCTAGAGCTTTCAGATGACACCACTCTATTTTGGTGCTGATACAGGAAAGTTTGTGGAAGGAGTTTGTTACAATGTCAAACATGTAATTTCCTGTGGCCAGCAGGTGGCGCTGTAACTGTATCTGGAAATTGCTATGTAAACGTGTTCAGGTCAGGACTGTTATTAAATGTGTGAATTTTGAGGCAGATCGAATATTGCATGCCTGAGTTATAACGACTTCCTGTTTTGTGGCGAATCATCAAAGTTTGCGAGGCCGCCACGGATACGCCCATCGATGAAAACTCTAAAGCTTCGCAATTTAACATCGCCAAGGCCTTTAGATGATAAAACCCAATTTTGGTGTCGATCGGATAAAATCCCTAGGAGGAGTTCGTTAAAATACAACGCCTGGAAATGGCAAAATTGCCACTTTTTCACCGCAGGAAGTTAATAATATCTGACTTCCTGTTAGGTTTGAGATATGGCTCCAAGAGACTTTTTCGTATGTTTTGGCATGTTTAAGGTGTGTGCCCATTTTCGTGCATGTGCGTGATTCGTAGCTCGGGGGCTCGTCCGTTTAATTTTTCTAGGTGGCGCTGTCGAGTCATTTTGCCACGCCCTCTTCAATATTGTTATGTGGATGTGTTCAAGAGATGACTTTCTCAACCATGTGAAGTTTCAGGCAAATCGGACATTGTGTGCTTGAGTTATAAGGACTTCCTGTTCCATGGCGAAGCGTTGAGGTTTGTCATACCGCCACGGACACGCCCCTCTGCGAAAACTCTAGATCTTCACAATATATCATCGCTAGAGCTTTCAGATAACACCACTCAATTTTGGTGCTGATACGAAAAAATTTGTGGGAGGAGTTTATTACTCCGTAAATCATGTCATTTCCTGTGGCCAGCAGGTGGCGCTATAACTATATCTGGATATTGGCATGTAAATGTGTTCAGGTCAGGACGCTTATCAAGCGTGTGAATTTTGAGGCAGATCTGATAATGCATGCCTGAGTTATAACGACTTCCTGTTTTGTGGCGAATCATCAGAGTTTGCGAGGGCGCCACGGACACGCCCATCGACGAAAACTCAAAAGCTTCGCAATTTAACATCGCCAAGGCCTTTAGATGACAAAACCCAATTTTGGTGTCGATCGGATAAAATCCCTAGGAGGAGTTCGTTAAAATACAACGCCTGGAAATGGCAAAAACGCCACTTTTTCGCCGCAGGAAGTTAAAAATATCTGACTTCCTGTTGGGTTTGAGATATGGCTCCAAGAGACTTTTTCGTATGGTTTGGCATGTTTGAGGTGTGTGCCAATTTTCGTGCATGTGTGTGATTCGTGTATCGGGGGCTCGTCCGTTTAATTTTTCTAGGTGGCGCTGTCGAGTCAATTTGCCACGCCCACTTCCGAGACCCATATCAACCTGCTATTTACACCGCGTTTGGTGTGTGTGCAAATTTTCATGAGTTTTCGGGCATGTTTAGACCCTCAAAAGTGCCCCGATAGGGGGCGGAATAATAATAATAATAATAATAATAAAAAACGGAGCAATTCCAATAGGGCCTACGCACCGTTTCGGTGCTCGGTCCCTAATTAAAGCTGCAAGCAGCGATGATAGGGACCTCGCACCCGGGCTCACCGCCGCCCTGTGGCCTCAGGATGACAGAGAACAGCGAACAATAATATTTTAAGCCGATATATATAAAGAAGCCGAGAAAATCATAGATTTATGCCAAACTTCCTCCTGTCAGCAGGTGGTGCTATGACTGTGACTCAAGATTGGCATGTAGATGTCTTCAGGAGAGAAATCTTATCAACCATGTGAATTTTCAGGCAGGTCGGACGTTGTTTAGCTGAGTTATAAGCCAAACTGCCTTTTGTCAGCAGGTGGCGCTATGACAGACTCAATGTTGTTATGTAAATGTGTTCAGGAGAGGACTTTTGTCAACCATGTGAACTTTCAGGCAGATCAGACTTTGTGTGGTTGAGTTATAATGCAAACTACCATCTGCCAGCAGGTGGCGCTATAACTATGACTTAAGATTGGCATGTAGATGCCTTCAGTAATGGAATTTAATCAACCATGTGAAGTTTCAGGCTGATCGGATGTTGTTTGGCTGAGTTATAAGCCTATCAACCTTCTGCCAGCAGGTGGCGTTATGACTGACTCATTACTGTTTTGGGGATGTGTTCAGAAGAGGACTTTTATGAGCCATGTGAAGTTTCAGGCTGATCTGACTTTGTGTGGTTGAGATATAAGGACTTCCTGTTCCACGGCGAAGTGTTGGGGTTTGTCATGATGCCACGGACACGCCCCTCTGCAAAAACTCTAGATCTTGACAATATATCATCACTTAAGCTTTCAGATAACAACCCACCAAATTTGGTGCTGATACGAAAAAAATTGTGGGAGGAGTTTATTACGCTGTAAATCATGACATTTCCTGTGGCCAGCAGGTGGCGCTATAACTGTATCTGGATATCGGCATGTAAACGTGTTCTGGTCTGGACTCTTATTAAACATGTGAATTTTGAGGCAGATCAGATAATGCATGCCTGAGTTATAATGACTTCCGGTTTTGTGGCGAATCGTCAAAGTTTGCGGGGCCGCTACGGACACGCCCATCGACAAAAACTATAAAGCTCCGCAATTTAACATCGCCATGGCCTTTAGATGACAAAACCCAATTTTGGTGTCGATAGTATAAAATCCCTAGGAGGAGTTCGTTAAGATACAACGCCTGGAAATGGCAAAAATGCCACTTATTTGCAGCAGGAAGTTAAAAATATCTGACTTCCTGTTGGGTTTGAGATATGGCTCCAAGAGACTTTTTCGTATGTTTTGGCGTGTTTGAGGTGTGTGCCAATTTTCGCGCATGTGCGTGATTCGTAGATCAGGGGCTCGTCCGTTTAATTTTTCTAGGTGGCGCTGTCGAGTCATTTTGCCACGCCCACTTCAATATTGTTATGTGGATGTGTTCAAGAGATGACGTTTATCAACCATGTGAAGTTTCAGGCTGATCAGACTTTGTGTGGTTGAGTTATGAGGACTTCCTGTTCCATGGCGAAGCGTTGAGGTTTGTCATGCCGCCACGGACACGCCCCTCTGCGAAAACTCTAGAGCTTCACAATATATCATCGCTAGAGCTTTCAGATGACAGCACTCAAATTTGGTGCTGATACCATGAAATTTGTGGGAGGAGTTTGTTACAGTGTAAAACATGTCATTTCCTGTGGCCAGCAGGTGGCGCTATAACTGTATCTGGATATCGGCATGTAAACGTGTTCAGGTCAGGACTCTTATCAAACGTGTAAATTTTGAGGCAGATCGGATAATGCATGCCTGAGTTATAATGACTTCCTTTTTTGTGGCGAATCGTCAAAGTTTGCGAGGCCGCCACGGACACGCCCATCGACGAAAACTCTAAAGCTTCGCAATTTAACATCGCCAAGGCCTTTAGATGACATAACTCAATTTTGGTGTCGATCTGATAAAATCCCTAGGAGGAGTTCGTTAAAATACGACACCTGAAAATGGCAAAAATGCCACTTTTTCGCCACAGGAAGTTAAAAATATCAGACTTCCTGTTGGGTTTGAGATATGGCTCCAAGAGACTTTTTCGTATGGTTTGGCATGTTTGAGGTCTGTGCCAATTTTCGTGCATGTGCGTGATTTGTGTATCGGGGGCTCGTCCGTTTAATTTTTCTAGGTGGCGCTGTCGAGTCATTTTGCCACGCCCACTTCCGAGACCCATATCAACCTGCTATTTACACCGCGTTTGGTGTGTGTGCAAATTTTCATGAGTTTTCGGGCATGTTTAGCCCCTCAAAAGTGCCCCGATAGGGGGCGGAATAATAATAATAATAATTAAAGCTGCAAGCAGCGATGATAGGGACCTCGCACCCGGGCTAACCGCCACCCGGTGGCCTCAGGATGACAGAGAACAGCGAACAGTAATAATTTAAGCTGATATGTTTAAATCACAAATTTATGTCAAACTTCCTCCTGTCACCAAGTGGCACTATGACTGTGACTCAAGATTGGCATGTAGATGTCTTCAGGAGAGAATTCTTATCAACCATGTGAATTTTCAGGCAGATCAGTCATTTTGTGGCTGATTTCTAAGCCAAACTACCTTCTGCCAGCAGGTGGCACTATGAATGATTTAATTTTGTTATGTGGATGTGTTCAGGAGAAGACTTTTATCAACCATGTGAAGTTTCAGGCTGATCACATTTTGTGTGGTTGAGTTATAATGCAAACTACATTCTGCCAGCAGGTGGCGCTATGACTGTGACTCAAGATTGGTATGTAGATGCCTTCAGTAGAGGAATCTTATCCACCATGTGATTTTTCAGCCAGATCTGACATTGTTCGGCTGAGTTATATTTAATTTCCCGTTGCCAGCAGGTGGCGCTATGACTGTGACTCCATATTGGCATGTAGATGTCTTCAAGAGAGGAATTTAATCAACCATGTATAGTTTCAGGCAGATCAGACATAGTGTGGCTGAGTTATAAGCCAAACTACCTTCTACCAGCAGGTGGCCCTATTAGAGACTCAATATAATTATGTAGATGTGCACGGGAGAGTACTTTCATCAACCATGTGAAGTTTCAGGCAGATCAGACATTGTGTGGTGTAGTTATAAGGACTTCCTGTTCCATGGCGAAGCGTTGAGGTTTGTCATGCCGCCACGGACACGCCCCTCTGCAAAAACTCTAGATCTTCACAATATATCATCGCTAGAGCTTTCAGATGACAACACCCAATTTTGGTGCTGATACAATAAAATTTGGTGAAGTAGTATGTTACAATGTAAAACATGTCATTTCCTGTGGCCAGCTGGTGGCGCTATAACTCTATCTGGATATTGGCATGTAAACGTGTTCAGGTCAGGACTCTTATTAAACATGTGAATTTTGAGGCAGATCGGATAATGCATGCCTGAGTTATAATGACTTCCGGTTTTGTGGCGAATCATTAAAGTTTGCAAGGCCGCCACGGACACGCCCATCGACAAAACCTCTAAAGCTTCGCAATCTAACATCGCCAAGGCCTTTAGATGACAAAACCCAATTTTGATGTCGATAGCATAAAATCCCTAGGAGGAGTTTGTTAAGATACAAAGCCTGGAAATGGCAAAAATGCCACTTATTTGCCGCAGGAAGTTAAAAATATCTGACTTCCTTTTGGGTTTGAGATATGGCTCCAAGAGACTTTTTCGTATGTTTTGGCGTGTTTAAGGTGTGTGCCAATTTTCGTGCATGTGCGTGATTCATAGATCAGGGGCTCGTCCGATTAATTTTTGCAGGTGGCGCTGTCGAGTCAATTTGCCACGCCCACTTCAATATTGTCATGTGGATGTGTTCAGGAGAGGACTTTTATCAACCATGTGATGTTTCGGGGAGATCGGACATTGTGTGTTTGAGATATAAGGACTTCCTGTTCCATGGCGAAGCGTTGAGGTTTGTCATGCCGCCACGGACACGCCCCTCTCCGAAAACTCTAGATCTTCACAATATATCATCGCTAGAGCTTTCAGATAACACAACCCAAATTTGGTGCTGATACGAAAAAATTTGTGGGAGGAGTTTGTTACACTGTAAAACATGTCATTTCCTGTGGCCAGCAGGTGGCGCTATAACTTTATCTGGATATCGGCATATAAACGTGTTCAGGTCAGGACTCTTATCAAGCGTGTGAATTTTGAAGCAGATCGGATAATTCATGCCTGAGTTATAACGACTTCCTGTTTTGTGGCGAATCATCAAAGTTTGCGAGGCCGCCACGGACACGCCCATCGACGAAAACTCTAAAGCTTCGCAATTTAACATCGCCAAGGCCTTTAGATGACAAAACCCAATTTTGGTGACGATCGGATAAAATCCCTGGGAGGAGTTCGTTAAAATACAACGCTTGGAAATGGCAAAAACGCCACTTTTTCGCCGCAGGAAGTCAAAAATATCCGACTTCCTGTTGGGTTTGAGATATGGCTCCAAGAGACTTTTTCGTATGTTTTGGCATGTTTGAGGTGTGTGCCAATTTTCGTGCATGTGTGTGATTCGTGGATCGGGGGCTCGTCCGTTTAATTTTTCTAGGTGGCGCTGTCGAGTCATTTTGCCACGCCCACTTCCGAGACCCATATCAACCTGCTATTTACACCGGGTTTGGTGTGTGTGCAATTTTTCGTGAGTTTTCGGGCATGTTTAGACCCTCAAAAGTGCCCCGATAGGGGGCGGAATAATAATAATAATAATAATTAAAGCTGCAAGCAGCGATGATAGGGACCTCGCACCCGGGCTCACCGCCGCCTGGTGGCCTCAGGATGACAGAGTACATCGAACAATATTAATTTATGGCGATATATATAAAGAACCTGAGAAAATCACAGATTTATGCCAAACTTCCTCCTGTCAGCAGGTGGCGCTATAACTGTGTCTCAATATTATTATGTAGATGTGTTCAGGAGAGGACTTTTATCCACCATGTGAAGTTTCAGGCTGATCGGACATTGTGTGGTTGAATTATGAGCCAAATTGCCTTCTGCCAGCAGGTGTCGCTATGACAGACTCAATATTGGTATGTAGATGTCTTCAGGAGAGGAATTTAATAAACCATGTGAAGTTTTAAGCAGTTCAGACATTGTGTGGCTGAGTTATAAGCCAAACTTCTTGTAGCCAGCAGGTGGCGCTATGACAGACTCAATATTATTATGTACATGTGTTCAGGAGAGGATTTTAAACAACCATGTAAAGTTTCAGGCAAATCAGACATTGTGGGGCTGAGTTATAAGCCAAACTACCTTCTGCCAGGAGGTGGCGTTATGACTGACTCAATATTGTTATGTGGATGTGTTCAGGAGTGGACTTTTATCAACCATGTGAAGTTTCAGGCTGATCAGAGATTGTGTGGAGATTGTGTTATAAGACAAACTACATTCTGCCAGCAGGTGGCGCTTTTAAAGACTCAATATTATTATGTAAATGTGCTCAGGAGAGGACTTTCATCAACCATTTGACATTTTAGGCAGATCTGACAACGTGTGGCCGAGTTACAAGCCAAACTTCCTTCTGCCAGCAGGTGGCGTTGTGACTGACTCAATATTATTATGTAGATGTGCTTAGGAGAGGACTTTCATCAACCATGTGAAGTTTCAGGCAGATCAGACATTGTGTGGTCGAGTTAAAAGTACTTCCTGTTCCATGGCGAAGCGTTGAGGTTTGTCATTCCACCACAGACACGCCCCTCTACAAAAACTCTAGATCTTCACAATATATCATCGCTAGAGCTTTCAGATGACACCACTCTATTTTGGTGCTGATACAGGAAAGTTTGTGGAAGGAGTTTGTTACAATGTCAAACATGTCATTTCCTGTGGCCAGCAGGTGGCGCTGTAACTGTATCTGGAAATTGCTATGTAAACGTGTTCAGGTCAGGACTGTTATTAAATGTGTGAATTTTGAGGCAGATCGAATATTGCATGCCTGAGTTATAACGACTTCCTGTTTTGTGGCGAATCATCAAAGTTTGCGAGGCCGCCACGGACACGCCCATCGATGAAAACTCTAAAGCTTCGCAATTTAACATCGCCAAGGCCTTTAGATGACAAAACCCAATTTTGGTGTCGATCGGATAAAATCCCTAGGAGGAGTTCGTTAAAATACAACGCCTGGAAATGGCAAAATTGCCACTTTTTCGCCGCAGGAAGTTAATAATATCTGACTTCCTGTTAGGTTTGAGATATGGCTCCAAGAGACTTTTTCGTATGTTTTGGCATGTTTAAGGTGTGTGCCCATTTTCGTGCATGTGCGTGATTCGTAGCTTGGGGGCTCGTCCGTTTAATTTTTCTAGGTGGCGCTGTCGAGTCATTTTGCCACGCCCTCTTCAATATTGTTATGTGGATGTGTTCAAGAGATGACCTTTCTCAACCATGTGAAGTTTCAGGCAGATCGGACATTGTGTGCTTGAGTTATAAGGACTTCCTGTTCCATGGCGAAGCGTTGAGGTTTGTCATACCGCCACGGACACGCCCCTCTGCGAAAACTCTAGATCTTCACAATATATCATCGCTAGAGCTTTCAGATAACACCACACAATTTTGGTGCTGATACGAAAAAATTTGTGGGAGGAGTTTATTACTCCGTAAATCATGTCATTTCC
Source organism: Danio rerio (assembly GCF_052040795.2). NCBI lineage: Eukaryota > Metazoa > Chordata > Actinopteri > Cypriniformes > Danionidae > Danio > Danio rerio. Next base: position 33,066,272 of record NC_141028.1, read on the forward strand.
TGTGGCCAGCAGGTGGCGCTATAACTATATCTGGATATTGGCATGTAAACGTGTTCAGGTCAGGACGCTTATCAAGCGTGTGAATTTTGAGGCAGATCTGATAATGCATGCCTGAGTTATAACGACTTCCTGTTTTGTGGCGAATCATCAGAGTTTGCGAGGGCGCCACGGACACGCCCATCGACGAAAACTCTAAAGCTTCGCAATTTAACATCGCCAAGGCCTTTAGATGACAAAACCCAATTTTGGTGTCGATCGGATAAAATCCCTAGGAGGAGTTCGTTAAAATACAACGCCTGGAAATGGCAAAAACGCCACTTTTTCGCCGCAGGAAGTTAAAAATATCTGACTTCCTGTTGGGTTTGAGATATGGCTCCAAGAGACTTTTTCGTATGGTTTGGCATGTTTGAGGTGTGTGCCAATTTTCGTGCATGTGTGTGATTCGTGTATCGGGGGCTCGTCCGTTTAATTTTTCTAGGTGGCGCTGTCGAGTCAATTTGCCACGCCCACTTCCGAGACCCATATCAACCTGCTATTTACACCGCGTTTGGTGTGTGTGCAAATTTTCATGAGTTTTCGGGCATGTTTAGACCCTCAAAAGTGCCCCGATAGGGGGCGGAATAATAATAATAATAATAATAAAAAACGGAGCAATTCCAATAGGGCCTACGCACCGTTTCGGTGCTCGGTCCCTAATTAAAGCTGCAAGCAGCGATGATAGGGACCTCGCACCCGGGCTCACCACCGCCCGGTGGCCTCAGTATGACAGAAAACAGAGAACAATAATAATTTAAGCCGATATATATAAAAAACCTGAGAAAATCACAGATTTATGCCAAACTTCCTGTTGCCAGCAGGTGGCGCTATGACTGTGACTCAATATTGGTATGTAGATGCCTTCAATGCAGGAATCTTATCAACCATGTGAAGTTTCAGACAGATCAGGCATTGTGTGGCTGAGTTATAAGCCAAACTACCTTTTGCCAGCTGGTGGCGCTATGACTGTGACTTTATTTTCTTATATAGATGTGTTCAGGAGAGGACTTTTATCAACCATGTGAAGTTTCAGGCAGGTGAGACATTGTGTGGTTGAGTTATAACGACTTCCTGTTCCATGGCGAAGCGTTGAGGTTTGTCTTGCCGCCACGGACACGCCTTTCTGCGAAAACTCTAGATCTTAACAATATATCATCTCTAGAGCTTTGAAATGACACCCCTCAAATTTGGTGCTGATACGATAAAGTTTGTAGAAGGAGTTTATTACAGTGTAAAACATGTCATTTCCTGTGGCCAGCAGGTGGCGCTTTAACTGTATCTGGATATCTGCATGTAAACGTGTTCAGGTCAGGAATGTTATCAGAGGTGTGAATTTTGTGGCAGATCTGATAATGCATGCCTGAGTTATAATGACTTCCTGTGTTGTGGCGAATCATCAAAGTTTGTGAGGCCGCCACGGACACGCCCATCGACGAAAACTCTAAAGCTTAGCAATTTAACATCGCCAAGGCCTTTAGATGACAAAACCCAATTTTGGTGTCGATCGGATAAAATACCTAGGAGGAGTTCGTTAAGATACAACGCCTGGAAATGGCAAAAACACCACTTTTTCGCCGCAGGAAGTTAATAATATCTGACTTCCTGTTGGGTTTGAGATATGGCTCCAAGAGACTTTTTCGTATGTTTTGGCATGTTTAACGTGTGTGCCAATTTTCGTGCATGTGCGTGATTCGTAGATCGGGGGCTCGTCCGTTTCATTTTTATAGGTGGCGCTGTGGAGTCATTTTGCCACGCCCACTTCAATATTGATATGAGGATGTGTTTAAGAGATGACGTTTGTCAACCATGTGAAGTTTCAGGCAGATCAGAAATTGTGTGGTTGAGTTATAAGGACTTCCTGTTCCATGGCGAAGCGTTGAGGTTTATCATGCCGCCACGGACACGCCCCTCCGCAAAAACTCTAGATCTTCACAATATATAATCGGTGGAGCTTTCAGATAACACCAATCAAATTTGGTGCTGATACGAAAAAATTTGTGGGAGGAGTTTGTTACAGTGTAAAACATGTAATTTCCTGTGGCCAGCAGGTGGCGCTATAACTATATCTGGATATTGGCATGTAAACGTGTTCAGGTCAGGACTCTTATGAAGCGTGTGACTTTTGAGGCAGATCTGATAATGCATGCCTGAGTTATAACGACTTCCTGTTTTGTGGCGAATCGTCAAAGTTTGCAAGGCCGCCACGGACACGCCCATCGACGAAAACTCTAAAGCTTCGCAATTTAACATCACCAAGGCCTTTAGATGACAAAACCCAATTTTGGTGTCGATCGGATAAAATCCCTAGGAGGAGTTCGTTAAAGTACAACGCCTGGAAATGGCAAAAACGCCACTTTTTCGCCGCAGGAAGTTAAAAATATCCGACTTCCTGTTAGGTTTAAGATATGGCTCCAAGAGACTTTTTCGTATGGTTTGGCATGTTTGAGGTGTGTGCCGATTTTCGTGCATGTGCGTGATTCGTGTATCGGGGGCTCGTCCGTTTAATTTTTCTAGGTGGCGCTGTCGAGCCATTTTGCCACGCCCACTTCCGAGACCCATATCAACCTGCTATTTACACCGCGTTTGGTGTGTGTGCAAATTTTCATGAGTTTTCGGGCATGTTTAGACCCTCAAAAGTGCCCCGATAGGGGGCGGAATAATAATAATAATAATAATAAAAAACGGAGCAATTCCAATAGGGCCTACGCACCGTTTCGGTGCTCGGTCCCTAATAATAATAAAAAACGGAGCAATTCCAATAGGGCCTACGCACCGTTTCGGTGCTCGGTCCCTAATAATAAAAAACGGAGCAATTCCAATAGGGCCTACGCACCGTTTCGGTGCTCGGTCCCTAATTAAAGCTGCAAGCAGCGATGATAGGGACCTCGCACCCGGGCTCACCGCCGCCCGGTGACCTTACGATGACAGAGAACAGCGAACAATAATAATATAAGCCAATATATTTTAAAAAAACTAAGAAAATCACAGATTTATGCCAAACTTCCTCCTGTCAGCAGGTGGCGCTATAACTGTGACTCAAGATTGGCATGTAGATGTCTTCAGGAGAGGAATTTAATCAACCATGTGAAGTTTCAGGCACATGGGACATTGTGTGGCTGAGTTATAAGCCAAACTACCTTCTGCCAGCAGGTGGCGTTATGACTGACTCAATATTGTTATGTGGATGTCTTCAGGAGTAGACTTTTATCAACCATGTGAAGTTTCAGGCAGATCAGAGATTGTGTGGAGATTGTGTTATAAGACAAACTACATTCTGCCAGCAGGTGGCGCTATTAAAGACACAATATTATTATGTAGATGTGCTCAGGATAGGACTTTCATCAACCATGTGACATTTTAGGCAGATCTGACATTGTGTGGCCGACTTACAAGCCAAACTTCCTTCTGCCAGCAGGTGGCGCTATGACTTTGACTCAATATTATCATGTAGATGTGCTCAGGAGAGGACTTTCATCAACCATGTGAAGTTTCAGGCAGATCGGACATTGTGTGGCCGAGTTACAAGCCAAACTACCCTCTGCCAGCAGGTGGCGCTATGACTGACTCAATATTGTTATGTGGATGTGTTCAGGAGAGGACTTTTATCAATCATGTGAAGTTTCAGGTAGATCGGACATTGTGTGGTTGAGTTATAAGGACTTCCTGTTCCATGGCGAAGCGTTGAGGTTTGTCATGCCACCACAGACACGCCCCTCTGCAAAAACTCTAGATCTTCACAATATATCATCGCTAGAGCTTTCAGATGACACCACTCTATTTTGGTGCTGATACGGGAAAGTTTGTGGTAGGAGTTTGTTATAGTGTCAAACATGTCATTTCCTGTGGCCAGCAGGTGGCGCTATAACTGTAATTGGATATCGGCACGTAAACCTGGTTAAGTCAGGACTGTTATTAAATGTGTGAATTTTGAGGCAGATCGAATATTGCATGACTGAGTTATAACGATTTCCTGTTGGGTGGGGAATCATCAAAGTTTACGAGGCCGCCATGGACACACCCATCGATGAAAACTCTAAAGCTTCGCAATTTATTATTACCAAGGCTTTAAGATGACAAAACCCAATTTTGGTGTTGATTGGATAAAATCCCTAGGAGGAGTTCGTTAAAATACAACGCCTGGAAATGGCAAAAATGCCACTTTTTCGCCGCAGGAAGTTAATAATATCTGACTTCCTGTTGGGTTTGAGATATGGCTCCAAGAGACTTTTTCGTATGTTTTGGCATGTTTGAGGTGTGTGCCAATTTTCGTGCATGTGCGTGATTCGTAGCTCGGGGGCTCGTCCGTTTAATTTTTCTAGGTGGCGCTGTCGAGTCATTTTGCCACGCCCACTTTAATATTGTTATGTGGATGTGTTCAAGAGATGACGTTTATCAACCATGTGAAGTTTCAGGCAGATCGGACATTGTGTGGTTGAGTTATAAGGACTTCCTGTTCCATGGCGAAGCGTTGAGGTTTGTCATACCGCCACGGACACGCCCCTCTGCGAAAACTCTAGATCTTCACAATATATCATCGCTAGAGCTTTCAGATAACACCACTCAATTTTGGAGCTGATACGATAAAATTTGTGGGAGGAGTTTATTACTCCGTAAATTATGTCATTTCCTGTGGCCAGCAGGTGGCGCTGTAACTGTATCTAGATATTGGCATGTAAACGTGTTCAGGTCAGGACGCTTATCGAGCGTGTGAATTTTGAGGCAGATCGGATAATGCATGCCTGAGTTATAACGACTTCCTGTTTTGTGGCGAATTGCAAAGTTTGCGAGGCCGCCACGGACACGCCCATCGACAAAAACTCTAAAGCTTCGCAATTTAACATCGCCAAGGCCTTTAGATGACAAAACCCAATTTTGGTGTCGATCGGATAAAATCCCTAGGAGGAGTTCGTTAAAATACAACGCCTGGAAATGGCAAAAACGGCACTTTTTCGCCGCAGGAAGTTAAAAATATCCGACTTCCTGTTGGGTTTGAGATATGGCTCCAAGAGACTTTTTCGTATGTTTTGGTGTGTTTGAGGTGTGTGCCAATTTTCGTGCATGTGCGTGATTCGTATATCGGGGGCTCGTCCGATTAATTTTTCTAGGTGGCGCTGTCGAGTCATTTTGCCACGCCCACTTCCGAAGCCCTTAACAAACGTAAATTTTCGCCACTTCTGAGGCGTGTGCAAAGTTTCGTGAGTTTTCGGGCATGTTTAGCCCCTCAAAACCGCGATTCATTCCGCGGAAGAAGAAGAAGAAGAAGAAGAAGAAGAAGAATAATAATAAACAGAGCAATTCCAATAGGGCCTACGCACCGTTTCGGTGCTCGGTCCCTAATAAACGGAGCAATTCCAATAGGGCCTTGCACCGTTCGGTGCTCGGTCCCTAATAATAAGAAACGGAGCAATTCCAATAGGGCCTTGCACCGTTCGGTGCTCGGTCCCTAATTATTACCAAACAAGATACTACATTTAGGTTTAGTAATAAATGCATTAAATATTTTACAGTATAATATAACTTCATCAATCTGTTAAAGTAAGAAAATATAACAGAAACTATTCTTTTATTTTTTTAGTTAACACCATTTCCTACAAATTGTATTTAGGGTTTATTAAAATAATATTTTAAGATGATAAAAAATGCCACATTTCATCACAAGTGACTGATTCAGACTTGATGCTGAGCTCAATAATGTGAGGTTTATGTTACTTTTCATAAACTTTAAACATTCTTTTTTTTAAAGGCTCACCAGAGGGGGAAGGTCCTTTTCTTGTCACGTCCCATTCGGTTTCGGTTGATGGTGGTGGAGCAAGGAACAGCGTCCAGGTGATGGGAGCTGTTGGGGAGAGTTGGAACCCATTGACTGTTTCTTTTGGCTTTCTGCTCCCTGTGAAGAAAAACATGGGCAATAATTATTAATAAAATACTGATTTTGCTCAAATATTATTTTGTTGGACAATAATATGCTCATATGCTGATTTTTTTTTTTTTGGTAACTGTACAGTGACTATTGTAATAGGTAGTCAAAATAGTTTGGTAAATTAAAACTGTCATGCCTTTAACTCTTTTCTGAACATAATATGTAGCCTTAGCCTAGATTGTTAGGTTACATTAATTAAAATGACTTTTCATGGTCTTTAAAGCTGCAGTATGAATGTTTTACACCCAGTGGTTGAACTAGGTATTGCCCACCGGGTTTAAAACGCACGCAAGCACAGGTTGCCAGATTGACGATACCAACAGGAGCGTGCCTGACTATCGAGCCTAAGTGGTGTTATAAATGAAAGCAAATGCACGCAATAGAAGGAATTTTTTCCTTATTAAAAGGTGTTTTGGTTTAAACCCATACCTGATTTTTTTATTTTAGAATCCACTTCTGTTTCTTGCAGCTAAAAAACAGGATAAACTGACAATGATCACCTCAGGTAAACCTCATGTGCTTTATTCAGTGTTAATTCCGAATAATAGTTTGAATGACATTTATAGCCATATACTGAAAGCAGCAGCCGATAGTTCACCTCAGATCTTAAAATTAAAATAAACCGTTTGAAATTGAACTTTAGAATTGTGAAATAATGCAAACAAACACACATCAGTGATTCAGCATGTACATTTAATAATGTTAAAGAGGTTTAATGTGTATTAATTAGATAGTAAACCTTAACACTTTGTTGCAGCGCAGTGCGTCCTCTATTATGTGCTTCTGAATGGCTGTATTCAAATTTAGTGTTTAAATGTTGTGTTCTGACACCAGACGAAACTGCCAGCCAAATTGCTCATCACTGCAAATCTCATCACATAGTGTGTTGTTAGGACACGTGGTTACAATATTACCTGCTCACCAGACGTTTAGGTTCAAAATATTTATATTATTTGCTAACTAATAACCACCTTATGTGGAACTCCGAATCTGCGTCTCATTTCGAAGTCTGCTACTGTCCACCAAAGGCCGCATTTCACAGATGCATACTTTAAGAGCCTTCAATACTTAATGAATGAAATTTGCTGTTTTTCACCAAACATATTATGGTATTTTTAAGCTTTGGAAGAGTCAAAACTTACACCATTTCAATGGATAATGCGAAGGAAGCAAAAAATATGAATAATACATTTTTATACACATATAACAATCTAGAAAATACCTTCACATACTTCAGCCAAAGAACCTGAAAACTATTTTTGACATAACAAATATTATAAAATATTAATTTTACTAAAACACTACAAACAAGTTAAAGAGCAAAATGTCAGAAACAACTTAATATTCCAATAAAAATGTAATAATAAAACATTTTGAGAAATGTAACAGTTGTAATTTGTATTGTAAAGTATCATGAGGAAAGCATGTAAACATTTTAATGCTAAAAAGGGAGCAATGTTTCACCTGAGATATGCTGGAGGTTCAGTACTGATTGACACGGCCTTGTACTTCTCATCATGTCCGTCAAAGATCTCCTCGACTTCTGAGGCCTTCAGCAGCGTCACACTGGTGGCTAAAGTGGTGTAACCGTGATCTAACACAAAACATTGCTTATACTGTAAGATAGAAAGCTTACTTTTAACCCTCACATGTTTTAAACTAATTCAACACTTACCGTGAGAGGAAGCAACTATCTTCTTTCTCTCCTCAACTGTGGCTAGTCGTCTCGACAGTGATGGGTAGCGCTTATATAAAGACCCTCTGAACATACGCAAGTAATTTCCAACCTAAACACACATGGACAAAATACATACTTAAAAACTGAAAAGTGTTTTAATTTGATGTGTTTTGGTAGCATTTTATTTTATAGTCATGATTTGCATGTAAATACTATAGCCTTATAATAAGCAGTGTTGAGCAATAACGTGTTACTAGTAGATGCGTTACTGTAACAACATTACTTTTGACAGTAACTAATACTGTATGTATAACGCATTACTTTAAATATATTAACTTTGTTACCATAAAAATATGATGCCTTCGTCTGTTACTTGGTAGGGTTGGGTACCGAAAACCCGGTGCCATTATAGCACTGGTACCTTAGTAACTGGTATGTACCGGATCAAATCAGCATATGAATTTCGGTGCCACTGGTGCTGTGACAAGGACGTAAGATGCATCGAGGGGTGCATCAAAGGCACACATAGGCGTTGTGTCATGCCATCTCTAAACATTTCATTCTAAACAATTTTGAGGAATAAAGAAAGGAGATGTCAGGAGATTGTTATTGTTGTTTAGGGAACAGACGCACGCAACGCACAGTACAGTGCATTCAGCCATGGTTTTCGGTGAGCCAGAGCGACTCTCTTCAGATTAACACGCATGATCACGTTCATCAAATTTGCTTAAACTAAGATTCTAAAGTGTATTTTACAAGCAAGGATTCTGACAACAATGTGCTTTACAAAAGTTGCATGTAAGGGGGAAACATGTCAAACTTAATGACATATTTGAGGGCTCAAAAAGGCAAAGAAATGCCTCTCTTGCATGCTCTCAGTGACACTTGCAATCGCTACCTCGGGCACTCGCTCCCTCTGCTTTCGCGGCACTTGCTCTCTCTGTGACGGTGCTGCGCGCATCAGTTCCCCGCATTTGTCAGAAGTTGATGCTCAAATTGACATGGGTAATAAAAATATTAAACTTCAGTCATGTTCATGTTGTGAAACACAATCAAAATGTCCACTGTTGATGATATTAGACTTCTGTTTTCAATAGCGATTTTAACACTTTTAATATAGGAAGTCCTCGGCTATGCAGAGACCATTATTAATCAGAAATCTAGTGTACATAGTTTCACATCAGGAAACGCAGTCTTGAATTTACAAACAGTCGGCAAGTACCAAAGAACAAATGTAAGACATTGATCAAATGTAGTTTTCAGTCACGCTCATGTAAGTCATATATTTAACTCGTTTAGTTTTGCCTTCATTCATTTTTGATTTCCGTTTGATTTCAACACATGACTTATTTACAACACATTTTTAAATATAATAGTTTAACTAACTAATTTCTAATATCTACTGTTTTATCTTCCCCATGCTGACAGTCAGTGCATAACATTTTACTAGTTTTTTTGCAAGACAGTTGTATTCAGACAAAGTCCCTTTAAGTATTTTATAGTCTTTTATGTCAAAACAAAAGTGTCAAAATAAAAAGTGTCAAAATAAAAAGTGTCATTTAAACACTTAATGAGTTAACTATGAAAGTTGAAATAATTAGTCAAATTATTTTGTAACTGATTTGTTGTGTATATAAAAAATATACAGTAAATATTTCTGAAGGAATCTAATAATATTGACCTTATTTTATTTAAATTAAAAACTGCTTTTATTAAAAAAAAAAAACAAAAGAAATAGGACTTATTATGACTCCAGAATAACCGTTTTTTTTAGGAAACACTGTGAACAATTTCATAAACATTATTTTAAATGAATAGGAGGGGAAAATTAATTGACTTTAACTGTAGGCCTGTTAAAGTTTACAGGTGCAACAATGTGCCTTGATGTACTTGAATGTTGGAAATGTGTTCTCCTACACCAGTACAAAGTTACTTGTCAAATAATTTAACAAGGAAGATTATTTTAATTAAAGATTATTATAAGTGATATGTTAAAATGAGCTCCTAAAAGTATGTGACCCCTGCCCGCCCAACACAGGTTAATAGTAAGCTAATGTAACTTCATAATGCATATCTTAAATTCATGCTAACCAACAAACGATCAAAGGAAATACATTAATTTCAAATATAGAAAATATGAATTGATGTTTACTTTAAACTTAAATTATATTGTTCTAATAAAATTATTTTAAAAAAAGATTTTGACAAATAAAATATTTTTTGTTAGTCCTCCACCATAATTTTGTGGCTAAAAAGTATCGGTTCAGGCACCATTTTGGCACCGGTATCATTTTAGAAGTATCGATATAGCACCAGTATCGAAACAAAACCCAAACAATACCCAACCCGATTACTTGGTACTTTAATTAATTTTGTCTGCAGTCTAGGCTAGATCTTCCTATTCACGGAGGCGAAGCATTGTGGGATTGGTGGATTCCAACCAACCACCGTAAAGAAGACGCGTCGTGTACGAGGCACTAGACTGGACAAAAGTAAAGCAAAAGCAGAGAGACTGTATGCACGTGAGGAGAGACTGAATGCGTTTAAGGTAGACCCGAGTGTGTATGCACGAGAGACTATTAACGTTACTATTATTAATTACTATTACTAATCCTACTACTATGTTTGTTGTTTCAAATAAATAAGCACACGTGTTATCTGTATAACAAAATTGATTAGTTTAGCAGACACAGTGACACATTTCTGTTATATTTCAAAACCTGTTATTTAAAAGGGGCAGTGTTGTATTGCTCAGAAAAATGCTGTGATAGATTTTTTTAACTGTTAAACATTTTTATGGCTGTTATACAACAACAGATTTTGCACTTTGAATATACACAGCTTACTTTACATAAGTTGCTGCCATACCACATTTATTTTGTAGTTAGTTAGAAAATTGCTCATAGATTTCATTTCTAAGCAGCTGATTGTTTTTGTTTTGTTTAGAATGCATAAAATTTATAGTTGTTTATAACAGCAGTTTTTTTCTGAATGATAATTCGGATTACTTTCATTTATTTATAAAGGTTTTGTGTTTGTTGTATACTGTGGCTATTTTCATACTCAGGCTGTGAAGGGACATGTTTAAGGGTTAAGTACCTTTAGTTGTTGCTTTTTTGCTTCTGAATATATTATTCAGAATTTATTTTTTTCATTTTTTGTGCTACTGATACCACTTACATTAGAATTTATAATGACCTTTTATTCAAGTCTGTTATGCGTTTTAGTTGTATGAAAGCTAATTATTTCAATATTTCTCCATGCAGCACTGAAGTGACATTATAAGGACATTAATGGGAGCATTAAAAATGTTCTTTGGAAAAGAAACTCAAATTAATTTTTTCGTGTAAGTAGTCAATAAAGTAATTAATAAAGGAATGCTAGTTTAAGTTACATTAAAACCCATTACACTGTCGATTTTATTTTATCAAGGTTTGGGTAGATATAAATATAGAGGTAAAATTGGTTTTATATTCGCACATTCTGACTTTCCCCTTAATAATATGATTTCATAAAAGTATTATTTGCAAACTCTAAATAGCGAAATCATATTAGCAGCAAATGACTATTAAAGTACAACATTGTACACACACAGTAAAAAAAAACAGTGTTAATATTGTTTTCAAGTCACACTTGCATGCTAATTCAGACCGAATATTCAAAGTAACATGCTTAACATCAACAATATAGTCTTCTAAATGAACGAATGTGCAAATATAAAAACAACTTTACCTCTATAATATAAATAATCAGTTTTTTCAGTGACTGTTTATTTCAGATAAATTACCATTGTATTTACTACAAACACACCTAAACAAATCTATTATTGATTTGACTTTGTATTAATATTTCGTTGTTATAAATAGCAAGTGTGCTCATGTTTATGTAGAGCATTTCTGCATCATTTAATATTACAAAAGGCTGAAATCGGGTTAATTTACTACATTTTCTAATATTTATGATCAAACTAACTACCGCGTAATTTACTAACTTAACGTTAATAAGTTCGTTACTTGCAGTTCTTTAAGGTTTGACTAACTTAAATAGCAGTCGTCAATTCTGTCAGTGACTGTCAATTGTAAACTAATGTTGTGTTTAATACAACAACACCGCCAAATTTACATCTCTACTTGAGATATAAAATATGCCGGAGTGATTCAGACATCAATTAAGTTCCATCTCATCGACCACATAACAAAATATACACAACATTAGCGAGCTAGCTTCTGTATTAGCATCCATAGCAAAGCCATATGCGGTTTATACACATATATCTTCGTGAAAATGATCGTCTCGTTGAATTACAAACCTCAGATCCAATCATGTAAAAATCTCCATCTTCTTCCAGTTGGAACTTAATGGGTTTCTGTCCGTATGTCTTGCTTAAAGCCATGTTTGACGTTAGCGCGACTGGTTCCGCTAAACATGAGCAGTAGCGAGCGGCCGACCTGACCTGTGTGTCGCAGGGAAATGACGTATGCCGACGACAGAGGATTTTGGTTTGCATTTATTAATAAATGCTGAGGTTATTGCCGGGGTTTTCAGTCTTATAGATGCCCCCGTCCTCCTGAAATTTAAAAGACATCTTCAGTAAGCTATAAATGAGAAATATGCCTTAAATATTATTTTTCAAAATAATTAGATGCTAAGATTATTGCCTTTTAACTTGTTACAGTAATGTTTTCAATAATGTATTTATACATGCATTTACTTATTATGACTTTCATAAATTTCTTTGGTTTATTCCCTGCTTTTTCAGGGGTTGCCACAGCGGAATGAACTGCTAATTCATGCAAAAACACTTATTAAATACTTATTTTCATCAAACTATTTATGTAGTGTTTATTTTTTTAATAAAATCATTAATTCATTATGTTTTATTTATTTTTAATTTTTAAATGTTTTTTTCTCCTGACTTTTCCATGGACCCCCATAGCACTAAAAGGGTCCCCAGAGCCCAGTTTGAAAACAACTGAGTTTATAGATGACCTAAAATCATTAACTAGTGATCTCTTTAGAACATTAGCAAACTTTGTCAAATATCTTTAGTAAAGTTTAAAGGTGTAGATAAACTTTTTTTTGACAAATTCAATAAAAGCAAAATAGTTTAATGCATTTATTCCAATTATTAATCCTTTCAGTCAGTTCTATTGATTTGTTTTTTACTTTTGGTTAAAAAAAAAAATTTGTAATACCTGTTGTACATCATACAAAATTAGCACTTTTTATTAACATACAGTTGAAGTCAGAATTATTAGTTTCTCTTTTTTTATATTTCCTAAATGATGTTTAACAGAGCAAGGAAATTTTCACAGTATGTCTGATAATATTTTTTTCTTCTGGAGAAAGTCTTATTTGTTTTATTTCGGCTAGAATAAAAGCGTTTTTTAATTACATTTTTTTTATTAATTATTATTTTCTTTAAGCAAATTTTTTCGACAGTCTACAGAACAAACCACCATCATACAATAATTTGCCTAATTACCCTCTCCTGCCTTATTAACCTAATTAACCTAGTTAAGCCTTTAAATGTCACTTTAAGTTGTATAAAAGTGTCTTGAAAAAAATCTAGTTACTATTATAAGATAAAATAGATAAAATAAATCAGTAATTAGAAATAAGTTATTAAAACTATCATGTTTAGAAATGTGTTGAAAAAATCTCTCTATTAAAGAGAAATTGGGGAAAAAATAAACAGGGGGCTCATAATTCAGACTTCAACTGTATGTGTCATTATAGATTTTAAGCAACTACAATTTATTAAGTGAAAACATCTAAAAATGATAACATCTAAATTAAGGGTTTTTATTCAAATAAAAAATTACATTAACTTAAATAATAATAACTTAAATAAATATTGGATTAATCAATTAGAAATGTCCCCTTAAAGTATGTATTTCCTTTTACATAAACCTTGTTTTCTACAATTATGACACTAATTAAAGAGGCAAATTTTGTGATGTTGATTAGTTAATAAAAATCAGGCTTTTGCTTTCATTGATGCTGAAAAACAATAACACAAATATGCAACGTACTTGCCACAAAACACCATTATTTGTTTTGATTGAACTGCTCATTTAAATAGTTGCTAATATGACATAGCATTAATAAACTGTATTTACAACTCGTCTCAGACCATGGATCCAACTGATTTGAATAAGTATATCTATGAAACACATATTGAACATCAAAATGAACAACAACAACACATTAACATCAAGTATAGGGGTCTCAGCGCCCCCCACATTTATTTGTAAGTTCTTTAAAAAATGTAGTGCTTGTTTGTACATACAAAGGTGCATTTATTAATTTATCTTTGCAACGATAAAATTATAAATAAAACAATTAAAAACATAAATAAATAAAAACGGGGTAACATTCAAAGTTTGACATGAACATTCGGAGTTAGATTCAGACATACAAAAGGATACAAAAAGGGGAACCAAAACAAATAGAAAATGCAGTGTGAATAGATATGGCACGTGTGTCGAGCGACAAGCTGCAGGCAGAAACATTTCACATCATGTTCGCAGCGTCCTGACAGCAAGGAGATATTTGAAGAGTGGAATCACTATTGGCATATCAGTTCTCCGTGCACTTTCAGAAATTATAAGCAAAGCACAATTTATATTTTGCTCCAGTTACATGGCAGAAGAATACACCAAACTCTTGGTGTTTTTCTCTCATCGTATGACAATATAAATCCTCTTTACCACACACTCACACACCAACATTCTGAAAATCTCTCCTGAAGGGAACAACATTCCCTCATCATGCTGAAACACATATTAAGAGAGCACTCATGGATGTAGTTAAAGGGAAAATTCCATCAAAAATGAAAAAAAAGAAGTGGTTCCAAATATTTGTTTTTCTTTTTTCTGTTATACACAAAAGAAGATGCTTTGAAGAATATTGGAAACCTCCAACTATGAATGCCAATGGTCATCGGGTTCCAAAATTCTTTGAAATAACTGCTTTTGTGTTTAAAAGATTAAAAAAAACAGTAAAAGCTGAGTAAATTTTCATTTTTGGGGCAAATTATCCCTTTAAGTTCACAATGCAAAAAGGCGTAGCAGGGTGAAGCCACTCACAGTGTTTGGTACAAAAAGCCTTTTGAGTTTACAGCGTTTTATAATATGAAACACGGCTGCAAATAAAAGAGAACGGCTTTGGCATCGATACATTTTATATGCATTAAAAAGCATTAGTAATGTTACTTATGGTTATTTAATAGCCATAAATAACAGCGTGATTCCTGCATCTCAGACCTGTCATCTCCTCCTGCTCAAACACGACTCTGTAAAACCTTTCGTCGTAAAGGAAACCAAGTCACTTCTATAGCAGTCATAAAAGAATCATTCAGTCTCGAGTGAACCAATGGATGCCTGAAATAAGGGTGTGCAATATATACGACAATTATTAGGCGGCTCATTCGGCTGTGGCGTCCCCTGATTAATAAAGGGACTAAGCTGAAAAAAATAATGAATGAATGATAATTAAACAATATTTTGCTGAGTGTGTTGTTACGTTGACTTGTTTAGATCTGTCATGGATTAATAAACAGACAACAAAACTGCCAGCAGGTGGCAGCAAGTACTTCATTACATCTTTCTTACTGTATAGCGTGTTAAAAACAAACACTATATGAGCAGAGAACTATTTACTATCCCGTAAGGCCAAGGAAAAGGATTTGTGAGTAGAAGTGAAGCTACGAAAACTGTAGCTTGTAGGTCATGAGTTATGCAAAATGGCCTCCTATATATATAGTCATACTACTGTATAGAAAGTGGTCAAAGAGTAAATTGAAATGTAATGCCAACTGAGAAAGTATGATTCATTTGAAAAGAGTCATTAATGTAGAAATAAAGCACATACTAATGGATATTTAAAGCATTGGCTCACATGATTCATTCAGAAGCAGACTCATTCACTGATAAAACTTTGTAGTGTTGAGAAACAAACATCGACCTTCGGTTTTACTAAATTTTTTTCATTGTGAATGCACTACTTGCACTATTTATACTACAAAATGGTGTCGAATGGTGCGTAAGTATGCGAATTGGGATGCATCTATTGACAATATAAAGGGTCGTTCTAAACGCCTTAGAGTAGACTTTTGAGTCATTTGAATGATTTGTTTTAAATGGGTAATACATGAAGTAAAAGTTAATAAATGACTGAATCATTGACTCAGATTGAATCATTAGCTCAAATGATTCGTTCAGAAAGAGACTCATTCAGAGGCAAAACACTGTAGTGTTGAGACACAAACATTGGCCTTGGGTTTTGTTACTTAAAACATATTTAACATATATATTGTTATATATTTAACTTTCCTGACAAATTATTGCTTTGTTTTAATTGCATTCTATTAGACCTTTGAATCATTTGAACGATTTGTCGAAAATGGCTAATTCATGACGCAAGAAATTAAGTAAGTGTTATCGAATCATTGAAACATTGACTCAAATTGAATCTTTGGCTCAAATGATTGGCCCACAATATTTTTGCCTTTGCTTTTGACAGCTAAAACATATATATTGTTAAACATTTTGCTTTCCTGATAACATACAGGGTCATTCTAAATGCGTTCTAATAGACTCAAGAGTCATTTGAATGATTTGTTCATAACGGCTAATACATGAAGCAAGCATTAATGAATCCCTGAAGCATTGACTCAAATTAAACCATTAGCTCAAATGATTTGTTCAGAAAGAGACTCATTCAGAGGCAAAACACTGTAGTGTTGAGACACAAAGCATGTTTTGTTACTTACAACATATTTAACATATATATATTGTTAAATATTTAGCTTTCTTGGCAAATTGTAGTTCTAACGGCATTATATTAGACTTTCCAATCATTTGAATGATTTGTTGAAAGTGGTTTCTTCATGAAACAAGAAATGAAGCATTAATGAATCAGTGAAACATTAACTCCAATGATTCATTCAATTCATTCAGAAACTAAAGACTCTAGTGTAGAGATGAACTAACATTAGCCGCAAATTTAGTTGACTTGTGTGATATTAATTAACAAAAAAGAAAAAAAAATTCAAGCAAAACCCATGAAGGGATATTGCTTTCATAACTTGGATAATAAGGTCATTTTAATGGTATATGGACGTGTTTCTGTTTAATATTTTCCTAATAAGTTGACATACCGCATAATGTGAGCTCACATGACAATTATAATATTATCGCAGATGATAAATATTGCACACCCCTTCAGACTGTAATCAGTTAGAGGAAAACAGGCAAGCTAAACTGGCAGCAGCAACAGTCAAAAGGGCCATGTTAAAGAACAAACAAACAAACAAACGGCTGTACACTTTACACATTTTGTACTGTACATGTAATACTGTCACTATTCCATGAGCAGTCCTAATGTTTGAGAGATTTTGCTACTGAGTCCAGTGGCAGAGATGAAGCAAAAACGTCAATTCATTTTGAATTTGAAAAGGACAGAGGACCACAAATCTCTTGCTTTAAGGACCGTTCTAAAGTGCTTGAAATGTTTTTGTTTAGTGTGCTCATGCATGAATGTGGCTCTTAAGTGCAGTCTTAAGGTAAACCTTGTAAGAACCACAGTGGGCGGTTGTAGAAGCTCCAAAGGACAGGAAACGCAGGGGTCGCTTCCTTTCAGAAAACAGATGCTCGTTAACGCAAAAAATCCATTGGATAAAAGATCCAGATAATACTGTTGGGGTTAATAAAGTGACTCTGGATGATCTCCAACAGCTTCAGAGTCTTTTCAGAAGAAGCTCTTGGGGATTTTGAAGCCTTTCTGCTTCATGCGTGGTAGAGTCAGGCTCGGGGAGCTTTTCGAGCGGCAGGTTTTTGAGACGCCACGCTTTCTCAACAAGAAGTCGTAGTTGGCAGTTGAGTTCATGGCGTAGAAAACGTTTCCATTATCTGGGATTCTGAGTTCTGTTGGGGGAAAAGAAAATCAAGGTAAGATATGGTAACAAAGCTTAATTTAGAAAACGGAATTGGTTATATTTAAGACTAAATACATTTTAAATAATTAGTGGCTCCCTAAAAGGTGGCTAAACTTTAGAAAGAAAAAAAAGCCATTTAAAAAAAAAAAAATTGAACAAACGATTGTAAAGTTTTGGATTTATTTGTCCAATAATGTGCTCTTTAGAATGGAAGCAAGCATTCAAAATAAAGATTCTAGCAGACTAAAAAAATAAGATTCGTTTAAAAATGCACCAGGGATGCAATACAATAAACAATTCTGGCTGATACCAATGGCCAACTATTTTTTGTATTTTACAGCTGATAAAATGTAATATTTGATTGAAATGAATTATTATATGACTAATAAATTCATTAAATTCATGCCATTTTACAAAGAAAAAAGTTATAAAAAATGGTTTGAAGTAAATTCAAATGGAATTAATTTTAAAATCTACTTAATCTAGAAAACTTAGTTTTAAAGTGTTATTAAGTTAGCTGTTTTTAAAACATTGGCTTCATTTGTGAGAATGTATAATTAAATTTAGAAAAATCAAAACATAGTATATATATATATATTTTTTTAAAATAAATAAACATAATTTCTTTAACATTTTTTGACATTTTTATCTCATAATTACTAATTTCTCAAAGTTTTTGTTCTTCCCCCATAAATCACAGAAAAAAATCAACTCAGAATTGCATGATATAAAGAAAATAGATAGATTGTGACATGTTAACTGAAAGAAAAATTATCAGAGTTTGTACTTTTGACTTTTTTCACTCTTGCAATTCTAAATGTATAACTCACAATTATTTTTTTTTCTTTGAACTGAGAGATAATACAAAATATTACAAAATATCAAAATTATACAATTAGTTTTATAATTTATAAATTATATCAGAATTGTAAAATTAGTCATAAAACCCTTTTACTCTTTTCTTTAATGTAAAAAAATCTGACTTTCTCACAACATGAGAACCAATGTAAATTGAATAACTAGTCGTAAAAACCTTGACATAAAAAAAGACATTTTCTCACTTTCTCACCTCTTGAGAAGCACTTTTGGTGGACACACAAGCTAACATCCACCAATAACTAATAAAAAACCAAGCCCTTCAATATTTCCTGTTTCAGTTCCTTACCTTTATGCTTTGAGACCCTCTGTAACAATTCATAGTCTTCAGATTTGTCATTGTCCAGGTTGTGTTTGGCCATGGCTTTCCTAATGACCCCAGGGGTTTTGTCCTGACTAGTGACCTGAAAACCATGATCATTAAGATTAATCTGACATTTAACATAACATATGGTCCTTTGCCTGATAAAGGGTTAAGGAACGCTCCAATAACATCACATGTTCTATAATATCTCCCACTCACCAGGATACTTTTGTACATGTTGCCGTTTTCTGAGTCCAGGCTGACTCTGATGATGCAGCAGTCGTTTGCCTGCTGGTTGTAGAGCGGCAGACTCAGAGACGAGTAGTCTGAGATGCCAGAGACTGAGCGCTTGTGAAAGTTGAAGGTCCGTCCTGTGAAGGCTGAGACTGAGGACGAGGAGGAAGAGGAGGAAGATGTGGAGCTGCTGCAGCCTGACTCTAAACACAAGCCTGATCCAGACGCCTCCAGAGATGATGGGGTGGGTGATTCCCAGAGCTGGAGAAGATAGATTTGATGTATACATGTTCAAAAATAACTCAGTTTCAATTGCAGATTACGGTTATGAAGGTTCAAATACCTTGGTTGAGGAATCAGATGGGAGCTCTCCTGTTTCTGAGGTTGATGAGTGTTTCACAGTTGGTGTGGATGTCTGGAGAAAAACAGAAAGTCAGGTTAATGCATTTTGAATATGTTCAAATGCTAAAAAAAAGCACCTTTCTGTCCATTATAATGGGATTTATTGAATTGGTGCTTTTTTAACTTTAAAAATGTATATATTTTAATACATACTGGTCAGATGTTATAAATTTAAATGACACCAAATGATAATTTACAAATTATTCGACCCATATTTTGAACTTTTATAAGTTATTTTGAAACATGGACCCTTTTCACAAGACTGTTATGATCAAACAGGGTCATGTTTAACGGTCATCATTAAATCCTTGAAAGTTTTTCATATTTTGATTAAAAAAATAAATGTATCAACATTTATATGCATTTATGAATGTATTACATCAACTTTATATCAAATTAAAAAAAACGAATTACTGCTTATACGAGGTGTTTCTAATGCAGCTTCTATGGGGCTGAGAGTAAATTTGATTTTATTCTCATCTCTGACTGTGATTATCAATCCCAAGCTATTTTTTTCCTTTTTCTGAAAGCCTTAAAAACATCATCATGGAGTTTTTCTTGTATTATTTCAGCAAATAAGGTTGTAAACAAATATTTGTTGTACTCTCCTATTCACTGCGCTCTAAGTTTATCCAGCTATGATGCCTTCCGCTACTGAGAAACCCGAAAATGTGAAAAGGGTCTATTAAAGCAGAAATTTTTACTGCAATTAATATGCTTAATATTTATATAAAATCACTTTTTCACACATATATCATTTTTTTTAATTTGAAAAAAAAAAAATGGATCAAAATAACCAAAAAATAAAAAAACAAGTTTAGCTTTTAAATTCTAAAACTTAAAAATATAAAAATGCAATGAAAATAACAGACAAAAGTGCTGAAAAATTATTATTTGTGCAGCCTTAGGCAATACCGATAATTAAAACAAACTATAAATTCTACATAACAAAAGTGATAAGATTATGTGTTAGGTGCATCATCTGAATTTTTATTTCAGTGTATTTCAATCCATGAACATAATTTCTGCAACTTAAATCTAAATAAATGTACATTTTTTTTTTATTTCAGCTGGTAAAGCAACATCTCTAAATTTCAGTTGAACTTGATTAATTAACATGACTAAAACAATTATAAAACTTAATAGAAATCTTCAAAACCTAATAAAAATGACATAAAATACATAAATTTTAAAACATTTTACTGAAAAAGAAAATCAAAATACTATAATAGTAAACCAGTGACACTAAAATAACACTGATCTAAATATAAATACTGGAACTGTAAATTAAGCACAGGGCCTTACTCTCTGACTGCCTGATTCAGGAGAGTTGAGCAGGCTGAGACTCTCGTCTGCATCTGAGCCGCTGGATCCTGCAGAGGTGAGGCTGAGGGAATCAGCTCCATCTTTAAAGCAGTCTTTGAACTGGCTTAATCGCGGCTGCTCAAAGGACTTGGAGTGTGACGCAGTGCTGCTGTAGCCCGACTCCTCGCTCATGCGCTTCATGATGCCTCCATTCTTTTTG
This sequence comes from Danio rerio, assembly GCF_052040795.2. Lineage (NCBI taxonomy): Eukaryota > Metazoa > Chordata > Actinopteri > Cypriniformes > Danionidae > Danio > Danio rerio. The sequence continues at coordinate 33,087,187 of NC_141028.1, forward strand.
CACAACGACTCAGACGGCGGCTCGATATCACACGACATAGAGTAGCTAAACACAGAATAAAATATTACTTAAAAAAATGTGAAAATGTATAAAAATAAACCTGTCTCTTTAAAATCTAGTTTTCAAATCATTCCTATTTTAATTTGTGGTCTGTCTCACCTCTCGGTCTCTGTGAGTTTCTCCACTCTCTTAAACCAGTCAATAAAGCGCTGGTTTCTGCTGAAGTTGTAATAATTGCAGGTCAGCTGCAGCAACTTGATCTGAGCGATCACTTCAAATTCCTAAACAGATCAACAAAAATAAAGCACTTCATTTGTATTCCTTTTATTGAAATATGTATGCATTTAAGTGCGTTTTTTAATATTTAAATGGTCCAAAGGACAAACAACTTTGTAAAACGTGGAAATTTTACTCAAATAAGTCAATAAAATAGCACTAAGAGGTGTTAGCACAAGGCTAAGATTTTTTAGCATAGTTCACTAAATAAATTAGCATCTACCATGTGCTAAAACATGCTAGAATCATGTTAGGAAATTGTTCAAACACCATGCTAATACATCTTAGCAAATAGCTTTAACATATTAGCTGTTTTTTGAAATAAGCTAGAAACATTTCTTTGATATTTGTATAAGTAAGACCTTCAAACTTCGAGCTTTTCTTATTTTTATTTTATTTTTTGTAAATCTGGCTTTGTTAAACCAATGTTTGTCAAGTATTTTTCTAATTTTTTAAATTAACTCAAATATCACATAATTTGAGTTTTAGGCAACTATAACAACCTGTTTCAACAGCTTAGCTAACATTAGCTTGTCTAAACCAATCAGCATCCGGGAATGAAACTATTTATTTTAGAAAATATAGTTTTTCATGAACAAAGACTGACCTTTCTTCTCTTCTCAAAGTTAATCAGTCCGACCTAAAGAAATTAAAAAGAAAATCACATAAGTTAGAATATTATTTTATAACAAAACTATTACAGATAATACGCATTTTCTCCACTTTGTCCCTCTCACCTCCAGATGGTCTTTCATAGCAGTATCCAACATGACGAGGTCAGTCAGAAAAGTGCCAAGGTATGGAATCGTTCCTTGCACAACACCCTAAACAACACAGACAAAAAGAAACTAAATAATTAAACAAACAATTTACAATTTTGCAAGCTTATGTTTCCATTCAGTTTCATATAAGCTGTAGAAACTAAACCCCTTTGACCACTAGAGGGCGCTATTTCTTCACAAATATCAAGTTTGAGTAACATAATTTGACATTTATTTCTGTACACACCATGTCTCTTTGCTGCTGGTGTCTCCTCTGGGCTCCTTTGTGGTTTATCTCGACTATGGCAGATTTAGAGGTGCCCTCCTGTGGAAACATCAGGTTTGAATCATCATTTCAGCATTTCACTGACGTAACACTCACAGCCCTATAAGCTCAAGTCAGATAAGGCTGCCGAAGTGGAATCTTAAGACTGCACTGTCATAAAATACCCTGACGTAGAATTGACATGGACTTAACTGTGTGATCAGGGAATTTAAATAACTTTAAAAAGGTTTAACTTTGAGGGTTTTAAATTATTCATGTTACTAAGACAAGGCTAACACTTGTAAAGCTATTGCTAGCATGTTTCAAGCATTGTTGGCATTCTGCTAGCTTTAGTTAAATGAGTGCTAAAGAAAAAAAAATTAACATGCTTTTTGGTGAACAGACTACCATTTGTATAATCACAAACACATTGGTGTCAGTATAGCAAAGCCATTCTGAATTTATAGTTATAGTTTAATTGCAAATGTTTTTAAATTTTATTTTAGTTATATACAGTAACCCCTATTAATTTTTAAAGTTAATAAAAGTTAGCACCAAACTTAACATTTTTATCAATCTTTAGACTGCACCATCATGATATACCATGACACAGAATGGAGTTTAACTGTTATGGTCAGAGTTTAAAAAAGTTATATTGAAAAGGTTTACATTTAAATGTTTTACTCCAACACGTCAATGACAAGGCTAAGATGTTTTAACACTAAGCAGCATATATTAGAATGTTGTTAGCATGATTCTAGCATTGTTGGCACTCTGCTAGCATGAAATAACATGATGATAACATAACATGTAGCCCAATATGTGCCAAAACATGCAAGAAACATGTTAACATTAGCATCCAAACTAATTACCCCTAAAAATTTATTTTATTGGAGTTAAATGTATTTTGACAATGTTTTTGGCGGACTGTGGTTACCCTACTGAAAAAAACAGCTTTAACAGCATAGGCTGGTTGGCTGGTTTTAGCTGGTTGACCAGGCTGGTTTTAGAGGAGTTTTGGCCACTTTCAGGCTGGTTTCCAGCCATTACTAGCCTGGTCTTGGTTGATCAGGTTGGGAAATGACCAGCTAAAACCAGCTTGAAGAGCCCAGCCAGCTTAAACCAGTCTGGTCAAGCTGGATTTAGCTGGTCATTTTCCAGCCTGACCAGCCAAGACCAGGCTAGTAATGGCTGGAAACCAGCCTGAAAGTGGATCAAAACCCCTCTAAAACCGTGCTGATCAACCAGCTAAAACGAGCCAACCAGCTTAGGCTGGTTTAAGCTGTTTTTTTCAGTAGGGTATTGCAAATCCATTGTGAATTTGTGGCTACTATGGTTTAACTACAAAACTGTGTTTATTATTATTTATAGTTAATTTTTATTAAGGTAATACAACTTAGCAGCATAGGTATGATTGTTAGCAAACTTTAGACTGCGCCATCATGATATGCCATGACGCAGAATGGACGTGGTGTTTAACTGCATGTACATATGAGATATGTTGGCCAACACCCTGGGGAAGACCTTCTGTGTTTAGCAGGAGTGTTTATCTGGTGGTACAGAGCAACTATGACCTCATGCCAGGAATTCCCTTATGGCAGCAACTGCAAGTTTTTCAGCCTCAGCTCGCATACCAGAAATGCTTTCCGACGTTCTGCTCTAGTTTGCTTTCTAACGTTGAATGCACGTAAAGGAAATATTCGTCATGTGCTACTTCTTTCTATGCAAATGACAGCTTACGAAAGATACTTGTGAGGTGGAGATAAAGATCATAACAAAACAACTTAACCCTTTATTAAACCTCTCACTTCCTGAATCACTTGTTTGTGTGTTATAGAGCATCAGGTTGCCATAACAAGAAATAATTTTTCTCTTGTTGTTCAGCAATTAAATGTTCAAAAGACTCATTAATTCCAGAGGACAAATGTTTAAAAAATCATAAATATAGGAAACACTAAAATTTTAAAAGTCTAAAGATTTTCTTGGGCGGTACAGCAAAAAGGTTGCAGGTTCGAGCCCCAGCTGGGTCAGTTGTAATTTCTGTGTGGTGTTTTCATGTTCTCCCAGTGATCGCGTGGGTTTCCTCCGGGTGCTCCGGTTTCCCCCCACTAGTCTGAAGACATGGACTATTGATGAATTAAATAAGCTATATTATGTAGTGTATGTGTCTATGTCCTGGTTATTTACTAAATATATTTATTGAACTTAATTATTACTTTACAATTGTAATGATTTTTGACATAAAAGAAAATTGCCTGTTACAATATATTTTAGCTATTGCCAAAACATACCCATGCAACATAAGTCACATAAAGCAAAAATTTAAATATATTTTATAATATTGTTTCAATTTTCAGCATAATTATTCCAGACTTTAGTATCGCACAATTCTTCAAAAAATAATTTCAATATGCTTAATTTCCTGCCCAATAAACATGTATTATTATCATCAGTCAATGTTGTGCTCCTCAATAATTTTGAGGAAACACTTAAACTGAAAGGTCAAACATACTGGATTTGAACTTTGAATGTTAGCATGCTCTATATTTTAAGCCACTTTTTATTGGTTTAAGCACAAATCAAATAGAATTTACTGAGGGTTATGTAAAAAACAACAACAACAAATGAAACAAAAAAAAAAACAAATAAAAATGTATATACGAATTATATACGAAATTTGTGCCAAATCTCATACCTGAAACCAAAATTACTATAAAAACTTTCACAAAAGTTGCATAAGGCTTTTAACATGAACAGCTTCTTTTCAAGATCTCTATCAAATGTAGAAGCTTGCCAGCTAGTGAAAAGTGCAACAAAAGCATTTGACGCTGTGCTCCAGAAAACTCAGCAGGCCATAGATAGTTGAGCCAGAAGGCCACAGATATTGTGCAATTGAAAATGGCTTTCTGTTTACCTTGCAGCTGCTATAGAAACATGGCTTTAAAGGTGCTGAAAGGACTATTAAGTCACTAAGCGCTTCTGTGAATGACAGTGTGATATAACCACATCCCGTCTTGCTCCAGCAGCACCGACAGCAAATGCTGTTGGTTTTGTGGTGCACTTTTAAAATTTTGAAAAATGCTTGATTGAACATGTGACTTCTGACCAAAGGTGATCAGACTGGAAAAGGAAATGGGGAGATTTCATAGTTCAGTCGGCATTATCTATAAATGGAAAACTAGAACAATACATTTAATTATTGTGAGTTCTATTAATATTATTATAATTTGTTTAATCACAATCACGAACATTTAGCAGACAATTAATTATCAAACAAACAATTGTGATTAATGGTTTAACTTTAACTGTGATTAATATTTAACCTTTTTTGCCCCACCCCACCTACACACATACACATACACACACACACACACACACACACACACACACACACACACACACACACACACACACACACACACACACACACACACACACACACACACACACACACACACACACACACACACACACAGAGTATGTCAAACTATTGCTGACATTTCTTCCAAATGTACCATGAAGATATGTAATTAAAGTAATTAATATATGTAAATATAATAGTTAAGTTATTTAATTATATTTCCCTTTGTATTATGCAAAAAATAGATTTTACAAAACAAATAAAGAGGGAAATAAATAACCTTTTATTATCACATATTTTACACTTTTAATCCCATTATCCCAATAAATTACCCATACAGTATTACTCCCATATTACTTTGCATTTTAGGCTCATTTTAAGAACATAGTATTCACAACTAGTGTGCTTAAGGTTTGTGTTGGGGGGGACACAGGTTCACAAATGTTTTCCTCACCTTAATGAGAAGCTCTCTGCTGAGTGAGTAATTATTGTCGTCTGAGAAGATTTCAGACAGCTCTTGGAAAGTTCGATAGCTTTCCCTGTAAGCAGAACCAAATTGCTTGAGTCATAATCTGCTCACGTGAAATCCAAACACTGTGATTAACTAGCATTCACTTCTCCACTCCAATATCACTATAACAGAATGTCTTTCATAAAAAGCTGTTTTAGCTGGCAGTCTGTATGACTGAGCACATAAGAGGCTAGCACAGAGAACGCTACCTTTAATCAGTGGCTAATGCTAATGCTAAAGCCCTTATCCTTAACTCTGGCTAATTGTTGCTGACAGAAATCCAGTCAGACTCTTACCGTGAAACATCATCCCAGGCCCTTCTCAGCCTGTGGATGGCATTACTCTGCAAGGCAGACAGGATGGCTTTCAGAGAGGAGAAGCTCTTCAGGATACGGCATTTCTGGTGTCAAGACAAACAAATGAATGTTTATGAACTGCAACATTTGTGAACTGCTTAAGAAGAAAGACGTGTGCTACTATAATGCATCAAAACTAAAACTATGCTAAACTTGTCAAAACAGTGCTCTGTTGTCATGGGTGCTTGCCAAGGCATTGCTAGCGGTTTTAAGTGTTTTTAGAGCATATACATGTGGTGGTTACACTCAGAAATAAAGGTACAAAAGCTGTCATTGGGGCAGTGTGTTTTTAAGGTGCCTTAAGGGGCATATTAATGCTTTAAAGGTGCATATCATCACCAAAAGTTTAAATATTAGAATCTGAAAAGTGTAAAAGTACACCATAATAATATTAACTGTTCCAGTAATTGTGTTTTGAAATGTTTTTTTGGTGATGGTACTGTATATAGTTGGTTGCTAGGGTTCTTTATGTGGTCTATAGTGTTATAGTTAATTCTGAAAGTATTAGTTCACCCAAGAAATTAAAATTACCCCATGATTTACTCCTCGTCGGTGCATATGACTTTCTTCTTTCCGATGAAACATGATTGGAGTAGTTTTAAATTTTATTATGGCTCTTCAATGCTGTATAATGTTGTTGAGCAGTGGCCCTTTTTTTAAAGCTTACAAAAATGAATAAATTCGTAACAAGTCATACGCATTAGGGGTGTGCGATATAGGGAAAATATCTAATTGTGATTTTTTTGACAGATATTGCGATTTCGATTTGGTTTGCGGTTTAATTTTGTAGTCAAGTTTCAGCTCAATAATCTGTATTGTAGCTTCTTACTACTAAAATGCAATGAGTGTTACTTAAAAAAAAAGAATGTAAAAGATATTAACTTTAACATTTATTCAAATTTGTTTTTAAATATTCAGAAATTAAACACACATTTTTCTCTAGAGCACAGTAAGCTCAAATAAAATAACCTTAGCTTTCTGTAAAGTAGGCAGATTGAAAAGTTCTGATTGGGCAGATTGAAAATGTGCTCACTTAATTGGCTAGGAAGACTGTCAAACACAGTTACGCATTTGCTCTGGGTTGGAGAAATAATAGACATATACTACAACTGCGATTCGATTTGATTAATCACATAGCCCTTATACGCATGTCTTTTGAAGTGTATCAGAGTGTTTTGTGAAAAAATCATTAAAAATATTTTCAATTATAAACTCAAATCACTGACTTTTGGCAGTTGCAGAATATTCGACTCGGAAGATAACGACAAATAAGAAAACTAGTTGGCTTGGTTTTACTGTATTATAGAGTATATTACTCTTCCGCTACGAATACTTCTTATGTTATGCGTCATTTGTAGTCAGAGGTCAGCCAAGAATTTATCGAAAACATGCAGGATTTGAGTTTATAATTTAAAAATTAGAAAAACATTTGTTACAAAAACAACAATTCATTACACAAGACATGTATAAACCCCTTATCGGCTGTGGGTTAGTTTCACACAGATTTATCCCCCAACATTATTATACAGAATGGAAGAACCATATATAATTTAAAATTACCCTGACTGTGTTTGTCTGATAGAAAAAGTCATATATACAGTAGATGGGTTAAGTGTGAGTAAATTACAGGGTTATTTTCATTTTTGATTGAACTGTTACTTCCTCCTGTGTATACTTTTTTATGTATGACTGCAAAAATGTGCATGTTCTGCATTTGTGCTCCAAAAATTATGAGCTTTGTGCACTTGTAAAATAAAATAAAACTGGTGGTGAAGTGAAGTACACTAATCCTGTGAACAATGTTGAAAAAACAAATGTTGTCTTACCCTGGCAACTTCTATCCAATGTTCAATGCGCTTGGCTCTTTGGAAAGGTCTGAGAGACCTGTTGTCCAGGCAGGTGGCGATCACACAGTTGGTCACACTGTTGAACTGAGAAACAGTAGCACGGATGGTTGGTGCCAGGTGCTCTTTGCCCTTTTTATCTCTCTGGGACCATATGCCCCCTAAACAATGATATGGAACAACCCTCTTAAACAGCTCCTGTGAACAAAAACAATGCATTCAGTCAAATTCACCCAGTTTTGCAGGATGACTTTATTTACATCGATGCTATTCAATGACCTAGAAAGGTAAATCATTTTCTCAAGTTTAGATCTCTCAGCTGACAGAAATATTTCATTGCTTCAAGTCAACAAAAACTTGCTGACTGATACATACTGGGTGCATAAACAGATCAATAAAGCAACATTGTATGAAGATTGCAGTACAGAACTGTCCTTATTCTGTCTTTGTGTAAACCTTTGCAACCACCTTTACCTCTAACCTTTTAACTAACAGCTCAGCCACTAGACTACTGAGGTCCTATTTGGCTATTTGGTAGTAATATGCACTTTTGTTGATCTGATCACAAGTGGAGAACACTGAACATAGGTGTAAATCCTGTCTCAATTGTTCCATCACTGTTTTTAATCCTTTAACGCCACATGAACTGTAAAGGGTTTAATATTGGTAGTTCATTTTTAAATAAAAATAGCAAAATGTTCGTTAAGAGTTACATTTTTCGCTGAAGGAAACCGATGTGCTGATGAGGTGAACACAGAGAAAACCCGACTGCTCCTCCGTGACATTGGGTTACAGGTGATACAAAGTTATTTATGTCAAAGAACTGCAAATAAGTAGATATTATAACAATTTATTAATGATTCAAATTATGCCGTGTGAAATGTGTTTTGCTTGAAAATAACATTGCAGGTTACCTACAGCCACTTCTCGTGTTTGTTTGGTATTGAAACGTAAGTTAGACAAAGTTGTCGGCGATTCTTCCATTTTCAAAGTCGTGCAGTGTGTAAACAGCACCGATGGAAGGCTAACCCAGATAGTCATCCAGTGTGAAAACATCTATGACGTGACTACTTTGAAAATCATGCAGTCTGAACTCGGCATTAGGCACATTTTTAAGTGAATTACATCTTGGATGACCACTTAGTCAAAAAACACATGTTAAAGGTCACATGAAATGTTGATGTTTTTTTTGATGGTAGTATTTATATGTTAGTTTTAATAATATCTAATAAGCTATTGTGTTTTAAAACAGTGACAAAATTATCATTTAGAAGACATAAATCTGATATAAACACCCAAAACTTCCACATAAATGGATCACCTCATACTTCAGTTTCTCATTAAATCTTCTGACCAGTCAAATGCTCTCTAGTATCTCACATGTCCTGCCCTCTTCAAAATGAATATTATTTGATGTTCATTTGATGCGCTTAAGTGCTCAACCAATCAGAGAGCAGAGCTGTTAAAAAACAAAACGCTATTGGCTATTGTTTTATAAAAAGGGAGGAGCTACGCTATGTCCCGCCCTGTCTTCATGTTTCAGTTGAGAATACGTCAAAATCTGAATACAACAATGCACATTTCAAAGCACTTCACTGAACTTTTTATACTGATAGTAATGGCATTAAATTTAAGCTGACAGCTTTAAATTGACGTCTTACCGCATCCATGACTGTTAACTGCTCAGCAACTATAGAAGGACTGAAGGACATGAAATGTGAGGGGGAGAATTCATCCTCCAAACTGCTCTCCTCTGGTGTGGCAAAGGGGCAGGAGCACAGGTCACCTGTACATGATACGCAAGTCCTCATAAAGTTAGTTTGGAAGTTGAACTTTAATATAAGTTTAAAAAATGCATCATTATTGGTGAAGATCATACCTTCAATCTCCACCTCGCACTGTTGGCGATGCTGGAAGTGCTCCAGCAGGTTTAAAGCTCGTCTCTCCAGGTCCGATCCAGAGAAGTTGAGTTGTAAGTAGGATATGAGACTCTGCAGGCATTCGTGATCTGGAGGACTCCAGAAATCCTCCGAGTATTGATCTAACCAGGCACCCAGGATAGATGACACAGTGCTGCCAATCACACAAAAATAAGGATGCTTTGATATTATTAATTTCTGGAAGATATTGATAAGCCAATTAATATCAATATTTTAATGTTTGACATATAAGTTATAAAATGACAATATAAATATTAAAACTTCTATTTGCTTTTAAATAATGAAGCATTTTTAGATTTTGTTACATGCAAAATCAACAAAATGACACATCAATATTTTGTTGATTTGTCAGCTTACTAAAATAGGTTTTAATATTAAGAATAAAAGTATAAAAATTAATTATATATATTTCATTTCATATCATTTATTTTTATACTTTTAGTTCTTAATATTAAAACCTATTTTAGTAAGCTGACAAATAATTTTTTTTATTTATATTTGAAAAATATAATAATGTTTTAATAATGTGTATTTTATTTAAATACTTATATATATTTTTTTTAATCTTAGTTTGATCATTTGAAAATGTTTGTTTACTAATCAAATCATCATAATGAATAACGAATTTCAAAACTAAAAATGTGTTGTTTCATTAAACATTATATGAAATGTTTTGTTTTACACAAGTAAGCATTTGATGATGCCATTGGCAATCCAAATTTATAATAAAAATTGGGTTCTTTCAATCTTGTATGATACATAGTATATCCAATATTGATACAACAAATAAATATCATCTGATCTGATAACCGATAAGGTCACATTTCACAAATCAAATTTCAACTGCAGAAAAATAGATTGAGTTCATTTAAACAACATGAGCACTTACTTTTTAAGCTCTGTGTGGTCTTCTGCTGAGACTTTTGTCTTGCCTGAGGCTGGCAGTTTGGCATATCTAAGAAATAAATTAATGCATTTTAAGTGAATTCATAGTGCTTGATATAAAACCTCTAGAAGAACTCGTGCTTGACGGCTGTTTACCTGTTAAGCAGCAGGTCTAGCACTTGTTTGGTGGTGGCAAATGCTCTGTAGGTGCAGAGGAAAATAGTGACGTAAGTGTAGTCTTTCCCTTTGAAGGCAGAGACCATGTACTCCACTAGTTTCTCCAGTGTGCCAGCCTTAATGGTTCGACCCTTGCACGTCTCGTACAGACTGAGGGCAGAGTCTGTCTCCACACCCAGCCATCGCTGGCCCTTACTGGCCGTCTGGTGGAGCTGCACCTTTCGGAGTGTAATGGTATAGATGGCACCGTCCTCCACCTCCTCTCCAATCTCCTGAACTGAGCTCTACAGATATAAAAAGAGAAAGAACTGAGTGTTCTGGTCTTTATTCTTATTTAAAAACACACATTAGACGTTTTGGGCTGGTAAATTTTTTTATTAAAGGGACAGTTCACACAAATGAACACAAAAGAAGGTATTTGGAAAAATGTAGTGAAAAATGTTAGAAAAAAACATATGGAAGTCATTCATTTATATTCTGTCCGCTTAGTCCATTATTGATTAGGGGTCACCACAGAGGAATGAGCCACTAACTATTCCAGCATATGTTTTACACAGCGGATGCCTTTCAAGCTGCAACCCAGTACTGGAAAAAGATGGAAGTCAACGAATAGCTATATTTTGTCCAAAATAGATCAATTTAGTTTGTGTCTAACAGAAGAAAGAAAATCATATAGATTTGGAGATTTAAAGCAAACAGTGGCATAATTGGGTGATATATCAGTTTAATATTTCAAATTATTCAATAAATTAGCATAATAAATCAACTAAATATAATAAAATAATTTTAGAAAGCAAGAATATACAGTTCTGCAGTATGTAAAGATATGTGCCTACAAAATCAACCTAGGTAAACTATGGAAAATTTTTAAGCCGTGAAGTACATGTTTAATGTTTTAATTATAAATTAATTCAATTTATTTTCGGCTTAGTCCCTTTATCAATCAGGGGTTGCCACAGTGGAATGAACCGCCAACTTATCCAGCAAATGTTTTACGCAGCTGATGCCCTTCCAGCCACAAGCCATCACTACATCCAATTTAGCTTATTCAATTCACCTATAGCGCATCTTTGGACTGTGGGGGAAACCGGAGCACCCGGAGGAAACCCAAGCGAACACAGGGAGAACACGCAAACTCCACACAGAAATGTCAACTGACCCAGCTGGGGCTTGAACCAGTGATCTTCTTGCTATGAGGCGATCGTGCTACCCACTGTGAGACCACGTTTAAATAATTTAATAAATAAATGTGTAAATTAAAAGATAAACAAAAACACAAGACTATACTGTATTGCAGTCATCATGCAAAAATATTTGCTTACACAATCAACCAATCAGAACCCAGTGTCATCAGTCTCACAAATAAAATACTATACAATCCGTAACTAGCAGCAAAAATAATGTTTAATTATTCAAATATGTACTATTTAGTTTCAATGCACGGTTTAGGGATTTGCAAGGGCATACAGATCTAGCATACCAGAACGGGGGCTTTAAGGGTGAGTCTCGGATTACTGCTGATTTCCCTACTAATCCACATACAGCCTTAACACTAAACGCACAAGACCAAGAGGGTGGCTCTTTATCAGCCACCGTCACATGGCTAACCCAGCCCTTAAACTACACGTAACCTATCAGTGTCAGTTGCATCACTTCACTACCATAAATTAATCTACCATTGACAGATAGTAGAGTGTCCATTGAATGCATACTTGTCGTTCATCCAGCATTTTTGTCTGCTATTTTATGAGAAGTGTGAATTCAGATATACCTAGATATACTTAGAAGTGAAGTACTTGTATGCATTTAGCTATTGTTTGTGCACTAAGCAGATATGTTTCGCTCATTGAAATGACAGACTTTATACTGTCATCTATGGACATGGATGAAGCATAACACAAACTTTTTTTGGGACCAGTGTTGGGCCGATCACTTGCTTTTTGAGATTGGAGGTGCCGTTTTAACTGGTTTTCTTATGTCCGTGAGCATTTTGCGCTCTGCTTATGCTCCCTGTGCTCCTGCCGTTTATACTGCCTGCTGTACCTCGCATTATTGCCAATGCACTCTGCACATGCAAAGTCTGAGCTGAAAAATCCTGATACATCAGTCGAATCTTCTTCATTATCCAATCAAATGCAAGCAGAGGCAAGGTTTCCGTTGAGATGACAGCAGTTCTGTTATCAAGATGACTATGAAGACTTTTAAAGATGGAGGAGAGACCAGTGGTCGCTGTTTCAAGTTATCTGGAGCTTTATGACTTCACAAATTGTGAATATCACAATGCTATTAAATAGCAGAAGGCCAGGAAGCAAGTCCAGCATAGAGATGATTGGTAATATCAACAGCAGCGCTGGTGCACAATATACAGCTAATTTAGTGGTTGCCTAGTACCACAAAAAGCACAGCACACTTCTTCTTTCTCTCAACAAAAAAGGCATTGCATTGTCAGAACAGAAAAGTCCATTCTACAGTATTTCTGATGATGTTATTGCGGGCACTTAAAAAACGGAACAATTACTTTTTATTTCAACGTTTATGAATATTTATGTTGTTTGTTAACACTTTACAATAATGATCAATTTCGTTAAGAGAACTTCTGTAAATATAAAATGTTAATGAAAAATTACCTAAGATCTAAGATTTATCTAAGATTTATTACTTAGTTAATGTTTAAGAACTAGCCAATAAACTAATAAAATTCACTAGTATATTAATCTGATCAAACATTAACAAACATGTAACAAACAGCCATTTTTCACTGTTATTGTTAGTTCATCCATTTCAAGCGTTAGCTATTGTTCTTTATAGTATAAAAGAAATGATCTCAATTAAAGGGCCATGACACCCCCCCACTTTCGGTTAAAGTCTACTTCAGAATTTTTTCAAAAGATGCATGATTAATGGGCGTGGAGCTCCGCGAGCATCGGGCAGGAGTGGGCGTGGCCAGCAGGGGAGAAGGGGAGTGAATAACTGTTGTTGTCAGTTAGCTCACAAAATGAGACACAAAGAGGAGACGCATGAGTTTATAGTTTACAAAGTTAAAATGCAAAGAAATGAACAGTGATTTAATGCCCTGCTACATGTGTTATTCGTAATTTCATATACAGACAACCACAATTTATATCATTATAAAGATGTGTGTTCATGTGAACACTATAAATGAGGACTTCTCCCTCAATCCTCGTATCCAGCAGACTCAGTGCAGCAGGTCTCCTGACCTGTCTATTTTAACCATTAACCCTGCTGGTAATCTGGAGGATTTAGGCAAACACAGCAGCACAGCAATGTGTCTGAATGTGAACGAACTCCTGATAAAACACAGCGTCCGCCATTCTCTAATTCTCGTGCTGCTTTCCCGACAAAAATGCTAGCAGCACACACACAGCTTTGCTTTATGATCGGCCCTGACAAGATCGCGGGGGAAAACATGCAACAAACCCCGTGGATCATGGAAACAAACACATACGAGCCTTCATGACTGTGCCGTGGTTTCCGTGTCTCTCAGCTCGGGCTTTACACTGGCAGGTCTGGCAGGTCTCATGAATAATTAAGCAGCCGGCTCTTCTCATAGGATAAGAAAACTCCGCCATGAATAATAATGAGAAACCGACGCGTCATCATTGCACTTGCAGTACTGCGCTACGTCGCCGATTTTGATCCCGCCCCTCATTTTAAACCCGGAAGCTGAAATTAGCTGACAAAAGCTCAAAATTATCCAGTTTTCCCCACAATTAAAGCTGACAGGTGCTAACATTGTCTTAACTGAAGCTCAACACACACACACATCTGTTAATATAAAAAATAAAGTTCTCCGGGGTGTCCTGAACCTTTAAATATGAGCACAAAGGTGGAATATAAATGAGTGTAGCTATTTTTAACTGATGATGTTAGTTAATAATGCATTTACTTATACATATAACCAGGGCTTAAGTGTAACATTTTTGATCACCAGCCATTGTGGCTAGTAGTAGTGTGGCTAGTTACTAGCCACTTCTGTTCGCTAGCCACAGTTTTGTTTTCGGGAAAATATATTCGCATAATCTTGATGTTGGTATGGTAAAATTACTTGCGTTATGTCCACATGCCTCCTAACTTTTTTTTTATTTCACATGACTTTTTAGGGCTCAACACTAAGGATTTCATTGACCAATTGATTTCATAATTTGGCCAAACCAAACTAATTATTTATTTGGCACAAACTATAAATAATGGGTCAAACAAGCTTAATATAGCTGTGTACATGAACTTTTTATTCAACAAAGATGTTCTTAAAAAACAACAACTGACATTTAATAAAAAAAAATTCTCATTTATCTAAAACTAAACACAGCAGGTCCCAGACCATCCGGTAACTAAATAAATGGAGAGTTGATCTCCCATTAAAGCAATGTTATTGTAAAGCATAATAATTAAACCATAATAACAAAAATAGCTAAGCAAAAGAAAGCAGGTGGAAAACATTCTGTGTGCGATATTAAAAGGATAATCACGTGCACACAGTTAACATTAGGCCCAATAATAATCTGTTCAAAGAGTGATAAAAGCGAAAGTGGCAACTGCTGCTGAGCACCGCTTTTTTCCCATCTATTTCAAAGATAAACGATCAGACCAATTGCGTTTCCAGGCACAGTTTTGCACAAGGAAATGAGAGATTTTAAGCACTTGTGCGCATCACATCAGCTGTGCCTTTCTCACAACATCAACGTGAGCCTGATCATCCTCTCATTCAGTATCCACTTGCTTTCTTTTGCTTGTGCGAAGTTATCAATCGTGCTGCTTCTCGGTTCTAAGAGCACATTTGCACGCATATTAACAAACGGTCTTAAACTAAGACTGTAGTCTTCAGGGATGAGGCAGCTTTGGCAACTTAAAAATGATTTTCAACCAGCCAAAGTGGCTAGTGGGGCCACTGCTGAAATCTAGGTGGGTGTGATTGTCGAGCCCTGACTATAACAATGAATCCTTATCGTGAAGTGTTATCTATTATAATCTTCTCACAATTTCATTAGTTTAACTTGACTATAACAATGAATCCTTATCGTGAAGTGTTATCCATTATAATTTTCTCACAATTTCATTAGTTTAACTTGTGTAGTCTGGACATTTAAATGCAATAAAGTTAATTTTTTTATTTAACCTGGTAAAGTAACCCTTTTTAGCAGCTTACATCAATTGCGCAATAAAACAGCAATAGACATTAGCAAATATATAGTAATATGCCTATGGCGTAGACATAATTGTGATTTTCTCCGTCTGACCAACACAAAACATCATAAAACCAGCCTGATCTCACAAGGACACATAACTATTTGACATACTGTCTGAAATGTAGCTAACTCATCCAATTTAATTTGTACAAAAACATACAATTTAGCGACTAAATCAAAAAGGTTATGAATTGAAATGCTCATAACTGTATAGGTTAATTGATTGGGGATCTCATATATAATGCTTAAATAAAAAATAAAAACCTGCAGTCAGTAATTCGCAAAAGACTACACTAAATCAAGTACTGTACTTGACGTCATAATGGAAACAAGAGGGAACTCCCAGAGAACTGTGGGAAGTGACTGTGAGCAATGCCTTGGGCAAAGAGCCAGTAGTGTGAGGACGTGTGTGTGCGTGTGTGGGTGTGAGTCACTACAGCAGCTTTCTCTACAGGAGACTGGTTAAACAGATAACTCAACATAAGGCTCTGCACAGCGGCTGCTATGGTAACAAACACACAAACACACACATGCAGGAGAAGAGCTTCTCTCAAATGAGGATGAAGTGGTGTTTCTGAAGTGTTTCAATTGAGGGAAAAAGGAACCGTGTTAGTTTTGCTTTCGAGCAGAAATTGCACAAAACAGTAAAACACAAGGTGTTAAGCGTTTCACTTTCATAGTCATAGTGATGATGGTGGAGAATGAAGATCTCAGCATATTTTATGTTCATATTTCTGTAATACAGAAATACAGTATGTTTGACATTTGACATCCATATTTAGATATTATATTATGTGATCATTGAATATTAAGCAAATATAATCTTCTCTAGAATGGATGGCTATATATATTATAATATATTATATGATATTATATTATATTATATATTATATTATTTTATATGTTTTATATTATTTTATATTATATTATATTATATTATAATATATTATATTACTTATTATTCATTTAGGCTTAGTCCCTATTATAATCTGAGGCTGCCACAGCGGAATGAACCGCCAACTTATCCAGCATATGTTTTATGCACTGGATGCCCATTCAGCTGCAACCCATCTCTGGGAAACACACTAAAAAAAAAAGTCATACAAAAACAGTCATACACACTAATTCACACTCATACACTACAGACAATTTTAGCCTACCCGATTCAACATTATTACATTAAAGACAAACTTAGTGTAAATAATTAATAAATAAATAATAAAAAACAAATAAGGAAAAGTAGACTACCTCATCAAAAGACCACTTCAAAATTCTATTCTATTCTATTCTATTCTATTCTATTCTATTCTATTCTATTCTATTCTATTCTATTCTATTTAAAGTTATTTTAACATCATTATATTTAAATACAGACTTGCTGTAAATAATAAATAAACAATAAAACTGAAAGCAGACCACCTCAGCTCACCTAAGCAATAAAATGAAACAAGAAGTTTTTTCGCAAACACACCATGGGAAGCCCCTCGGACTCAAAGTGAAACTACAGGTCACAGAAATCTTAAGAAAACCAGCCTGACACAACACTGTAGGAGACCAGCTTTGACATCCCACACTATATAGAAAATCCATAATAAAAGCATAAAAGGAAACGTATATGGTAAAAGAATATTGTTTATCACTAATCACAGGCTTGCTTTTCACCAAAATACACTTGGCAAGGCACAAAAAGCCCAGCCTGTAAGAAAAATGCTTTAAACACTCCTAAAACTTAGCTGCAAACCACCTCTGATCCACTAAAGCCACAGGGTTTCCTGTGAAAAGACAAAGAGTGCTGAAAAATATCTGCGTAACAGCTTCCTAGACAGATGCATCCTTTACAAACAACACTTAAAACGCACACACGTCAAAAAACAATGCACAATTCCTCCTGTCATAATAATCAGGGAGGAGTTAAAAGACCTTCGAAGACAAGCCCTATTATGTGTTCTCCTTAACTTATGTACATTAACAAACAATGAGGATAAAAACTTCATATGTTAAAAATAGATGATTTTGCTTACATTTCATGCCGTAAATACACCTTTTATAGTCCTATTTTTACAAGATTGAAGTCTGAGATATCCCCATAGTGCCATAGCCCCAAGTGCTTGTAGTTTCAGCTCAAAATGCCTCACATATAATTTATTGGAACATTTTATTCATGCCTATTATTAAGCAGAAGCAAAAATGCTTTTGTGTCTCTTTAAATGTAAATAAGTTGCTACTCCCCACCCTCTTTCCAGAAGAAGGCAGTCTTTACAGATGCATCGGTCAGCTTGTGCTGTCTAGACAAAACTGTTTGGTTTTCTCATGTATATAGTTCGTTATTATCATGAAAGTTTATTATCTGCATTTAATAGCCTCATCGGTTTAAACTCCTGCTGTACTTTTAAAATTACTGTATTTAAAAATGTTTTGCTAATGTTTGCTAAAGTTTTAGTACATATTTATTTATTTATTACTGATTTTAATAGATGATCTGTTATTTTGGTATTCTTGAACTGTCATGATTTGAATTGTTTTATCACATTAGTAGTTTTTTAAAATACTTTTCAATACATGATTTCAATAATTTTTCATCCAGATTCAATAATTTTAGTAGCGAAATAGCTAATTATTTTTTTGTATACTTTTATATTTTTAAAAAGACAAATTTGAAATATTTTCTTGATAAGTGGCTGAGCTAAAACAAGTTTAAAATAACTGTTTTTATTCATTTAATTCATTTAACAGTTAAGCAGAGCTGGCGTCAAAACATAACTAAAAGGGGGTCACACAATCATCAACGCATCCAGTCAGAGAAACGAGTCTCTTTTAAAAAAAAATAAAACACCAATCGACTGTAGTATTTCATTTTTATTACATTAAAAATCATGGAACGTTTAATGCCTATTTGAATAATTCTGATATATTTTGAATGAATAACACAACAATCTTTTTGGGGGGCACAGCCCGTGACTGCATTTAAGTAAAAAAAATGCTTTTAGTTTAATGGAATTAGCTTCATTTCAACCCTGAAAACTGAACGTACAAAAATAAAAAATGTCAGAGCAATTGTAAGAACTCGACAGTTAGAAAGCAAACCGTCAGTTTTAATTACTTTAGCACACAGACCTACTAAAAAGTATTATTTTCTTGATTAGTGGCTAAAATAAATTAATCTTGCAGTTTTTTTATTTACCTAATTTCAGTCAACATTTGAATAACAAAAAATGGTTTTAGTTTAATGTTATATACTTTACTTAACTACATTATATTAACCCTGACAAATGCAAAAACACATCTGAGCAGCCTTGAAGTTGTAAAACTCTACAGTGAGAAAGTAAATGGATGAGGTCAGATGAAAAGAATTTAAGGCAGCTGTAATAAATCGATGTGTTCTCTGCTTTGTGTCCTCCTGTTGATCATTAATTAAGCTTGCTTCAAAAGGCTTTCCATTCATTCAATTTTTCAAAATGTGTCATAACATTGCTTAAATACCTCAGTGCACGTTTGCTTTTATTGTTTTGGCTGGGTATGACACATAGCTGTGAAAAATACTCTCCCGTATCAATATGAATACATGCAGATCACCGTTTAAGCCACTATAAAACTACGACCGAATTCCTTTGCTGTTTAATTGCAAAGGGCAAAACAATGGTTTTTTTGTGCTGTGAGAGTTACGGATTATGGATGCGTATCTTAAATTCTCGCGAGATTGACACTCCTGTTGGAGTTATTAATCTAGAGAGAGATGAGATACGTCAAGTAAAGCTGCAGTCTGTGTATTTTGGCATTGCTCAGTAGGTTTTCCAGCACATTCGGTTACAGCGCATTAAACCTCAGCACAGAGTGATGGCCAGATTCACTGCTGCCCACATCGACAGTGGAAAAACTGCATGCAGACAAAGTTGAAAAGGTGATTTCTCTTTAATCTGCCTTCTTCTGGAAGTTTCCAGACTCTTATTTTTTTACCTATGACAGACTCTTAACAGGCATAATGTGTTTTAAATTTGAGAGCAACCAAAAAATAACTGCAGTCTGGGAGAAAGTTTGAACTGAAGTTTGGGCTCAGTACAATTGTTTTAAATCATTACTTCGACAACAAGGATGCAATAAAATGGCTAAAAAACCCTGTATTAAAGGAACAGTCCACTTTTTTTGGAAACAAGCTCCCCCATTTTTACACCATTAAGCCAATCTCTGGGTCTGGTTGAAACACATTTAGCTTAGCATAGCATAAAACATTGAATCAGATTAGAAAGTTTAAAAAGCTCTAAAAGTTTGGATAATTTTCCTATTTAAAGCTTAATTCTTCTCACAATAACATTATGCAGCAATTAAAAAAATCCCCAGCAAGGCAACTAACAGCAATGCTTAAAATCATTGCTCCTGCTGCAGCCATGGTACAGCACCAACGTTCTATGTTTATTTTGCTGGACTGAATGTATAGCTCATAGCCATATCGGGCTAGAATTAAGCATCATTTCATTTTATTTTGGTTGTAGTACACAATGTAACTAAAGAGATGTCAAGCTTTAAATAAGAAAATGAACATACAGTAACTCCTTTTTTAGCGAGACGCTAACAGTCTGATCCAATGATCTTTGCTAAGCTAAGATAAATGGATTGAAAAATGATCAAATTCAACAGTTTAACTCTTGGGGACTTCCAAAAGGAGTGTTCCTTTACATCCAGAAGCTAATGTGAATATTTATTAAGCTTTCTCTTGTCACGTGAGCATTAACTTCCCCCTAAAACACTGAATGGAATCCAAACTGAGCTGTAATCATTAACCTTTTCTGTATTGTTTACATACTGTTAAACATTTTTAACTGTGATAAAGCGCGTTATCAGTACTTTGCTGGGTTGGATGCTGTTAAAAATAACAGCTTTTTGCTTGTATTTTGCTTGTGCCAAGGTTTTTGTGAAATCTCCTCCAGCATTTCAGAATGAGATTAGCAGAGCTGAGGAAGGAATTCTACAATATTAAGCCTCGGAAAAAAGATTGATCCGGCTCTAAACTGCTGTGTGCAGTTGCTCCCAGGCTCCAGAATAGCACAGCTGTTGGTATTAGATATTTCATGCATGAAATGGTGCTATTCAGAAAACATTTTTTAAAGCAACATAAAAATGTGTTTGTTTACATTCTAAAGGTCATGATTCACACTCATTAAGTAATTACTTTACATTCTTCTATTTTTGTTTACATTCTAAAAAAACAATAAATGAAGGTATATTTTCGGTCAAAATCAATTTGTAGGGTCATAAGCTGCCACCTTTTATTTTATATTGTTTATAAAAAGGGACTGGATGTGGGAAAAAGGTAAAATTAATGGTTCTTCTGTGTCTCATAATCAAAAGTCATTGATGTTATATAGTTTTAGATGCAGGGCACAGAGATTTATTTGATGTGGAAAACCTTTGTAAAACTTGTAAAAATAATTGCAAAACTTTTTTTTATCAGCTGCATAACTTGTTTGGCAAATGTTGAATAAATATATGAAATGTATGATAAATATATGATAGTATTTTAGTGCTATTATACAATAAGACTAAATACAATTTACCTTTGTGAATGAAAATATTTTTAGAACTTAATTACACTATTGTTTTTATATTAAATGTGCATGCTTCAAAGTAATTTACTCTAAAATGTCCATGAAAGTCAATAAAAATAATAATTAATAAAAGAAAATAAACCAAAACCTTATTCTAACCCCAACCCTAAAACTAATTTGAGGAGAAATCTGGAAGCCCTACCCCCATTCACTTTCATTGTAACATACGTTACATTTTATATTTAATCATTCAGGAGATGCTTTAGTCAAAAGCCACTTAGAAATGAGGAGGAATTCAGCCTTCAGCGATTCAACAAGAAGAGGCAATACACCCAAGAAGTGCTAATTATAAAAAGGAAATATTATACGTAAAAGAACAGACAGAATAATTCTCAAAATGTCACTTCAAATTATGATAAAATTAAAGTTGTGTTTGAAACACCAAGAGGCCAAATAAATGATGACAGAATTTTCATGTTGGGTAAAATCATTTCATCAAAAAAAGTAAATTTTTACAATAACCTGTGATGTTCCCTGTTGACGTAGCCCATATTCAACATTTGTGTATTACTCAATATACAATTCTTTAATTACATCAATGCTTACCAACTCTTGCCTTTTGACTCGGCCACTTTCCCTTTCTCTGCCTCTCACATCCATGTTTTCTTTTCATCGCCATCCCACTATTCCTCCCTCTTATCCCTCTCTTTCCATTCAAGAGATCTTTCACGACAAGAGCGCCTCTGTATGTGTCAATGTAACCCCTGTCTGTTCTTCTCATTATACGAAGCTCAGCTCCACTGGCCCCATTATGACGTTCCGAGTCCCATCTCTCAAACAAAGGGCTTTTTAAAGAGAATGCAAAATTTGTACACGCTTTTAACAAACACAGGAGAACAAAGACAAAATGTACTGAAGCGATAACCCAGTGACAAAAGTGCCAGTCAATTCTTTGTTCATTGTTCGCTACAGAATCAAAGTGCACCTTGATATAACTGTTTATGGGACCATTTTTTGTTCTTTTTAAAATGAACAAAAGTAAAATAATTAATACAACAATCACTCTAAACAATGTGTTGGGTTATCATAACCAAATGTGTGGGTCAAATATGGACAAACCTAGCTGTTGGATTAAAAAGTGAAGTTTAAATTGAATTAATAAAATAATTATAATAAAATAAGCCAACATTAGGTTTGGCAACATTTGACCCAGCATTGGGCTACAACAACCAAATTATTAACACCTCAGCAATAAAATCAAGCTTTAATCACCACAATAACCAATTTTAGGACTGGGTTAAAAAAAATTATTTTTCAAAATCAATTTAACAAATAATTATGATTTGAGCTGTACATCAGAGAACGTGAACGTGATTTTCTGTACTACACTTTCATTTTCTGCAAGTTCACTAAAACTTGCAAATGTACAACTGATTTAACAAAACAAACAAACCAAACTAAAAAAATCAGAACTGTCGGCACCAATTGTGTAGTGGTAAGTGCATTGCTTTATGGCACTCCGGTGCTCACGGCAATCTGAGTTTAATTCCCGCCTTGAGATCCTTTGCCAATCCTTCCCTTCTCTCCTCATTCTTTCCTGTATATACTCTCCTAGTGTCCTATCAATTACAGGTGATAAAATTGAAACAAATGATCATGTCTGAAAGTAGATAACTGATGCCAGTGGCAACATTAAAGTGTGACATGTGTAAGAATTTCATTTGCAACACCATCACTACACAAGACATGAAGGGGTGCTGCTATTAATTTTTTCATACAGTTTTTTGGTAAATAATTGTAGTCTTGTTTGAGCAAAAGGTCCCAAAATTTTGACTGTTGTGTAGGCATGAGACGATAACCATTTTCAAGGTAAACACGGTTTGGAAAAGTCAAGGTTTTAAATCCGCCAACATTTTCTGCTAAACCGTTCCTATATGTTTTTTTTATGTATGACAACAGTATCTCCAGCAGAAAATATATCCAAAGATGCCGTTTCAAATTGTGAAGAAGTCTGTGTTTTTGAATTAATGGAAAGAGCAGAAGTCAATAATTCATAATTCATTTGAATTATTTAGCTGACATGTTTACTGTCCCAAAATGTTTTGAATGGTACTTCTCAAAATAAAATAGGCTACATTGTGTACAAAAGGGAAAAAAGCTTTATTTTTTTACCCAGACTTTTAAAAAGAACATGTTTTTATAGCAGTAATCACAATACAGTGAAAACTTTATATTTTTATCCAAGGTTATCATACTGTCAGAATCTTATATTGGCCCATGCCTACTTGAGAGTATGTGCAACACAATCTCATGGCATATTGTATATTTTGATTTAATGGCTAGTTTGTATGTTATGCTAATCAATATGTTTTGCTATTCGTATAATTTGTTATGTTATTTGTATATTTGCTGTTCGTATGATATGTATATGAATTTGCTCATCCCCCAATGATGTTTGGGGTTAGGGATGGGGTTGGGGGCACACCCCCTTAAAAAATGGTATTTTTCATACAAATGTAATCATTTGTATGATTTCATTTCTACAAAATGCACTAATAATATTGTACAAATTCATATTCATTTATATGGTCTCATTTGTACATTTAAGCCTGATGTGTTATGATGTAAAATAAAATTTGGGGGCACAGCTCTTTTTAAAAATTGTACTTTTCTGCCAAAATATAAAATAGTAATGTTTCCTCGTGAGATCAGGCTGTACTATAAAATATGTCACGACAAAATATTTGGTTTTATGTTACTTTAGCTTATTTTAGCAAGTTAATTAGGTTTCAAGATTATTTTTAAACTTATACAAATTATAACTTGATGTATTTATTCATTTTAATGCATGTAAGTTGAAATTACGTATAAAGTTAACTTGAACATAAAGGTAGCAACACATTTTTACAGTGCGGCATGTCTGACAATTTCTCAGATATAACACGTCATTAATGTGCTCTTATACAAACTCTCACACTGGATCCTTTATGGCAGTTGTTGTTACGTTAAGAGATTAGCTGATCTATGCACTGAGCTCATAATGATCTATTATACAAGGGTACTTTTACATCTGGCTGATTTGGTTTAGCTCTTCAGGGCTGATGCAACCAACTCTGAGCTCCTGCCAAGCCATCTGCAGACTTGAAGCACTTTGAAAGCAGAGATAAGTGCCTGCAGTGCCCTTTTTTTTACAAGCTATGCCATAAAAGAAAGAGGATGAGAACTACAGAGATAAGAGAACGAGATTTATAGCACTATTACTTCATCCATCGCTCATGGTTATACCAAAGCCAACTTTTTTGAAGCCTTTCAGTCAACTGCGTTCACATCATAATGGATGAATAATAAATTATGATTATATATAATGAAGAAAAGCAAACAGCACCCAAAAGGGAGAAGGGCTTCAGTGCTGTGCTGGAATGCAGTGAGAGATTTAACCATCACTAATGGTGTAACGAGAGCAGATTAGATTTAGCCCAGTGAAGGTTAGCAGCTGGTGACACACTGGAACCTTCTTTTTTACAGTGTGATTGGAGTAAAGCTGCAGCGTCGTAAACAAGTTTTGGTGTGAATGGGGTTTAGGTCACAACAATGTGCTTTTTTTGCACTGAAACACAAGATAAAAGAGGACATGTTGTTCACAAACCATAGATAGATGCTTCAGGTTTAAGAATAACAACTGTAAAATGCGTGGCTGCCATGGTGATAAAATAATTTACTCGCCTCAGAAAAACATCATGCTCTGCAGGGTTCGAGAAGCCACGAATAGGAAATTGATAATGAAAGTCTTTCATCAGATCTGACAAGAAAACGTGTTGTCATGTATTATATAAGCAGCTCTCAGATGCGACCATTCATTTCCAGCTGACACATCAGCACCATTGTAAGTAATCTCATCATAAACGGCCCTCTGGAAATAACACACTTCAATAACATCTAATGGCATTTAAACAGAGGGTCAGTAAAAATCCTTAGATAATGAATGCCATAATGCAGCATTTCTTCCCATGTCTTTGGCTAAATCATACTGAGAGGAGATTGTGTTTTAATACCTGAAGGGGATGAGATTCTCATTTGACTTTTATTTTCTCATGGCTTTTTGGGGGGAGAATTTAGAGAGAGGAACATTGTTTCCAGTAATAGAGAAACAGGGAGTCTCATTATTTATCCCCAAGATTATGGAGACTAGTTTTGGTTTTCTTCACGTTGGTTATCGAAAACTAGATATGCGTGTAAATGCATTTAAGCAGACTTTTTATAGTAGCCTAGATGATTCAATAGGAGATTATGTACCATCTTTAAAGATGACATAAATCTTATACATGACAAAGAACACATAAAGACATTACTACTCTGTAGTAGAAGTATATGTGGTAGAATCTGAATTTGTTCAGTCTCCAATATTTCCATAAAAATCACAAAGAACTTGAAAACAACTTAGAAGAGCATCTAAACAGACTACAAAAACTTTTTTTTTTTTTGCTGATAAATGTCTATAAAACTAAAAAAGAAGTACAATTCCAACACAAACTTTCACAACAAACTAATTAATAATACAAAAACTTGATTTCTGTTACTTTTTTTCCCCTATACATTTATAACATTGTAGAAGTTCTCTCTCTGTACTTCAGATTGAAAACATACAATAACTAAAATGAGTTAATATCTGATGTCATACCTCCAACATAGGTAGATCTGGGTCCAAATGCGTAAAACTATTTAAGACCACCGGACATCCATCTCCGGCCGCGATCTCCAGCTTCACCCCATCCCATATGTTTTTAATTCTCCATGTACTGGACTCAAACAGCTCATCCAGGGACGTGGGTTTAACACCCAGGGCGTCCGACTGTATCCCCATAATATAGACCATTACTAAAAGACTGTCACCTCTGTTTACTATCTATTATTTTATCTCCATGTTCTGTCATCTAGACTTCTGCTGTAGCAACGAGCGTTTGACTGCATCAGTGCGGGTGAAGGGAATACCCTGATCCGCTAAGCCCCGCCCACAACAAAGCGCGCACGTGGCTCCGCCCCTTGAATGACTAACAGTGTTGTCATTTTCCGGGAAACTCTGTTGTGAGCTGCTAAAAATATCACTTTTAATCGCTTGATTATAGCTTCGTAGGCTATTAATAAGCAACTGCAATTGAACTAATTACGTGGCGTTAATTAAACTATTGCATGATTCATTATCTAACTTTGGTTAAATGCTAAATGCTGTTGCGTAGGGCTGTAAACAGGGATCTGCTGAGATATTTGAATAAACAACAACATAACTACAGTGAGCACAATTATGACTAATACTAAATAATGATAGTTTAAAAACATTTTTTGCCAGTGTGAAACAGGCTAACACTGAAAAGAACATCTGAACAAATATAACATCTGAAATAGCTAATTGAATGCAGTATGCCATCAGTTATTAATTTCTTAATATGACAACATTTATACTCTTTTATTTAGAGGACAATTCACCAGTAGTTTACAGAATAAAAATTACATTGTACTCAAACATAGAAATTAAACTATAAATTGTATCGTAATCTCATTTTTCCAATAGCTGTATGGATATTAAACAATATTGTTTTCACATGTGTTGTATATCTAATAATCAGATGTGACCAAAAAAATGATATATTTTCTAAAATTACATGTAATGCTTAACCGTATACAAACAAAAATATCCTTAATATTCAGATTAGAATTAAGTAGATTCTTTTGCTCATTTTAATTGTTGAAAAATGTTTGATTTGCATCAATTTAAAATGTACAAAAGTTTACAATTTAATGTCTCAAATAACTTAAACACTGCAAATACTGTCAAAATGTACACAAAATGTATCATTCATGCAACAAAACACATACAGTACTTATTTTGACATGCACTTACTAAAATACACAAAATGAAATAATTCTAATTTGTTAAATATTAAAATACATAAGAAATCCTTCTAATTTTGTACATTTTAATTATTAAAACTGACAAAGCCTTAAAGCACAGTCCTAGAGTATAACAATTAAACATACGTAAAATAAGAGTCGTTTAATAAGCGAATTGATTCTTGCTCTAAAAATGCCTGACAAGATGGTTGTATAATTCTTATTTAGTCTTTGGGTCTAATGTATTTTCAGTCCCTTTTCTGATCCATCCTTTTTTGGGACAGCTACACTGGACAGAATAACCCAAATTGTAGGTTTTTCATTTTTTAACCACAAAATATTTGTTGAGCTACAGTCCTAGTTACCACAAAAACACAACACTGTAGGATCCTACCGACAACACGAGCCTGACTGTAATGCACGCTAACAGCGTACTCTGTCGGACAATACTGGTAATTACTCATCGTTTCATGTTTGCAACATTGACGCAAAGCTCCGAGGAAAACTCCCAAACCCTCCAGAGGAGCAGTGTTTGGCCAGAAAGAGCAGCAGCTGTGTGGTACACCTGCTTTGGATGATGGTGTTTTCCCGAGCAAAATATTCCCCGAGGTAACCATTATATCAATAAATCTGAAAGGATGTTCAAGAGAGGAAAAACAGTGTCTGGGCTAGAACTTGAGATCCATTAATAATATTTATTTTATAAATTTTCTATCATTTGATAAATTGATATACATTAACATGAAAACAACTATTCACAGAGATTAATCCTCTATAAAAAGGATGTTATGTAATATTCTCCATGGACTTAAAAATATAATATATAACATATAATATACTTATTATATATAAAACAAATTTTGTTAAAAAAATATTAAAACATAATTATATATATTAATTATATAACACTTAAAACATAATTATATATATATATATATATATATATATATATATATATATATATATATATATATATATATATATATATATATATATATATATATATATATAATTATGTTTTAAGTAATTTATAAGTCTATTTCATTTGTACAGGTTTAATAGGGCATGATTATAATTGTACCAAAAGTGGTTTAAAAGTTTTTTTTAAATTTTTTTTATTTAAATACTGCAATAGTACATTAAAAGCACATTTTAGTTCAGCTTCATGGTGTGTCAAAATAGCACAGTTAAGTCCACTTAGTTAATCTTAATTTTAGTTTTAGTACTATTAAAGATGAACTTTTGGTACATTAAGCAAAACCTTAGTCGGCCAAAATAGAGCACTTTAAGTGCATTATGGAAGTGCACTAATTGTACACTGTAAAAAAACAAAAAAACTAAATAATGGCCGTTAAATTAAAGAAATTTACTGTAACCACAAATTTCAGAAATGCTATTACAATCAGAAATGTAAATTTAAGGACATTTCTTTGATTTAACGGCCGTTATTTTACAGCTTATTTCCAGCAGCTGGAAAAAAACAAAATTAAGTTGTTGTTTTTTTTAAAAGTGTTTTTAAATAAAATTTATAAAATAAAACTTTTTTTCACCTGCGCTGGAACACAGGGTAATCGTCTTACAGAGTACAGACAATATAATAAAATAAAAAATACACCTTAAAGCAGGAGACTGCAGGCAAATGAGATAAAAAAAATACTAAATTATTACCTTACTTTGCTAGTTGCTTTGATTACACAATGAATTGTTAAAGAAATCTACCTTTTTAGTCTGAATGTGTAAATATGCAAATGAGAAATTATTTAATTAACTTTGTGCTATTTTGTACACATCTATCACAAAAATTGGATTGAATGAACATTTGATGAAGTGAGGTAAATTTTTCTTGACATTTTAAACTCAGTGAAATGAAAAGTAATATAGATATTAATGAAAAGGAGTATAGATATTAATAAACAATTTGTTGTATGTGAGTGTGAAGTGGAAACATTTGCCTCAGTGCAGAAGAAAAAAAAAACATTTTGAGAAAATGACTTCAAAAAACATGCATTGTATTTGTAATTTGCATACACAAATGTACGGACTGAAAAAATAAACATTTTTTAATGTGTATTTAGTATGTTTTATGTACATTAGTCTTAAACAAATAGCCCCCCAAAATCTCAAAACTGAAAAGTGTATGTGTATAAATGTTTTTTTAATGTGTTTTTGCCTGCAGTTTACTGAAACAAAGTAAACAAGATAGCAAACTCAATGTCCAAATCTACAAAGTCCAACCGCCTGGATACTTTCTAATTGTAAAAATTATATACAAGCAATCTCAAGTATGCCACAATTACATTAAAATTTTTTGAAAATTGACAGGTTTTTGCAGTATTTTTCCCCCTTGGCCACTTCTGCTATTAAATTTGCAGCCATAATTCAAGGCAGCACAAGGACTTGAATAACCATGGGCACTGATTGAATTGAAACATTTGTTTGTTCTGTTCGGCTGCCATGCAGAGCAATCACACAGAGCTATTATGCTGTAAGTTGTATATGCATCAGAATCCCAGGCTTTGAAACACAATATAAATAACATAAAATACTCACAAACCTCTTTATTTTTGTATTAAATACATTTATGTGCACTGAAATGATCAATCCAAACCGTGAGAAGTAAAAGGTCAATAATTACATTCCTAAACAAGGATTAAAATAGTAATCAATTTAATAATAGAATACATCTCACAGCCGTACAGCTAAAGAAATATTAAATTAAATTATTCTGGTCTTTCTTTTAATTGTAGAAAACACAATGGAACATTTCATCAATATTTCTGGCACTTTTCATTTTGGACCAAAATACACATTATTTACAAAATCTTTTTAAGTTACAATTTTGTTTCTCTGTGGATTTGTATTTATTATTAGTTGGAGTTGAGAGTGCGTTTATTCTCATCATAAACATCTGTAGTTGATTTGAGTTTATCTGGCAAAGAAATGCATTTTGTTGTTATAGTCATCTTCCCAGGTATCTTCAAAATGTGTGTGTCAAATATCTGCACTACTACTTGAGAAGTGAAGTTTCATAAACTAATGTCAAGAGGAGCACGTGATATGATTGAGCACTGCTGGCCACTCATCCATAATCTGTAATAATCCAATCCGAGTGATCCTAGCTTACTATAAATGGATCACTTTCTCCTTATTGCCCTATCTTCGTTTTGGAAGAATCCCCTCTTCAACCCCATCTCCTCCTTTTCCTCCCTTTTCTAAAGGGGGAACTATCGAGACCTACCTAATCTCAAATCCCGTGATATGCATATTGACCGGGCAGGAGCCCTTGGCTCAAATATCTCCGAGCTCCGGGTTCTCTCCCGGAACAGCATGCCAAAACCATCCATCGGACAATTCGTCTTTGGCTAACAGCCATCATTTAAGCTGAATGGAGTGAGGACCTAGTTAAAAATGCTTGACTATGCAGTTCTCATTTCATGTCAGGTAAGTTCACGATATGCTGATTCATACACGTTACTCGTTTTTGATTGCAGCAATGATTTCAGCTAAAACTGTTAAATATGGTCATTTAAACTGCAGACACTGAATGCTTAGAATGAAATGTGGTGCAGTTTGCTGTCAGAATGCAGTTGTTTTGCTTGTAGATGATTATCCAGGCCTTGTTCAGTTCCGTCTTCCTTCCTTTTCTTTGGCCCGGCAGAACCTCGGTTTTTAGCACTACATTTTGAATCTGGTAATCATGGAACAATATTTCATGCACATGACCACACAAATCAAAATTGTTGGCATCCAAAAACTTGAAGGCCTTTAACTTCTCTCGTGTAAAATCACTTTGAGTTTTAATGAGAAAGCATCAGGCCGGAAGCTTGGCCATTTAGTCTAATCCAATATCCATTGGGAGGGCGCTATCGCAAATGGACCTGTCAGATAAACGTCGCTGACTTTAACATTAATTTTGCCAAATAACTGTACTTATCACTGGGTGACAAGTTGTTATAATACACTGAAAGCATTATGTAAATAATATATATAATATGTAATTAATGTAACTTACCTCTAATACAACAACAAACTCTGTACCGCATCGGATGTAATTTCCTCGCTGTAAATGCTAGCGCTCCCGTTTTTTTTCTGCAACCTTGTTGCGCGCTCATCCTGAATGTTTACAAACTAGTAATTTGTCTATAGGTACTGAATTATGTGGGTGCGTAAATAAAATGTTTGATCAGTGCTTTAATCTAACAGGCTCATGTTTGCATGCTGTATTGAGTACAAAGTTTACTTGCGAGACACACATAGATTGTGTATCATCTGTCTATAGCAAAGCTACACACACACTGATCGATATACTGAAAATGTACCCATGGTTTATCAACTTTGGATGATCAGATTAAAAACAAGAGAAGCAAAATCAGGTTAAGGGGTTAGAAAGAAATTTTTCCTACTAGGTGCTCACACCATTTTATGCTCAGTGTGATAAACTGCAGACTCCCAAGATCACGTGTAGCATTAATCATGTTAATAACACCATTTTGAGTGCTTCAGTAAATTGTTTGCATTAAATGGTATTTTTATAATTGATTTGGAATTAATCAAATGAAAACATACTGTTGTTGGTAATTGTGGACCCTTTTTACAAGATGGTTATGGCGCGTCATCAGCATCTAAAATTCTTGAAAGTTTAATGTGTAGATTTTTTTTTAAGTATAAAGCTATACTTTATATTATATCATGTTTGCACTGAATTACAAAAAAAAAAAAAAATTCTAATGCAGCGTCTATGGACGAGAGGGTATGTTGCTCTCACACTATTTTTTCCTTTCTCTAGAAGGCTTGAAAACACAATTGAGGAGTTATTTTTTTATTATTTGAGCAAATAGGAATGCAAAAAATGTATTTGTTGTACTCTCCCATTCACTCCTCTTCAAGTTTACCCACGACTTCCGCATGGGAGAAACCTGGAAATGTGAAAAGGGTCCATTGCGTTTTATTTGATTTTGAGGCCTAAATGTCCCTGTGGTATTTTTCTTTCAAAACTAATGACCCCTGACACCAAAAGTTTGCTGTAACTTGTATACTTAGGCTAAGGCTATCTCTGCTACAGCATGAACTCAATTGCACAACCACTGTTTGTGCTGCTCTCTGCTGAGATTGATAGATAACAGCTTGTTGCTCTTGTTTAGCACCAGCATGGTTTATAATTCTTTCAAGAAGCTTCATTTATATTTTTCACAGACAAAAAACAGGTGGTTATAGGACCATTATCCATTATCTGGAACCAATTCCGAGTGGACATTGCAACATGGCTAAAGGTGTTTAAAACTGTCCTTCCTATAAGCAGGAATCAAGGCCATCAGAGTTCTCACATAAATGTTAGCAAACAACACCCTGAACCCACTCTGAAGCCTGTGTCAACCTGAGAAATGTACTTTGAGCTACATTTCAAACGGGGACAAATGTAATGCGTCTGTAAACAAAGCTATCTTTTTTTTGTCCTCCTTTGCTTACTCAAAATTTTCAGCGGATTCACAACAACCCAGTGTTAACGAGAATGGAATCAATGATGTTTGATTGATTTGTGGTGCTTACACAATATATTTTCTACATTATATGGGTAGTTGACAAAGTTTTTTTGTAAAACACTATTTTTTTTAATTAAATTGCTATCATTAACGTAGTCTGATGTTTGAGAATGTACTAACTTTATCAATTTTTTTTACTTTTTTAAATTCACTTTTTAGTGAACTGTAGTGTAAATAAGTCCCATGGCATGATATAAAAATAAGAACTCTCAATAATATACAAATGGTGTGAGAGTGATTGTTCTTCATTGTTGGACACTTATCTAGATATAGTGCTATAATATTTTCTCTGAAATCATGAATAATATTTTTCTCTACGTCCTTTCAGATTTGTAGGACATTTTCCAATAATAGGGTTGCAAAAGGAAAGGACAACAAATCTTAACAATTTTGTAATGATTACAAAAAAGTTCAATATGTAAAGCAAAAATTCAGGTGCATGTCATGGGCTTCAGTCACACGATCTTGATTGGTGTCCTTCAACTAAATTAAGTATTTTTGTGGAATTGTCCAGTTTATAATGAGCATATGAAGGCACAGCAAATGATATAGTTTTCAGTGACAAATGTATAAAGTTCCTGTGTTTTTAGAAATATATGGATGAATAAAATGATTGCCATTTACTTAAATAGCCAATTGTAAAAATAGACCCGAGGTATTTATCAATGATTTTTACGACTTGTTTTTAATTAAAAAGAGCTGTCATTTTTTCAACAAGACAGTCATCCAGCAGGACAATTGCAAAATGTAACAACACAGCATTTTTATAACAAGATGTCTATGCAAGTCAAACTATTGTCTATCATAACTGCATTTCAAATGATGACAATATCAATTATTTTCATTTTTGTCATATGTGACAGAAAATGCAACGTCACGTAAACAGTCTCTATCTGTAAATTCAGAGAACTTCGAGATTCGTTGGAATGGATTTCACTTTTGATTTCTACATGTTTTCTTTCTCTTTCTTTCTTTCTTTCTTTCTTTCTTTCTTTCTTTCTTTCTTTCTTTCTTTTGTTTACTATGTCAAAAACAGAATGACCCAGATGTGGATAAGGAACACAGGCTGTGGAAAGCACCTGAGAGATACAATCATACAGCTAAAAGAGATTTAAAAGGAGCAGGAAACTACTTGTCAAACATTGCTATCAATTTGTTCACACACACACACAAACAATACCACCTTCAGGATATTTCTGTACGAGAAATGTCAACTCTATGCATGATTCCAACTTATTTCTTTAGTAACAGCCCACTATCATTGACTAAAATCTCATTTCATGTTTCAGGAACTACTTATAAGTATTCATCAAATATGTTACTAATCTGCCTACTCCACAAATAAGACAACATAAAATATAAAACATATTCATAAAATACATTAATCTGAATCTGGTTATAGCTAGCTATATCTCCTGAGACACACTGGCTGTTAACAGAAGAGGTTCTTACCTGTTTCCGTTCCTCTAAATCTCCCAACTCACAGTACAGATCTCCATTCACGTACATACAACCCAAGCCACACCAGCGTATCAGTTGAATGAGTTGATCAATCCTGTCTTTCCAACACATCACCTTCCTAATTGAGTTCTTGTAGCATGAACTGCACAATATCCTCAATCTCGTGACAGTTATGTAAAATTCTCCTTCGCCATCCGCTGACCCCAAAAACACTGGCCCTGTCTGACACGTGTAGACTCAAACAGCTGTATCAATACGCAGGGAACATGGTAACACAACTCTAACTCTGACCGAAGACCACAACGCTTGCTGTAATAAGCTCATCTATTGACAACCTCAGCCTTGCTACAGAATCATTATTAATGACTGATGCACTTTGCTGTGCTGGGAATTCAGAAGAATTCCCACAGAAAACGAAATAGCAAGTGAGGCAATCAAGCTGAAGTAAAACCTGTGTGACAAGTTTCTTTGCCAAGGAATCGAACCTTGTTGTGTTTGGGCAAATGTTCACAGGATGTCATTGTAGATTTGAGAACATTTTACACAATACTTTATTACATTTCCCAGCATGCGATGTTCATTTATAAAATCTAAACTTCTATTTAAGAGTTTTACTTTCGTTGTGGGGCAGATTTTGTAACTAAATCTAGACAAAACTGTCTACAGTTAACTACAGTAGTGGACAGAAACCATATTCACTCTGGCACTGAACTTTATTTTTGTTTCAGGAGTTCACACTTACAGATGTTTGAGCTTGGAAAAGATACCCCAACTTGTATTATTCCCCTTGTCAGGAAAGGGAGAGACGTTGGGGTTTGAGTGAAGTGTCAAGCCCAGCCCCAGAACGCGCCCTCCAGGTAGATAGATTTAAGAGGTGAGATGTCGGGATGGTGGAGGGATGCTAAAGTCGTGAGATAATGCAGGTAGGTCAAGTTTGGCATTTATGTAGGGTTTGGTCTAATGCTGATTGGATAATGGAATGATTGTTAATGATGCGTTAGAATTGTTATAAAATCTTCACATGCTCTTCTTAAAATTTGTTTATAAAACATCACTAAGTGTCTGTATTTTATTCTTTTATATTCTTCCACTACATTTTATAAAAAGGTTGTTCTTTGTTGAAAACATTTTTGTCTGCTATAAAACATGATGGCAGAAGTTTGTAACCAATTTGTAATTTGTACACAATTATTTTCAATTAAACATGTTTGAGTCCATTTATTCATTCATTCATTTTCCTTTTATTTAGTCTCTATAGGTCGTCAAAGCGGTATTAACACACTTATTCACACTCATAGTGTAGTTTAATTTAGGCCAATTTAGTTTAATGTAATTCACCTATAGCACATGTCTTTGGACTGTAGGGGAAACCAGAGCACCCAAAGGAAACCCCCGCAGCATGGGGAGAACTTGTAAACTTAACACAGAAATGCCAACTGACCCAATTGGGACGTGAACAATTGGCCTTCTTGCTGTGAGGCGACAGTGCTGGCAAGTAAGCCACCGTGCCGCTCTAGAATAGCAATGTCAGTATTCAGTTTATTTCAATGTTCACCTTTAACTACATTTACATTTACTCATTCGTCAGACACTTTAATCCAAAGGGAACTAACAAATGAGGATAAAATAATCACTTCAAATCACCAGAAAGCAATATATAGATGCTAAGTTAGTTCAATATTTATTTTGCATACAAATGCACAAAACACAAACACACACATTATTAGCCCCCCTGTTTATTTTTTTCCCAATTTCTGTTTAACGGAGAAAGGATTTTTTACAACACATTTTTAAACATAATAGTTTTAATAACTCATCTCTAATAACTGATTTATATTATCTTTGCCATGATGGTAGGACATAATATTTGACTAGATATTTTTCAAGACACTTCTATTGAGCTTGAAGTGACATTTAAGAGCTTAACTAGGTTAATTAGGTTAACTAGGCAGGTTAGGGTATTTAGGCAAGTTATTGAATTATGATGGTTTGTTCAGTAGACTATCGAAAAAATATATAGCTTAAAGAGGTTAATAATATTGACCTTTAAATGTTTTTTAAAACATTAAAAACTGCTTTTATTTTAGCCTAAATAAAAC
The DNA here is from genome assembly GCF_052040795.2 of Danio rerio. Classification (NCBI taxonomy): domain Eukaryota; kingdom Metazoa; phylum Chordata; class Actinopteri; order Cypriniformes; family Danionidae; genus Danio; species Danio rerio. Next base: position 33,123,296 of record NC_141028.1, read on the forward strand.
AAATAAGACTTTCTCCAGAAGAAGTTCACACACACACACACACACACACACACACACACACACACACACACACACACACACACACACACACACACACAGAGAGAGAGAGAGGAAAGAGTGTGATTACAGGTGGTTTGTAAAACCCACTCACCTGTGAGAAGCACACTCAGAATTGCACAATGTTATCCCATAAATTAACAATGAGGCAATTTCCCACAATTAAATGATTACTGGCCAAATTTACTAGTCAGAACAAGTTCTTTGTACAGCTTTTCTTAATTGCTTTGATGCAGTCGTCAACTGAAACTCCACAATTTCAAAACAGTTAACACACAAGTCTAAACAGCGTCACTCATTGTCAAAATGACACATTTTGCTTGAAAAACTAAATGTGCTAAAACATTTAAAATATGCAAAAAAGTCAATTTTGCCATCAAACAACAAAACGTTCAAACCAGTATATGAGCTTTTAATTAATCACAACACAATGGACAACAAAATATATTGGAAAATATATTTTTCAAACTGTGGCTGAAAACTGAAATACTGTTAAAAAACAGACTAGACAAAAATATTAAAATACTGTAAATATTTGAGAAGACTCATATAAACCAAAATACAGACAAATCTATCAGAGTAGAAGACATAGCCACTACTGACCTCCTCCATTCATGCTGGCAAAGAACAACACTGACCGGCCACCTTTTTTTTTTTAATTCTAATTAAAGATTTGTGTGAAGGAGTGTCAAACCAGTGCTTTAATGACTTCATACAAAGTTGATAGTTTCTAATAGTCAGGAATAAATGGTTTATATTTGGTTACCATAGCTAAAACTATGGAGTTTGGACTGCTTAAATAACATCCGTGTTAACAGGAAAATGTTGGGGAAAATGTGTCAATCCAATGAGAAAGGGTTTACACATTTGCCAGACATGTTTTCTGCTCGGCTGGGATAATGATAATGAAAATGGAGTGGATTCTAGTTTCTTTACCCGGTCAAAGCAAATAGGAAAAACTGTAAATTAGTACTGTTGGTATTTACAAAACATGTGCAGCGATGAATAGTGCTAAAAGAGTGTAAACGCAGCTATTTTTGCACCTGACTTTATTGAATATGATTTGTAGGAGTTTCCTGGTCATATGCCAATTTTATGTGAAGTAACTAAGTATTTTAATTAATCACAAAATGCGATTTGATAAAGTTTTCACTCCTCAAATTACAGGTATTTGCGCTATTATTTAACACACAAAAAAACATGTCTTAAATGTTGCACTTGAAATGGCTACAGCTGTTGTTGCCAGGTGGAAGCACCGCAAAGAACAGAGAGCATGTGCTTTGAGGTAGAAGATCCCACACATATTTATTTTAAATGTCAGAGGAACACACCATTCAAACATTGTTTGCTAAATATGTTTTTTTTTAATATGCTTTATGATTCAAAAGATCACTGGGAACAAACAACTGAGTCACATATTACCAGCTCAATCATCATTCCCTCAGACAGCATGTGATATATTCTTCTTGCACCTGAACTGTCAATAACACAAACAGTTTTTAAAATGTCACAGATACAGTTGAAAATGGCTTTCTTAAGTCTTTAAATTTTGAATGTAATAGGCTTTAGTTTTTGTCTTGTGCCCACCAATATTAAGCTTGTCTATTTTTTGAATATGTCTATTCTGTGGTGCTGTATTTAAATTGCACTTTTGTGTAATTCTGCCATTTAATAAACCTGGACATACATATTGATATTACAGACGTGTTTTCAGAAGTTTCTTAAAAATGGCCAGACACTCAGCTGTTTGACATGTCTTTTCACCAGTATGAAACATTAAAAGTAAATGTCTTTGTGATTGATTCTGTGGCCCATGGTATCACAAGGCAACTTTTATTAGCAGAGCACAGGTTCCTACCGAGCTCATCAGGCTGAAGTAAATGAGTGCAGAGTCAGCGGTTGATTTGTAGGGATAACAGTGCCTCGAAATTGATACGAGCACCGATTACTAGATCTACCTTCCTGCAGATTTCAGTCGCAACCCTGATCGAACATACTTGTCTGTAATTACCAAGTGCTGTTTCAGGTCCTAATTAATGGAGTATATGCACACAGACTTTTAATTTTCAGTCTGCCAGTCCAAGGGCTTCTGGTGACCTGTCGCACCATTACAAAATTGCCACGTTTAAGAACTGATTTCTTTCAAATTCAGTGATCTTCATTGCCTGATTAACATACAAAATAAAATGGGTCTCAGAATGGACAAGAGGCACAGTATTAAAATTAAACATTTCCGCACCATGTCTTGTGGAAATATGGAAAATTATTTTACCCCAGTATATTTAATGGAGTTTCTGCGCAAGCCTGCCACTGACGCCGCTTTCATTTACACAGTCTTTCATCCTGTTTTATGCTTCAACAATTAAATGAATGCTTAAGCCTATTGAACTGGTCTATTTTAATAACATTGTAATATCGTTACTGTAAAAGAAAAGTATGGATAATAGTCACATAAACCTTTTACCAGTAGTTTATTGTTGGCTGAAAACACTAGCTGTGCCTATACCTCATTGGTCAAGTTGTGTTTGTCAGGGTTGGAGCTGAACTCTGCAGGAAGTAGATCTCCAGGAACATGGTGGTCATCTGGTGTAGATTGACAAAATAAAGGTATAACATGTACTCCTTTTGGTTCAGTATGCTGTGTTCATACCAGATGCGGAACACGCAAATAAATTGTACTATTTTCATGTAACTAGCAAAGTAAGTTTAACTCACTTCATTTATGCATTAAATTCAATTCACAATAGACGTGGATTTGCATCATGGGAAGGGCTTCTTTCTGCCCGTTGACTCTAGCTTCATTGCTAAATGGCTAAACGTGGATTTTATTGAGAGAACAACTGTGCTTATGTGCTTTAGGAAGGCTGAAAAACAGCATATATTAGTTCGGGGCCGAGTCTGAGTCCATGAACTTCAAGTTCATCCACTTGCGCCATGTCATAAATCACACCCCTAAAAGAGCAAGCTCCTGATTGGTTAATCAGAGCGATTTGTGCGAATTACACTGCAGGATGTCTATTTGGGTCTTTGCAAACATGTAAACACTCCCACTTGACGCTTCATCCGTGTCTATTGTTAAAGCAGCATTAGAGACTTGTTTCTCTTTATTCTAAATCAGTTGTAGAAGCTTGATGGTGTTGGATGGGAAGCAGCCAAGAAAGTATTGCAAGAATCCATCTTGGAGAGGAGAAGAGCTTGGACATGCATTTGAGCAGCATGTTTGGTTAAGAAAGGTCTAATCTACCAGGTGTCAAATAAAGCAAATCTGAAAGAACAGACTAGTCATCAATAACTACTCCTAGGTTCCTGACATTCCTAGAAGGAGTTATTGTCAAGGTGCCCTGCTGTATAGTGAAGTTGTGGTTAAGCTTTGGGCTGGCCGAGATAAATTCAGTTTGGATATTGCATTGAATTATTAATTTGTGAATTGGACTAATCTAGCTGTATCTGTTTTCATTTCAAAAGCTCACTGATTCAAATATTCAGTGTGAATCTCCCATTAAAGATTCACTAATTTAAATGATCATATCAGTGGCTGTTTCTCAATATGCGTTCTTGCGTCCTCATGTTCTCGTGTAACGTCATCATCTACTGCCAAAGTTCAGTTTCAAAACTCAAAATCGCAAAAACGGAGGATGCATGAAAGTTCTCGAATGTGTTCTTGATAACAAGGATGCATCGATGCAGACTTAAACACCAAACTCGTTCTGTCTTTTCGCATGCCGGGGTTTGGTTTTCCGAGGTGACCGCTCTTCACAAGAACGCAAGTCTGTTCTCAGCATTCTTGGAATTGAAAACGGCCAGAGTGAGTCTCCAGTTAACGACTCACATATTCAAATGGTCTGGTCAGAGCAACTCAACCAATCAGGTCAGAGTGAGTCTAAAATTGATGATTTACCAATTCAAATCATCTGATCACAGCAAGCCTCCAATTACTGATTCAGTGATGCAAATGATCTGGCCAAAGCAAGTGTACAGTTAAAGATTACAGAAATGTCTTTATTTGTATATTATTTGTATCCGAACCATCTGGGTTTTATTATTGTAATTTTTATCAATAATTATCAATAGTAATTACATCCCATTATTTGTAATAAAACCAAAAGAATACCTAAAACAATCACGTACAATTTTGTAATTTTAAAATCGGAAAAGAACACTTAATACTTTACAGAAGTAATATTTTATTTATTTTTAGTATTATTTTAATTTAACACATGATTTGTGTAGCTTGTCAGCAGTTCTCCTGAAAAAATAATAAAAAATTACATTTAAGGTAATAAGGGCGTCATGGTGGCTCAGTGGTTAGCACTGTTGCCTCACAGCTGGAAGGTCTCTGGTTTGAGTCCTGGCTGGGGCAACTGGCATTTCTGTGTGGAGTTTGCATGTTCTCCCTGTGTTGGCATGGGTTTCCTCCGTGTGCTCCGGTTTCCCCTAGTCTAAAGACATGCACTATAGGTGAATTAAATAAACTAAATTGGCCGTAGTGTGTGTTTGAATGCGTGTGTATAGGTGTTTCCCAGTACTGGGTTGCGGCTGGAAGGCCATCCACTGTGTAACACATTTGATGGATTAGTTGGTGGTTCATTCCACTGAAATAGAGACTATGCGAAGGAAAATTATAAATGAATAAATTAATTTAAGGTAATAGCCTCATAAGAATTGATTCAATCGTTTACAATAATCAATGGGTTTGACACAAGTAATTAACATCAAATATTTTTAATCAAGATAACTTGAGCCTGATGATTAGCCTATATATTTGAATTAGTGTATGTTTACTGTGTGTAACTGGAGTCTCTAAACATTGACTGTTTTCTGTGCTTGTACAATCCATTTTTTACCAGCATGCCACTCTTGGCTAGAATTAACTGGATTATGGACCATCAAAGGTCTGGCTCTGTGAGACTAGACAAAACCTGACCCACAAACACAGAACGTCCACACAGGTGGATATTGATGTTCAAGAGGCCAGACTTTGTCAATGTGTGTCTATGCGGCCTAAAACAATGCTGATGTTCTAACAAGCCAACGGTGCTTTTCAAAACAACAGCTAAAGTACTAATGACACTCAGCTTCTTTTCAGAAATAGGTCAAAACTTAATTCACTGACCCAACATAGTGTGTAAACCTCCGATTCTTTTTTTTTTTTTACAGAGAGAGCTCACATACTTTTCTTTCTTTAGTGCCACAGAAACACCATTCTGTGGCTCAATTTATTACCCTGCTGTATTCTCTGGAGCTCCATTATGATTCCAAGGCGCTTTGACACTCAGAACTTGGCATTTAAAAGTGCTTTCTCCTCATGGCTGAGGCCAAAAGAGAAACTCTATCAAAAGCCTTGTCCAAGTCACAAATGAGTACAGACAGTCACTGGCTGAGACACGCAGACACGCTGATCTGATACAGTCACATCACTGCTGAAAACATACTGATCATTAATGAAACCACGCTGTTCCATATGTATTACTTTAAATTACTATTTAGTGTTGGGGATTTATATCAACTTAAGATTTTTATAGAGTTATGACAAGGCCCACACGAAATTTGCGCGCGCAGAAATCCACAGATTTATGCAGATTTTCACCCCATCATTAAGTCTATTTATTTAGTTGTGTGTAAATGTGTGTACATTTAATTTATTCAGTTTTTTAATTAATTCGAGTAATATTACAGAGTAATATGTAAACGTTCATATGATTTACTTACAATACAGTTTGTAAAGTAATAATTTCTGTCTTTTAGTAGATATATGGAAGATATATTATATGAGAGACTTGCTTTATTTACCAAATAAATGAATCGAATAGGATTTGTATTGTAAACATTAAATAAAAGTTTAAAATGAATAATTTATGATGGCACCTATGATGAAAATCATCTTTTTGAAGCTGTATGGACAGAACTGTGTGCAGGTATAGCAGGGCTCGAAATAAACCTTTTTGCTTGGTAGCACCGGTGCTCCTAACTTTAAAAATTTAGGTGCAACAGCCAAAATTTAGTCGCACTTATAAGCATTGTTACTACAAGTTTTATACAAACATATTTATTGCATTTGAAATCAACTCTAATCAAACTAACAAGGAAAAAAATATATATGCAAGCGTGAGGAAAATATGTCTCAACGAAATCCCGTCATCATAAGAAAATAGATTTTTATAACATAGCTGAGTGACCAAAAGATACACGGACAGCTCACCGGACCTGCACGCACTGCTTGACATGAATGAATCTGTTAATGATATAGCTGTGCAGTTCTCACGGGTCGTGTCTTATATTGCACTGATGTTTTTGACATATACTGTACCTTATTATATGTATACGTCATGTTAATAGCAATACTTTTCATGAGTAGTGATATTACATGGTTAACATGGTGTTAAATTTTACATATAACTGCCACTTGCACGGCAGAAACTATCTGGCGATTATATGAAGGATTAAACAGAAGCTCTCGTGCTAGATGTGGCACGCAGTTACCTGAAAATTCCACCCCACAGACTTCTCATAGCGGACTTGAAGCCACTGGAAGTCTTTTATCCATTCTGCGTGAATGTCTCCCAAATCCGCGCATGTGGTGAATATTTTGCAGTAAAAACTGGTCGCACACAACAATTTTTAGCACTCACTCAAATGCTCCCAAATATATTTTGAGGTCGCATAGGTAAAATTTCGGGCGCATATGCGACCAAAATGGTCGCAATTTCGAGCCCTGTATAGTGTGTCCACAATCTTATTAGAGTGATAAAAAGACAAGTCTCTTCTTTTAAATTTCCTGACGTTAAAATAGGATCCAAATCCCTCTCATTTTGAGGCCCACGGCAACATGATGTAGGAGTGTGGTTTTCCCCACCCACAGAACTGATTGACAGCCGCATAATAATATGTCTCCGTAGTAACGCAAATAATCATATCAACAAGACAAGACATGCGCAAATTGGAATTAAAAGATCTGTTCAGCTCTCTGTGATCATCAATCATCATCAAATATGATCGAGAATGAGTTTTACAAGTTTAAAATGTTTTTAAAACAGAGCATATGTGTAATGAATTACAGCTATTTTACCGTCTTTATCACCACAGCTGCATGTCAGTAAAATTATCAAAGAAGAAGCTTCAATCGTGGTTTGTGGACATGAAATCAAGTTTTTTGTACATTAACAACGGATGTACATTCAGCAGTGGATATTAACGTGTATCATGTCACATTTGCCATGTAAAAACAGTGCAAAAGTTAAACATACGTGCTGTGTGTGTTTGTGTGAACATTGTAACAACATTGTGTGTGACTCATCGTAGTAGAAAGGCTTGAATTAACTCCACAACAAATACATCAAATACTCATTGGGAAAATTCTTACTGTAGTATTTCTCTCAAACGTTACGTGAGATCTGCTTCCTTCATGTCTGTCACTGTGCTGTTTATCTGACGCAGCCGAGGCGGTAAATGAGGTACGTGAACGGTGGGTAGGGAGAAATAGCATTAAATGCACAGACAAAAACAGCTACATTGTGTTTAGAGCAGAAAATCCAACATTCGGAATGGTATAATAAATAATGTGATGGGTGTTTTGAGCTGAAACTTTACAGACACATTCTGGAGACACAAACGGCTTATCTTAAATCTTCATAAAGGGGTAAAAAAGGTGCCCTTTAAAAAGAGTGCAAAGGAAATACTGTATTTAAAAAAGGTATTTAGAAAATGCACTCACATGTCACACTGCATTTTTTTACTTCATGGCCACTAAAGAATATTAGTAAAAATGTTAAACAATTAGCAGCATTTAATAAACCAAACATTTCACTCCAATGCATTAAAACAGATCCAAAACAAAGCCCAGAGGACTAACTACGGATCACATCCATTTCCAAGATGACTCATAAAACTTAAGCAGTAGTTGCAGAGCTCTACTGAAGTGCACCATATAAAATGCAATAAAAATCAAGCCCGGTAACCTAAATGCATACTCACACCTGCAGAAGTGTTGACACATAAAACACCTGCTACTTAGCAAAAGTAGCACATCATCCTTGAACATCTCTTGACCGAAGAGTACCACAGAAAAACAAACAAAACAAAAAACAGATAGCATCAACGTCCTACTCATCACGCCAATAGTACAACTCACTATTAAGCTCGAGACATCCCCAACTAACTCCAGACGCCAATATTGATCAACCTGTATAATGACAAGTGACAAAACAACAAAAACTAACATGCCTGTACCAGCATTCCCAGTGAAACATCAGTTAAAGTCCTCACTGGCTCTAATCCAACATGCATGAAAACAGCAGAACGCAACCAACACTTGGACCAAATGACAACACACTCGCATCAGGTGAATCAGAAGCGAACGACTGCAGTCTCTTACCAGATCGTCCAGGATGGAGACGGGGAAATCAAACATGCACATCTTCACAGGTTGAGCCAGAGCTTTATGCAGGCTGAACAGAGATTTGGGCTCCATCTTACCCGATGGAGAGAGTGTAGGCTGCTGTCCAGGCGCCTGCTTCATATTAGGGGAATGCTGCTCCCCCTTGTCTGCTCTCATTGATACACAACTCCCTCCCTCTCTCGTGCTCTCTCCCTTTCAGTCGTTCCCTTTCCAGAGTGAGTGCACAGGCAAAAACTACTCGCCTCTCTCTGTATTTCCCTGTGCACAAACAGGAACTTGCTGTCGCTGTCAGTAACACTCTGTCTACTTCTGTCGCCTCAGGAGACGGTAAGAAATCTGAACAACTCGACCTCCTCCTCCTTCTCCTCCTCCTCCAAGGGTTTCCTTTTGCACATAGTCTCTAACAATCTCCTAACCATGTCAACACCCACGCCTATACAGTACATGCGACGTAGGTATGCAGGTACATTTCGCTTTAAAATGCAGTATCTCTGCGTAACAGTGTATCTCTCTCTGTCTCTTTCCCCCTCCCTTTTAAGCCCCACATTCACTCCATGGATACTGCTAACAGTCCTTTTCCAGCATGTGAAGATATATAGGAGAGTTTCCTGGATGTTTTTCCCCTTAGAGACCCTCTGTTTGTGTATCTGGATCATGTTTTTGCTGGCGCAACACAAAAAGTGTGTTTTTGCACGTGTGACCAGTCTGCCCAGTGACCTGTAAGTGAGTCTGGATCCTAGAAAAAAGCCCACACATACACTCACACACACATAAATGGCCGACATACTCTCAGATCCATTAAAGAGTTGAAAAAAATTGCAATGCCCTAACATTAAATCTAGGTCACACCGCTTTTTCGAGCTGTCCTGTAGTAAAACAGGCTTAATGATAACATCTGAACGAGTCAAGGGAGGGATGCAGAATGGAAGAATAGTTCCTGTGAGGCCACCGTACATGCAACAGGAGTAGCACACAGTTCAATATCATACATGTGATGATTATCTAACAGCAGATATAGTTGAGGAGCGCAGGGAGGTGGCACTCTATTATGAAAGCACAGACTGTGGGAACTGTTTTGAAATGCAGAGGATATCCTACGCAGCCATAGAGCGATGTGGTTGCCATGGAGACAGCAAACGCTCAACCTTTGAAAAGAGATGCCTAGAGGAACTGCAATAAAGCCCACAGAGACGACTGTATTTGCACAAGAGCGCCCTACCTCACTACAGAGACGTGTGCACAAAAGCAGCTTCTGTTTAAAATATGTCTCACATTGAGGCGCTTCACTTGCGTTCTGTAGGGTGCATGGCTGTTGAAATTCAGGCAGAATATGCACGAACATGTCTTGCCTACATTCGCTTCATTCCAATCACGTCCAGACATGTGCAAGTTCTTGGGAACATCTTGAATTTTGAAAAAGTACCTCTCACGTGTGTAAGGCATTCAATGGTTGTATAGGCTGATTCAGAGTCATAGGAAAACATTTTAATTTGTTACAATTAATAATAATAGTAATAGTAATAATAATAATAATACTAATAATAATAATTCCCTACATTTATAAAGCGCTTTTCTAGACACTCAAAGGGCTTTACACATTGGGGGGAATCTCCTTATCCACCACCCGTGTGCAGCATCCACCTGGATGACAAGACGTCAGCCTTATTGCGCCAGTCATTTATGATAGGGGGATGGTTATGAGGCCATGATAGACAGGGACCAGTGGGTAAATTTGACCAGGATGACGGGACTAAACCCCTACTCTTTTTTTGAAGGACGTCCTGATATTTTATTTAACGACCACAGAGGGTCAGGACATCGGTTGAATGTTTTATCCAAAATACGATGCTCACTGAGCAGTATAGAGTACCCTTCACTATACTGGGGCATTAGGACTCACACAGACTGCAGGGTGAGCACCCCCTGCTGGCCTCACTAAGACTACACTAACAGCAACCTAGCTTTCGTATGTGGTCTCCCATCCATGAATTGACCTGGCTCAGCCCTGCTTGGCTTCAATGGGCAACCATGTGCGAGTTGCAGAGAGCTAGCTGTCGGCTAATTTACAAGCCACTAAATTAGGTACACCTTTGAGTGCTTCTTTTGAATTCTCTATGGCATAGGTTTATCAAAGGGCTGATAACACATTTGTAAGATTTATGTGAACTTGTTGACAGAATCTCCTATTCTAGCACAAGCCAAAGGTGCTCTATTTAATTAAGATCTGGTCACTGTGGCGTTTTTAAAAAAAATGTGTTGATTTAAGGTCTATAACATTATATATTGTTCTGCTAGCGGTAGCATCACTGGGTGGGTGCATTGTTGTCATAGTGGGATGGACATGGTCAGCAGCAATACTCAGGTAGTCTGGGGTGTTTAGCATTTCATGATTTTGCCAAGTACTATGTGATCCTGGATTAACATCTGTGTTGATCCTGGAACATCATTTAAAAAAAAAAAATGAAATCCATACCTATAATCTATACCATAACTGTAAATCATTCCCAATTCAGAGGGGAATAATAGATGGAGAAGTGTATAAACCTAACCATAAGCCTAAACTTAACGTAAATGGTAAACGTATCTCTTAATTCTGATTGGCTGATTGGAATGTTGTTCCAGCATCAACATAGGTGTTAAACCAGGAACATGTCTTACGTGGTGAAATCAGGTTGGCGGGAGTGTTGAAGCAACCCAGCAAGCATTTTTTAATTTTAGCTGTCAGTGAAAGTTTAATAGACGTCTAAGACTGGGTCAACATTAGACTAGTCATCAAATAAACACAAATAAATTATGCTACATAAAGTCTAATCTGTCTATTTGACAACTAGTCTAGTTTTGGGCTATTCTTAGATGTCTATTAGATTTTAACTGACAGCCCACGTTTAGCCTTGCTGTCTACATTTAGATGTCTATTAGATGTAAATTAAACACAAAATGTTTGCTGGGAATGCTCAGATGGAACTAATGAGTAAATGTGTCAAGAAAATCTCAGCCAGAACCATTGATAGTAGGCAGGGATGATCTATGCTTTCTTGTTGTTTGTGCCAAATTCTGATCATCCATATGTCACAGCAAATGTCCTGATTCATCAGACAACCCTCTTCCGGTCTTCTATTGTTCAATTTTTGTAATTTTTTTGTAAACTGTAGCTTCAGTCTCCTGTTTTTAGATGGCAGGACTGTAGTTGTCTTCTGCTGATGTAGCTCATCTGCTTCAAGTATAGACCTTTTTCTTGGAACGCAAAATTACCCATTATGCTTTGCGTGTATGCGCAAGGAGAATGCAAAGAACTTCCGGTCGGCAGCTAATGCGTGTAAACAGTCACATATGGACAGCTTCGAAACGATAGTTTTAATCTATTTACCTGCTTTTATTCTCTTTGAACTAATACTGTTGTCCATCCGCACCACCTCCTGTACTGATCATTTAAAGAAATGCGATCTAATAGGATGGAAAACAGCTGCTGTGAGGCATCTTCTCCAGTTTAAATGAAGCCTTGTCATCGCTAAAGTCAACGTTTTCTCTTTATTTCAAATATATAACCAGCCCAAACAAATGTAATTCACCAAAATGTTTGACACACACACGTATAGCCTGTACTGTGCCACTGACACACTGATTTAATAACTGTGACAAAGTGAAAATATAGGCTAGTGTCATTTCGAAATGACAGAAAAACACAAACCGTGGTAAAAACAACACACGAAATAAAACACAAACGGCGCGCGATTAGAATGAACAGCAAATCAGCCAGCAGAGGATCAATAACAGACTTTTATTGGTCATTTTTGTAAATTGCACGACTTTCATACCTGCTAAGTTTCATGCCAGTACTCTGGTTTGCGCTCTCTCTCTCTCTGTGTGTGTGTGTGTGTGTGCACGTGTATTTCTGACGGCAGACACGTGAATTAGGAGAATGTTTTTCTCGTATTTCTGACGCGCTTGAACCACATGTGACATTATGACGGCTTTAACAGACACATTTCTAAGTTGTGTGTCACAAAAACACTGTTATCCATTAAAAAAGTTATTTGAACCCCATTTTCGGAGCACAAATTACCAGGGGCCTCATGTATCAACGCTGCGTACGCACAAAAACTTTGCGTACGCCAGGTTTCATGCTCAGAATCGCTCACGTTTGGATTTACTAACAATGAACTGAACATGGGAATGTGCGCAGCTTCACGGCAGCTTTCTGGCAGGCGTACGCACATTTTTTGTGCGTGTCTGTTTCATTGCCATTGGCGACTTCTAGAGGCAGTTGTGTTAAATTCATCTCCACAAAGTGTCTGAGCCTTGCAATCACAGCTGTATGAAACGGGTTCAGCAGGTATATAAGGTTTTCATACCATACATTTGACCAGCTAAACATTAAAGCACAATTTGCAGCAGTCGCCTGTTTTCCCAATGTAATCTGAGCGATCTACCGCACGCACATTGCTATAAAGACACTATCTGAAGATGAATTTGCATGCGTGAATCAGAAACATTTCCATTCAATAAATGTGCAAATAAAATATGATGCTTATTGATATGAACTTATTGATGATTCCTACTTGTCTTTCTCGTGATAAATAGTTGGCAAAATCTGATATGTAGCGGGGGAAAAACAAGAAAGAGTTCATCAGACGCTGGATTCGAGCCGAGATCATGCTCGAACGTATCAATTCATGATCAAAAGCGTCTTACGAGCGCACCACTGAGACTGTTAAGCATCCTGCAACATTTTACAGATATAAACCACACTATTTCTTTTTTTTTTAATGCACTCAGTGCGATGTTCAGACCCAACTGTGTTGACCGCATCAGCTAAACTCTCCCACTCTATTTTTTTCTTTTGTTGTTAATTCCGGAGAACAAACTTGCAAATAACACCGCTTTTCTCCGGTCTACCTCCGAAAGCAGCACCTCCAATTCACATTCTGTTCAAAGTTTCTCTTTTTGCTTGATTTTGCCATTGCTTTTTCGTTGGGTTTTCCATTAGCATAGTCATTAGCATATTCATACGGGGAGGAGGCAGGGAGGGGTTTTGTGCTCGTGCATGTTGCGCTCAGTTTCACGTTCATTCAGATGTACAAAAGAATATGCGTGAGATTCGGCGTACGCAGTGTTTCATACATCTGAATTTTTTTCTGCGTACGCACATTTACAGCTTTGTGCGTACGCAATGTTTTAGTAAGATTTCCACGCAAGTCTTCGTACATGAGGCCCCAGTTGTACACGCTGTAAACGGAAGTTTTTAGCATTCTACCGGAAGACGCTGGTCGCTATGGCGCCCTCCATGCAGCAGCCATGAAAAAGGTCTATAATAATCTCTGTTCAGAGATACTCTTCAGCAGACTTTGGTGGTTCTTTGAGTCTATGAAAAACAGTTTGACCATTTTCCTCTGACAATCAACAAGACATTTCTGCATTTTCTCTTTCTGGACCATTCTCTGTACACCATAGAGATGGTCGTAGATCAGCAGTTTCTTAAATACTTTGCATTGACCTACAGACATGTGATTATATATTTGTGTTACAAGCACTGTACTCAAATTTATACAATTTTTAGAATAGAAATTATTAATTTGTTAATTTTCCTTCGACTTAGTCTCTGATTTATCAAAGCTCGCCACAGAAGAATGAATCGCCAACTATTCCAACATAAGTTTTACGAAGCGGATGCCATTCCAGTTGAAACAGTACTGGGAAACACCCATACACGCTCGCATTCACACACAAACTCATACACTGCAGCCAATTTAGTTCCACCAATTCTCTTATAGGGCATGTCTTTGGAATGTGTGGGAAATCGGAGCACCTGGAGAAAACACATTCGAACACATGGAGAACATGCAAACTCCACCCAGAACTGCCAACTGGCCCAGCTAGGATATGAACCAGTGACCTTCTTGCTGTGAGGCAACAGTCCTAACAAGTGAGCCACCATGCCACACTAGAATAGAAACATCAGTATTCAGTTAATTTCAATGCTACATGTGATTTTAGCCATCACAACATTATAAGGAATTCTGGATATTATATATACTACTGTTTAAAGGTTTAGGATAGGTAAGAATTGTTTGAATATAAATACATAAATTCAGACACAGACCCACCCCCTTTAAGCACTCCTGGCTTTATAAACACTCTCTAACTGACAAGAACTGTGTGTTGTAGAATAAGAGTTCATAGAAAGTCAGGGAAGGAAGCACAGATCCTTTCTAAACACAGAGATCCAGCTCAACACAAAGACAGGACAGGGTGGTGTTGGAGAGGAACTGTTGGAGCTGTTCACTTTAATGTTCCACTCGGCCTCAGGACACTGGCAATGGAATCATGGAGAAACTTTACACGTCGATGGGAAACTTCTGTCTCGAGAAAAAATTTCCAAAAGCTTTACTTTAACAACCACATGTGCATGCAGGCTATTTTAGCAGCATGAATGTGGCAATTCCTCTGCTGTTGAGAACGGTTCTCTGTAATTTTAGAAGTTACAGTGATGCAAGATAAACTTGTTTATAAGGCACTGCAACAACATGTGTCATTTGAAATAAATGTAACTATTAGGCTTCTAACTGGTAGACCATGAGACTTGTGGTGACATGATACACATCCTATTGCCAAAGAGAACGCCACAAGATTCTGCATCCTCTTTATTGTGTAATGACTCATCGATTATAACATGCTGTAAACAACTGTCTGCACATTCTTAAAAGCCTTTGCTTTGTTTATAACATCAGTCAAACAATGCTGAGTTTCAATTTTTCCTGGTGTAGAACTTTTTCCTTTTGCTTGTTTCCATATTGGTACAAAGAACACACACAGGGAGTGAGTGATGGGAACACAAACCTGTTGTTCCGAATCAATCATTTGTTAGTAAAAAGCCTGACAAGACATGTAAAATTGTAACTACGACTCCTGCTGGTGACCCACAGAAAACAGCACAGGTCTGGGCTAAACATTAAACAATCATTTCTCATAATCAAAATGTTGGATGCGGGAGAAATGGGCAGGAATGAAAATATGAGCCGAATTATTATGGGAAGGAAACCAAGGCAGAATATCTCTAAAAAGTCAAGGCGAAATTTTACCAACAGTGGATCTTGACAGGACAAACCACAAACCAGCAACAGGGTACTGGTCCCCCAAGGTTCAGCCATGCATAAAGGCAACAAAGGATTTCCATCTGATCTGAAACAATCATTTTAAATCTGAATGATAGTTATGAGAGGATTGTTTATGACACAGAGCACTTCATTCCTCTTTCCACCATCAGAAGTGCCTATATGTGCATGTGTGTGTGTCAGAACTGGAACATGGAGCAAAAGAAGAAGGTCATCTCAGATGGGTCTTGTTTTCTTTTTCATCAAATAAATGGCTGTTTACATGGATGGAATTATGGCTCTAGGATGCAATGTGAGACAAAGACAAGCCATTGGAGTGGATTATGATGCTCTGAGCAACCTAGTAAACCCTGTGTTTGGAGATTCATTAGGACGCAAGTTTGACACATGCTATACAACTCCTGCAGGTGACCCACAGGAAACAGCATAGCTGTGGGTTAAGTTTTAGGCAAACAATAATTTCTCATCATCAAGTAATGTGCAGGAATTAACATATGAGCCAAATTATTAAGGGAAGTTAACCAAGGCAGAATATCTCTAAAAAGCAGAGGCAAAACTTTCTCTAGGATGCAATGCGAGACAAAGACCAGCCATTGAAGTGGATTGTGATGCTCTGAGTAATCCAGGAACCCTGGGTTTGGAGATTCATTAGGACGTAAGTTTGACACATGCTACCTACCTTAACATTGATCACTTGTGTAAGTGGCCTATTACAGCAGGACTGCCATTGTTTAGGAAAGTTTAAAAGAACATGACGATGAGACATCCTGGCCTCCATATTCACTAGATCAACACCTAACTGAAACTAACAATGGCTCCACTTTGCTTGCTCCCTAAAAAAACAAAGGAACTGCTGCTAATATCTAGGTGCCAGATACTATATCTTGCAGAGCCCATGCCTTGGCAGGTTACAATGGAAGCATCCAGAGGACTAGCGTCATATTAGGCAAGTGGTCATAATGTTTTGGTATATACATGTTTGTGTGTGTCTTACTAAAATTGAAAAATAATAAATTAAGAGTAATAACATCAATCATCGGGCCAATACAGTGTTACAGTGGGTATAGCACAATCGCAATCAAGAAGGTCGCTGGTTTGAGCCTTGGTTGGGTCAGTTGGCATTTCTGTGTGAAGTTTGCATGTTCTCTCTGTTCATGTGGTTTTCCTCTGGGTGCTCCAGTTTCCCCCACAAGTCCAAAAACAAACATGTGGTATAGGTGAATTGGGTAAGCTAAATTGTATGTGTGTGTGAATGAGTGTGTATGGATATTTCCCAGTGATGGGTTGCAGCTGGAAGTGCATCCGCGGTGTAAAACATATGCTGGATAAGTTGGCGGTTCATTCCAAACTTAGTGTAATATATATTAGGCTATTTGACAGATCTTTAATGATTTTATTCAGGTGCTTTAAAAAGTCTGTTATTCATTTATTTTAAATGAAATAGGTAATAAAATAATAACATGATGTAATTAGCTTATAGAAACTAATATTTGTGTAAATAAAATTGACCTACTAAAACTCAAGGGTCTAAAGTCTGAAGCGGCTGATATAATGAATAGGAATACTTAGGGTGAGGGTTAGCCTGTAAACTTTTTTAAGTAAAGGTTGTCTTTGTTGGTTTAACATAATTTACTTTGTTATGCAATTAGGCGTAGCAGTGGCGCAGTAGGTAGTGCTGTCGCCTCACAGCAGGAAGGCTGCTAGTTCGATCCTCTGCTCAGTTGGCGTTTCTGTGTGGAGTTTGCATGTTCTCCTGCGATTGTGTGGGTTTCCTCCGGGTGCTCCGGTTTCCAAGGACATGTGGTACAAGTGAATTGGGTAGGCTAAATTGTCCGTAGTGTATGAGTGTGTGTTTCCTGTGTTTCCCAGGTTGTGGCTGGAAAGGCATCTGCTGTGTAAAAATGTGCTGGATAAGTTGGCGGTTCGTTCCACTGTGGCGACCCCAGATTAATGAATAATGAATGCAATTATTCTTAAAAGTACATGCTGTACGTTAGCTAGTATAAGCTGTCCGTCTGCGAAAGTCATGTTTAAAATGGACTGTATGTGTTTCAGACCCTGACCAGGTTATAAGTTTAACAATAGTTGTAAATATTAGTCAGGCCACAGGAAAATTAAGAGGAAAAGAATACCTTCGTGTCTTTGCTTCAACTGGTAATAAGTTGACGTGTAAGTTCTTATCCGATGAGTGTGTCACGCGATATCTGTTACTTTTCTCCGCACTGATCACGATTATTTGTAAAGATTATTGAAGATTTTATTTATACTTTTAAGTTATAAAACAGTGTATATGAACTCTTGTTTGGTGTAAATAAATATCTAAATTAGACTAAAAAGAAGATTTTAATGCGACACAGTTGGACATTTGTTTTTCAATCCATTGCGCCCCCTGCAGGAAGTTAACGTTTTTTCTCCTTGGAAACGGCTATTAGCTTGTAGCGCTCTAGTAGCGCTTGCTCGGCTGTCATTGCGCTTGCCGTAGATTTGTGGGAGTTTATGTAAAATCATGATGGCGGCGGCCTGTACGAGAACGCTGGGTAAGGTCGGCCGGTTAGTTTTAGACACGCCGACGTGCCGTTTTACAAACACTGCAGCATTCGTGCCGAGAACCTCCATGAGATGCCAAGGGAGAGCTTACGGTACCGGTAGCTCGGGGTTTAAATCCAGACTTTTGCTCGCGGCGCCGGTGCGAGGCAGTGGCAGAGTCCTGGGATGCGCCTTCTTGCTCGGAGGTGGTTTCGGCTTGTACCAGACCATCAAACTCACACTTCAACATCACCTTGCAGAGAAAGAAGCTGACGTAAATATACACGAATGTGCAATGTCTGACACCCTTGAAATTTTCTCGTTGACGTGCAGCTGTTGAAAGTCCAATATGTGTAATTTTTAGTTTGCTGGCTTACCTTGATTTTTATTGTTTCAGGCATCAGATCTGGACACAGACCTGAAATTGACTCTCTATCAGTATAAGACCTGTCCGTTTTGCAGCAAAGTGCGAGCTTTCCTGGATTATCATCGACTGCCATATGAAATCGTGGAGGTCAATCCCGTTATGCGGCAGGAGATCAAGTGGTCGACCTACAGAAAAGTCCCCATCCTGATGGTGAACGGGACGGTGGTATGTAGTCTTTCCTGATTATGGATAGTGAAGTATATGATGCTTCTGCTCACAAAGTCTCTTTCTTGATCGATTCCTCAACAGCAACTGAATGACTCTTCAGTAATTATTAGTGCTTTGAAGACATACATTAGCAGCAAGTGAGTATCTTCTGCTTGAATAGTTTTATTTTATTTGTATGGATGTTATTGTTAGACTATTTATAAGATATGTCTGCATAAAAACAAATTCTAATCTACAGAATATATTGATATACTTATTAAAATGGGAATTATAATTAAAACATCATTACAAATTTAGTTTTTTTGCCTGATAAATGGATAAATCAGTGACAACGTATAATGGTTTAAAATAACAATCAATTTTTATTTTGTTCACCAATAACATTTTAATGGGTGTCATCTGTAAATTATAGTAAAGATCTAGGATAATCATTGTTTGCTTGAGAGAATGTAATGCTATTAAATACAATTCAAATTATAGAATAAAAGAAAACTATTAAATTTCATATTATTTATTGAGACTGAAACCCTGTTTTTCTCTGACCTATAAATATTTTGTAGTAGCAACACTTAAGCGTCTTTTTTTTGCTGTGCTTTTGGCTTGACTTTATTTGTAACATTACATTTTATACATTAAATTTCTTCCCTAGTCACAGTTTGAAGCCAGAATGAAATGGCACCATTATATTTTCTTATAATATTGATAGAATATAATAAGAATATAAATATTTTGTCATCGTGTACACACTTTTCACTTGTTACAAACATGTTCGAGAACACAAAAGAACCTATTTGGTAAAATGTTGGAAACCAGTAACTGTTGACTGTATTTGTGTTTTTTACAATGCAAGTCAGTATTTACTGGCTATTGTAATTCTTCAAAATATCTTTTTTTTTTTGCTCAAGAACAACAACAACAATAAACTCATAAATGATCAGAACCACTTAAGACTGAGTAAAGCCTGGTTTATACTTCTGCGTCAAGTGACCGGCGCAACTCACGGCGCAGGCAACGCGCGCAGCTGTGCATTTATACTTCTGCGCGCTGTCTCTGTTGGTCTGCATTAACACTTCCGAAACGCTAGTTGGCAATGAGGTGTAAATGTTTCTCTGTGTCGAGTTTCTTCGCTTCTGTTTTGCTATTCTGAACACTTCCTGGATGTACAAGTGACTCAAACTCGCTCATTTTGAGGCAGGAACCGGCGGACGTGCAACAACTTTAATCATGAGGTAAACACAAAACAAAACTTTCCATCCGGAGCTCCTTCACGGGACTCCACACTTGTAAACAATCGCTCGCGCCATTCGCGCGGCTCTTGGTCCCGCCCAGACTCGTCGGGGCTAGCAAGCCGACCAATCACAGGGCTTGCGCTACGCGTTGTTGCGACGTGTAGTTACAATTTTTGAGAGGTGCACGTCAGTGACGGCGACGGCCACGGCGAAGGGCTATGCATCAGCGCCGTAGCCTACGCCGGTGTTTGACGCAGAAGTATAAATCAGCCTTAAGGAGTCCATTTTTATTTTGGGTTAACTATCCCTTTAAGTACTGCATTCATTTTTGTGATTGCTTCTTCGCTATAAAAAAGTTGTGGTTCTGTTCATTCTGGCAAATGAATGTAAATTTAAATGCAAATTTGGATGGTCTGTTTTCTCCTCCTAGGGACAAAAAGATATCTGAGATTCTTGCTTGTTATCCTGAAATGAAGTCAAAGAACGACAGAGGGAAAGACGTGATAGAGTTTGGCAATAAGTACTGGGTCATGGTGCATGACGCGGATGCTGATCAACTATATCCTGGAAAAGACAGCAGAAAGTAAAGCAAATCAGTTATGTCTGAGAGTGATTGCATTCTCAACATATTTCATTTTTTATTTACTGTGTCAAACAATAATTTAGCTTTATGGGGCTTCCTCTATGTTTCAATAACATTTTTATTTCTCAGAGAAGAGATTAAATGGCGGACATGGGCAGATGATTGGCTGGTGCATCTAATTTCCCCAAATGTTTACCGGACGCCAACTGAAGCCCTCGCATCTTTTGACTACATAGTACGGGAAGGGAAATTCGGTTCCTTCGAGGGCTTTTTTGCTAAGTATTTTGGAGCTGCTGCCATGTGGATCATCTCAAAGAGATTAAAATATAAGTATGCACCTGTTGGCAGTGTGTAAATAATATGTAAAAAAAATGATTTGATATTAAAGTTAAATTTGCTCGTTCTACAGACACAATCTGCAAGCTGATGTAAGGCAGGATCTTTACAAGGCTGTCAATGACTGGGTGGCAGCCATTGGAAAAAACAAGCAATTCATGGGAGGTGATGAACCCAACCTTGCAGATCTGGTATGTGTTTTTCTGATAGACAGAAATTATATTAATAGAAATACACTTTATTTCTGTAAACTGGGGTCTATGAAAGCTTTTTCCACCACTAAATGAAAAAAAGGTTATTGCTACTTTTTAGCTCAGAATTCAAAATCCTGACTTTTATCTCAGAAATGTGAAATGTGAACTTGAAATTGTGAGTTATTGAGTTAGAATTTCCTTACAATTAAAAAAAGTCAGATTAGTCAGGTTAAAACTTGCAACTGCGAGTTTTCAAAATTCTGAATTTATATCTTGAAATTCTGATAAATAAAGTAACAATTCTGACTTGACTCGCAATTGTGAGATAAAATTTGGACTTTTATCTCAAAATTCTGACTTGATAACTTGCAATCGCAAGTTTTAATTTTTTCAATTAGCGAGATCCAAAGTCAGAATTTTGACCATAACTCGGAATTAAGACTTTTTATTTCAAATCCTGACTTCATAACTTACAATTGCGACTTATCTCAGAATTGTTGCTTTACCTTAAAAAAAAAAAGTCTGAATTCTGAGGTAAAAAGTTCTTATTTTCAATTTCTTGCCACTCGTTTACATGGGGATCTGTAAAATATCTATGTTTTTGAAAAAAAGGCTCTTATTGTCACGAAGCCTGCGCTTATTTAACTTAAAAGGCTGTATATTAAAAATATACAAAAATATTGTGAAAAAAATGAATTTTTGTTGTAAACAACAACCTCACTGCAAATCTCATCATGTAGCGTATTTTTAGGGCACAGGGTTACAATGTAACCTGCTCACCTAATGTTTACATTCGTAATATTTATATTATTTGCTAATAATTACCTCATGTGGAGCTCTGAATGTGCGTCTCATTTCAAAGTCTGCTACTGTTCACCGCAGGTCGCATTTCGGTCACAGAAGCATGCTTTTAGAGCTTTTCAGACTGAATGAAATATGCGGTTTTCCAACAAGACAACCCAGGGTGCTGAAATATAAAAGGCTAAACTGGGCAACTAAATAGGCAACTTGGTGGGTTACATAGACCAAAACACAGACAGACGTTCCGGCACAGAACGCCCATTTTTAAAGCAGAATAACTGACTTCAGCATTGTTTTTCAGAGAACAAGAATGTTCACTTAGCATGTTTCTTAAATATCTGCAAACATATTATGATATTTTTATGCTTTAGAAGAGTCAAAAACTTACATACAACACCTTTAAGTGTGCCGTCAGGAGCCACAGATATTTTGTTTTGCTTGTAAATTATTTGTGACTCACAAAGTGCTGAAAATGGTTCACTTGCATTTTAGGAATCATAAACGGCTAAAATCTTTTGTCGGTCAATAAATTGACATCAAACTTACATTTTTGGGTGAACTATCCTATGTAATTATGCTGGAATATGTACTTTACTTAAGTAATAGGCTCCTTCTCATACCTTGTTTATTTTTTATTTCTTTGCTATAGGCAGTGTTTGGAGTTCTGAGGGTTATGGAAGGCCTTCAGTCATTTGATGATATGATGGAACACACCAAGGTGAAGAAATGGTACAGCCGAATGCAGAAGGCCACACAACATGTGTCATAAAATCAAAGCTTCTGTCATTCTGTCATCGCTGCACCGACATGAAGCTCTTGATTAACACAGCACAACTTTAAAAAGCTTGATGCCATCTAATGGTAGCCTGCTGGTTTTGCCGTAAAGACTTCCTTTCTAGTAATTAAACTGGCTTTCATCTATTCTTGGCTCAGACTGTAACCTCAAAGCTAAGA
Organism: Danio rerio; assembly: GCF_052040795.2. Taxonomy (NCBI): domain Eukaryota; kingdom Metazoa; phylum Chordata; class Actinopteri; order Cypriniformes; family Danionidae; genus Danio; species Danio rerio. The sequence continues at coordinate 33,146,078 of NC_141028.1, forward strand.
AATTAATTTAAAGATATCAATAAAAAAAAAATCCCTGAAATGGCATTGAACGCTTTTACTCTGTCATTATACTTGACTAGGCTGGATTTCTGGATTTCCTTTTACTTTGGATGGCAACATGAACCTATTTCTATTTAAAGTAAAACATCCTCTTATGGTAGTTGTGAATGAGCTTTACAGGGATTGTTCTTAAACCATCCAGTTCTTCAAGTGTGTGGATTAGTTTGAAGCTAACATCAGTTTTCACAAATTACGGTTAATTGTTTTCGCATATGTTGCTCTTTCTTGTTCTTTCGAATTTCTGCTTCGCTACAATTGTCATCAAGTGGCATTTAGGTTGCTTACTCAAGCTTACAGTTACCTCAGTTTAGATTGCTCTTCTTTCAATCTGAGGTTACAGTGACTTCAAAACTTGTTTGCTGATTGTTCATATTAGTTTTCAAAGCCTTGGGTTTAGATGGTTTAATTTAAAGGAAATCTTAATGAATAATGTGATAGTTTCTATGGACATTCAGCCTGTTCATTTAACCAAGATATTATCTATGCATCATCTTTTGATTTGACAAGAATGGTAAATATTTGTCAAAGAAATAAACGTCTCAAGCATATGGTCATTGGCTTGATTGGTCTGTAAACTGTTTTTTAAATAGTCGAAACAGAACATACATAAATACATACATACATACATACACTACGCTAATGCAGTACACAAATTGTATGTGTAGATATTGAGTTCAATTGTTAAAAGGGCAGATTAGATTATTACATATATTATAGATACAGGGTACTTTTGGGTGCTGGAATTCCTGGAAAATGCTTGATTTTTAATGGTGTTTTTAAGGTTAGAAAAGTGCTTAAACCTGCTTGAATTTGAAACTTCAGGGCTCAAAATTGTGACCATTTTGGTTGCATATGCACCTGAAATTTTATCTATGTGAGCTCAAAATATATTTGGGAGCATTTGTGGGATTGCATAAATTGTTGCCGTGTGACCAGTTTTCATTGCAAAATGTTCATTGTATGCTCGTATTTATGAAGCTAATAATATGCCAAAACAATCTGAATTTGAACTGTTCATTTGAATTATTAATAGTTGTAAGTTAATAAAGACTAAATATTATATGCCATTTAAAATTCTTTTGAATTTTAATTTCTCAACTTGAATTTTAATTTCTCAACTTGAATTTGAATTTCTTAACTTGATTACTGAACATCTGAAATTTAAAACAACTCAATTTTTTAAAGTCAGATTTTTATAGACACAATTTCAAACTTTAGATTTTTTTGGTTCTGAATTCATAGACAGCAGATATTCAGTTTGTAAAAAAAAAAAGTTTTAAGTTTTCAAGATGGAGAAATTCGGAACATCAAATTTAATATACTAAAATACAAAATTTAAAATTCAGATCATGAATTTCAGATCTTGCAGAAAGTAGGTCAGTGGTGATCAGCAAGGAAGAGTAGATGATCACCGAAAAGTCAAACTAAGCATTTTGGCCTATCATACAGCTGCTTGAGTTTGCTGGCGTTTGTTTGGCTATTGGGGCGCAGTTATTTTTAGTAGTTAACATGCATGCTTCAGTGAACCAAATTCATATATTTAAATTAAATCTCATTGGTTAATCAAACAAGCTCTCAGTGTTTTGAGGGATAAAGAGCTGATTCTGACTTATACTGTAACCTTATCTTTTAGTTAAAAATTCAAATTATTATTATTTTTTTAAATATCATATAATAATCAGTTATATTAACTTTTGGCATATTATTAGCTCCATACATATTTTGGAGACATTTACCCAGAATGCATCTAATCATGAACGACTGGTCATGAAAGTTTGGCATTACATCCAAACAAAATCTGACTGTGAGCTCATTTTTTGAGATATTAACTTTAGGTAGAAAGAGACCAAATTTTAATAACATACTTCTTCCAATAACTGATTATTTTATATATTTGACCATTTTTGGGTGAACTATGCCTATAAATCTATGCTTTAAAGTATTCAACAACTGAAGTTGAAATGTAATTTTTTGTTTTTAAAAATAGCTCAATGGATTTAAATGTGAAAAGTACATACATCATAAATAAATGTAATTTACTGTGGTTGTTAGGTGCTGGAAAAGCATAAAAAAGAAAAAGTGAAAAGTGCTGGAATTTGAAGTTGGAAAATGTGTAAGAACCCTGTACATGACAGGGTATATCTGTGGGGTCTTAAAATGTCTTAAATCTCAGAAGCTAAATTTTTGGTCTTAAAAAGTCTTAAATCCATCAATATATTGTGTTGCAGGTCTTAAATCTTTTTAATAGGTCTTAATTTTCCTTTGTTCATATATAGCTACCCAATCAGGCCATTAACTTACAATCATACAAGAATGTATGCTTATAAGATCACAAACAATCCCAATCTCTTTACATTTTTTTTTTATTTTAAAATAGGATTTTAACTAAATTTACCATAATTTTTTAATTACTTTCCTTACAGTAACATTTGTTTAAAAGTTCTATATTTGTTTACTGTGAATACTCACCTGACCTATATTTCTTATTATTTAAATTATTATTATATTGTTAAATATATTAAATTATAATCATTTTTGATAAAGCAAATGAAAATCTTTTTCAACTGGTATATTCGAAAAAAAAATCCTTAGCATTTTGCCCTGTATAAGTCTAAAGTTTCGTTCAATGGTGTTAAAAAGGTCTTACATTTAACTAACTGGGTGAAACCAGCAGAAACCCTGATAAAAATAAAAATAGGAAGTTATAAAAATAAAAATAGGAAGTTTTAAAGTTATTATAATTTAGATGAAATTCATTCAAATGTCATTCAAAAATGTCATAACGTTACTACTGTTTATTATTTATTATAAATGCCAAACGAGATGCCCACACATAGCGACGCGTCGTTGTCAGGACAACCTAATACGCTTCAGTCCATTGGGCATACACTTCTCAGCTCTTTGTCGATAAAGTTCGAAATAGCCAATCATTAACCAAAACAGTACATCGAAGGCGGGACTTGTAGTGCCAGGAGCGTCTCTGATTGGCAGCTATTGTTGTCCGTGCGAGACTACCGGGTAGTGCAAACAACATTACCCGGGGGATGCAACGTTGTATACTTGACTTGAGGTTGTAATATTTTTTTTAAATTCATATTTACCATTTAATGTACACGACTTGCTTTTTCAAACGTATTTCCGATCATGCCGATTTAACTGGTTGCAGTGCGTAAACTAAAATAACGACTCAGAACTACAAACATCGTTGAATGTGGACAAAGTGGACGCTTGTTTCGTAACACTTCTTTTTTATTTTTCTTACAAGTTTCTGACACACATCTGGGACACTTTTACATACCTGTAACTGTTTTAAGACCGTCTTACTAAAGTAAAGGGATGAAAACACGGTCGTCTTCTCCGCCCGTTCATGTTCATATCCCAGACTCCACATCTGTGCATGTTCACCTGAAGAAGAGCCCACAGAGGAGCCAGGTTTGACCAAATCCTCCTCTTGTTCCAGTTTAAATAAATATCATCTGAATTACAGAAACAGTTAAGTCACTCATCACCATTACTGTGTTTTTAGCAGGCAAAAGTGAGCAGTTTGCGATCCACTGCCAGTGTGAAGGTCCGAGCTCCATGGGTTCCTCCTGGAAAGAGCTCAACACGAAGACAGTACAAATGGGAGGTTTGTTTAGCCCTGTTTTACTTTATTCACCAGCGTGAAATAAAAATCTTTATTATGAATAATAATTATTAAAATCATTTTATCTCTAAACACACACAAACACATACATTTATAAGTGCCCTTGTATTTTTTAATTAAATATATTTAATTTTACTCTTAATGCAGCAACCTTTCCTGTGTGAGGGCCGGACAAACCATGTCACATCATTCGTTTTTTTTTTTACGTCACCCTGTTTACCATGTACTTTCACTTTTGCTTTATTTCAATTGTGTCACTTGCAAAATTTGAGAACGACCAATGTCAATAAATAGAGCAAGAGTTTTTCAGTGCATTCGTACACTGAATTAGACAAACACAATAATATTACATACCTACATTCACTGCTACTCAGTTTCTACTGCAGCTCCATGACCAAAAGTCCAACAGTGCATTGTGTTGTTATGTCACATTCCCATTCTCTAGTAAACCACAGCCATACAGTCAATTTCACACAGATAAAATCACGCTGCTTTTTTCTTGTTTTTAAAATGACAATTGCATTTTCATGAAATACTGTTTTAATTCCTTAAAAATTCCATCAGGGGTCTACTCGCTGCTTGGAGATCACTCCGGGACTCTCCTCTTCCTCACCTCCACTCCGGCTCACCGACCTGTCCAGTGAAGAAGAGGATCCAGGAGGAGCCATCAACAAATATGAGAGAAAAATCGAAAGCCTAATGTCGGAGGTTGACTGTTTAAAAAATGAGGTATGGATTGGGAATTTTATATTCCTGTGCCCTGGCATGAATCCGTGCAAAAATCAAAATAGTTGTTTTATTTGTTTTTGATCCATTTTATTTTGTAATCAAAACTTGTACACAGTTTCAATATATCAATTTCGATACTACAGCAAAAACATAGTTCGTTCACCAAAAACTGAATATGCTGTCGTTTTTTGCTCTCCCTTCACTTTTCACAAACCTGTTTGGGTTTCTTTCTTCTGTTGAACACAAAAGAAGTTATTTTGAAGAATGCTGAAAACCAGATACCATTGTCTTCCTTAATAGGAAAAACTATTAATATGGAAGTCAATGGTTACAGGTTTCTAACATTCTTTAAAATGTCTTCTTCTGTGTTCAACATACAATTTTTTTAATTTTTGAGTGAACTATCCCTTCAATACCAAATGTTTGCATGGTGTCTAAGACTTGACCTTATATGTTGTGTGCATGCTAATACTGAATTTAACATCTTGCACGTGAATGGTCTTTTACACTGGTGCTGAGCCATCGGGCAGTCCTTAATGTTAAGTCCTGCATGACAATAAGAAAGATTTTATAATTGATTTGACTCTACAGGTGAAATTACGGCAAGCAGAGGAGCACCTGAAGCACCAGTCACAGCAGCTGAGTGCCTGTCAGCATTTGATTGACCAGCATGAGGAAAGACTTGAGGAAGCTAGTAAAAGCTTGAGGAGGTCAAAACGTGAAAACACAGATCTGCGTAGCTCTGCAGACGGGACACAGGGTGAACCTGGAGAAATCAGGTACTGTACTTTAATATATTTTTGACATATTTATTTTCAGTTTTTTTTATATACTGGATTTTTTAATTGTGTGGTTGATGTGGACAGATCAGATGCAGGACCACTGCACCAGGAGCTAGAAACTCTGCTGAGGAAACTGGTGGAAGCTGAAATTGATGGTCAGGCCGCAGCCAAACAAGTGGTGCTTCTGAAGGAATCTGTGGGCAAACTCAAAAAGGTAGATTGCAAACTGCAGTGTCTTACAGTGATATTTTTTCACGTAAATAAAACACATGTGATTTGTGTATTCAGGAGAAAAAACAGTCAAAGGTAAACTCGGATCAGCTGGGCCGTCAACATGAGCTACTTGAACAGAAGTTGGACAAATTTGTGGAGACAAACCGAACTCTCAGACGCCTTTTGAGGGAGCAGCATGGGCGTGAGGTACTATTGTAAACTTAATTTATTATACATTTAATTTTAATTTAGTTCTATTGTACTGCAGAAATCCATTGTTTTTTTCTGTTGTTGTTTTTTTATTTTTATCACAGACAGATGCTTTGAAGATGACTGATGAGAGAGAGATTCTAATGAGGAAGCTAGCAGATTCTGAAGCTGAGAGAAGGGTGTGTTGTGTATATATTTTTTGTTGTTGTGGTAGTGTTACAAAAATTGTATATTGGTTTGTGGTGTTATTAATATAACAATGTTGTGAGCTTGATACGCAAAACTGCTGTTCGAAAGTTTGTGGTCATTTAAGTTTTTTTAAAAAAAATAAATGAATACTTTCATACTACACTAAACTATACGCCGCCCGGGTTAATGTTACAAAATAGTTCTATTTGAAGAGATAGTTCACCCAAAAATCAAAATTACAGCATAATTTAAACCGCTTCTGGTTTTAAATTCTTCTGAGTTTCATTTTCCATTGAACACACAAAAAAGATATTTTAAATAATGCTGATTGCTAGCACCCATCGACTTCCAAGGTTACATTATTAATTATTTTGATGGTCAATAGTGCTACCTATCAGCATTTCGCAAAATTCCTTCTTTTTTGTTTAACAGAAGAAAGAAACTCAAATAAGTTTTGAACAAGTGAAGAGTGAGAAAAATTTGGCAGAATTAAAAATGTTGAGTGAAATATTCCTTTAAATCAACGCAGCTATTTTTAACATTGCCAGTAAAAAACAAAAACAGAACAGTAGCAACTATTGAAATTCAGCTTTGAAATCACAGAAAAAAAGATTTTGAAATGTGTTTAATATAAAACATAAACAATTTTAAGTTCTAATAAAAATACATAATATTGTTTTACTGTGTTTTAGATCAAATAAATGTTGCAGTGGTCCATATAAGGCAGAATTTAGTTAAAACTCCAAGAATCTTACCAACCTCAAAATTCCAAATGGTAGTTAATTATTGAATGCAAAGCTGTTTCCTTTCTCTCAAGCTAGACTTGTTGTTTACTATTACTAATAAATATCATTTCTGTTGTAGAAACTTGAGACTAAACTTAGCAGGAGAGAAAGAGAGGCCAATCAGATGGCTGAGAATTTGGAAACTGAAAAGGTAACAGTAATTTTTCTTTATGCATTTGTGTAGCATTCTTCTACAGCATTACTTAATACCTTCAATACTTCAATATTGTGGATTTGCATCTAATTTTCTTCTGCGATGAGTACTTTAAAATCTGAAAAATATTTAAAAGACATTGTTTCATGACAGGAGCATATGAAAGCCACAGGAGAGCTGTCCAAGGTTCTTGAATCAACCCGCAGTCGCTTGCAGAACAATCTGCTTAAGAAGGAAGCTGAAAATAAACGTCAGGAGGCTCAGATCCAAGTAAGCCAACAAATTTATACTTTGTTCTCGGTTTTTGTTTGACACAGTAAAGTGAGACTGTAAACATGTCCTGCGACACAGAGACTGGAAGAGACACTGCAGCATCAGCAGGATGAGGTTCAAGGCCTGCTGGAGCAGATGAGAGAGTTGAAGCAGCACTGTGAAGGAGACGTCCACAAACAGGTCTTGGAGGAACACAGAAAACAGGCAGAGAAAAGTGTGAATACTGCTGCACAGCTTTCTGCACAGCTCCTGGAAAAGGTAATGTAGAAAAGAAAAAGATTTGGATATCCTACCAAAGACAAAAACCAGAAGTCAGAATTATTAGTTCTCCTGTTAAATTTTTATTCTTTTTTATTTTTTCCCATAATTTCTGTTTAACAGATAGATTTTTTTCAAAACTTTTCTAAAAATAATAGTTTTAATATCTAATTTCTAATAACTGATTTATTTTATCTTTGCCATGACGGCAGTACATAATATTTTACTTGATATATTTTAAGATTCTTGTATTCAGCTTAAAGTGACGTTTAAAGGCTTAACTAGGTTAATTAAGTAAGTTAGGGAAGTAAGCAAGTTATTGTATAATGATAGATTGTTCTGTAGACAATCAAAAATATAAAGCTTGATGGGGCTATTAATATTGACCTCAAAATGGTTTTAGAAAAATAAAAATCACAGGAGGGCTAAAAAATTTTTTTCTCAGTTTAACAGAGCAAGGAAATGTTCACAAGTATGTTTGATAATATTTTTTCTTCTGGTGATCGTCTTATTTGTTTTATTTCGGCTAGAATAAAAGCTGTTAAGAATTTTTTTTTTTTTTTTTACAAATTTTAAGGTCAAAATTATTAGCCCCTTCAAGCTATATATTATATATATTCTATAAGCGATAGTTTACAGAGCAAACCATCATTATACAATAACTTGCCTAATTACCCTAACCTTCCTAGTTACCCTAATTAACCTAGTTAAGCCTTTAAATGTCACTTTAAGCTGTATAGAAGTGTCTTGAAAAATATCTTGTAAAATATTATTTACTGTCATCATGGCAAAGATAAAATAAATCAGTTATTAGAGATGAGTTATTAAACTATTATGTTTAGAAATGTGTTGAAAAACAAAATCTCCTTTAAAAAAAATTAAGGGAAAAATAAACATGCGGGGCTAATAATTCTGATTTCCACTTTGTGTAATTTTACCTAAATTTGACATTCAATCCCACATTGTACAGTTTTTATTTAATACTTTCTTTAATACATAAATCACACATTTGTCCAGTATGACCCATTCAGTACAGACTTGTGTTGTGATGCCTAATGTGTCTCTGTCATTTCTTCAGGAGGCTCAGTTAACAGAGGCTCTCTCCAGTGCTGAGGAGCTTCAGCAGCGTTTCTCCAAACAGAGCCGAGAGAAAAGCCAGCTGGAGCTGCAGATCACCACCTTAAATAAGTCAGGGACTCTTTCTTAACCTGCTTTGTGCTCAACTGAAACTCAGTCTAGTCTTTGTCTGTAATTTATTATTTTTTACTGTGAATTCTGGATTATGCTCTGAGTAATTTATGACTAGTAGGTCTCCAAATCAGTGAGTTTATTTTAATAGTCTGTCAAATGCATTGTAAAAACAGGTTTGTTCTTAAGTGAAACTCACAAAGGCTGTCAAGGAAAAGTCAGATTTAGTCATATTTTAGCAAAACTCTTCATATTTTTTCTGCATAACAAAAATAAAACCTACCTTTAGCGATTTTATTTTGCAAGTCGTTTAAAGGAAGACTCAACTTTAATTGCAAATAGTTTGATCTCTGAGCCTGGCGGAAAGCACTTTTAGTTTTGCTTAGCAAAGATCATCGAATCAGATTAGACCATTAGCATACCACTCTAAAAAAAAACTTAGAGTTTTTTCTTTTCTTTTTTCTTGCAGCATTACAGAAAGGTGCATATAACATTTTATGACAGATTTTCAATAGCGTTGGTCAGTTTATCTGCATGCAGGGTGTCCGCCGGATCTTAAAAAGTATTAAAAGCTGATAAATTAATTATGAGAAAATTAAGGCACTTAAAAAGGTATCAAAAAGTCTTAATCACATTTTTTTAAGGTCTTAAAGTTTGTTCAAACGCTGTCCTAGGAGTTCCATTAACAACTGTTTATTAAGTTAAAGTTTTGATACTGATTAGAAGTTGAAGTGGCGATGACGTCTTCAAATATTCTGAGAAGATCTTTAAAAAGTCTTAAAAAGGTATTGATATTATCTTCAGGATTCCTGCATATACCCTGTGCATGACAATTGCAAAAATTAAATTTAACTGAGATACACAAACTGTTTCTATTTAGTTAAAACCAATGTTACCAGTTAAGTTTTCTATCGGGACATAATTTAAAAATGGTAGTAAATTGCAGTGTAACGTTAAAAGTTATTTCAGCAATTGTACTGTGCTACAGTCAAAAACAGAACAAAAAATTATAAATTCTTAATAAAAAAAAAATCTTATATTTTAAACATTGTACAAAACTATGAAAAATAATGCACATTTCATCAATATTTCAGAAACCACATTTGAAGATTACCAGTATTGATTTAAAGGTGCAGTGGGTGATCTTGCACAATGCTAACTGGTTAGCATAAATCTCTGAACCACAGTCCAGAGCCACGCCTCCTGAAACACGAGCACGCACACCTTAAAGGTGACAGCAGAACCCTCTTTCATGTGTTGAGCTAAAACGACTAGTGCTTGGACAGCGGCGTGCAGGAGTTACCTATTACTAAGCCATACTTGCATGCCATTTACGACCAAATATTTAGAGTAGCAGTAAACAATATAGGGAGCGCGTCACAGGTCATTATTGTTTAAAAATGAACCAATGTGAATATAAAACCAACATAACCTCAGTAAAGCAGGCTAGGCGGAATAGCACTATTTACTTCTGTTTTGCTGTTAAACTAAATAAAAATCTACATTATCGATGTTGTAAAAGCTACCTTATGAAACTGAAATAGTCACATCAATTTTTCAGTGGCTGAACAACACTTCTGTGCATATCACCCATTTGAAACAACATCTACAGCTGCGCAATATTTAAAATCTGCATTTGCTGACAGTTTAAGCTACTTATCGGAATTATAGGAAATGTCGGCTCGACTCTATTTAATTGAATGAACTTGTTTTAGTCTTATGCCTTACCCAGAATATAAAAATAAATACACATACACATACACATATTTAGATCATTTACTTTGATCATTACAATTGGACTTTGAAGAGACTTTCAACCAGCACAGCAAAAAATGTTTCTGAAGACAATCACCTACTGCACCTCTAACGAATTAAAATTTCAGAGTAATGATGATGTTTTGAAAATGACACATACAAAATATCTTCATTACTCTGACATTTTAATCTAAATATTAGGTGAAATGTTAAATACTGTAAGGACTCTCACGGCGCTACATATGCTGGGGGAATTATTCAATGTGCTTGAATTAAAATAAAGTCCTTGAATGTGCTGTTCATGAAAGAGTGGGAACCCTAATCGTAGATTATCGTAATACATTTAAAATTTCGCAATAATATTGTATCGTAACACAAGTTTTGTGATAAAATCCTGTTGTGGGGTTTCTGGTGATTCCTACCCCTATTTCCCAATAACATTTCATGTTTGACTGATTTATGGTATTTCCAGAGCTCATGATGGCCAGTGATTGTAAGTGTTGTCTCTTTGCAGTCGTCTCAGTGAGTTGAGTGATCAGTTGTGCAGTTGTGAGCAGAAGTCCTGTGCCGAGAGAGAGGGTCTTCTCAACCGTCTGCACTTCCTCACCTCAGAAAACACTTCCACCAAACTGGAGAACCAGAGACTCAAGGCAAGAACTCTGTCTGGAGAAAGACTTACCTCTTTTGCAGACGAGTCATTTATATGTTCTTGTCAATTAATATTGCTTTATATTCTCCATTAGAGCACTCTGTCAGCTGCAGAGGACAGGCTGTGTTTGTCTCAGGCTGAGGTGCAGCAGCTGAAGGTCTCACTCAAAGACTTCGAGAGTCTGGTGGAAGGTTACAAAAGTCAGGTACTTTCAAGTTTCAGCATTTTTAGAGGGACATCAATAAACAATATTATAAAACTGATGGTTAGTCCTTGATTCTGATTGGTTGAGCCATGTAAATTATTCTACAAATATACATATCTCTATCTGTATATATATCTGACAAAAGTCTTGTCGTCGATCCCAGTTGTAAGAACAACAAATAACAACTTGTCTTCTAGTTGATCATTTGGAAAAGTGGCAGAAGAGAATTTTTTTCTGATGAATCATCTGTTCTGAACTGAATCCCAATCATCACAATTACTGCTGAAGACCTATTGAGACCAGTATGGACCCAAGATTTTTCTAGAAATCTGTCAAGTTTGCTGATGGAAAAATCCTGGTTTGGGGTTAAATTCAGTATGGGGTGTGCGAAAGATCTGCAGAGTGGATGGCAACATCAACAGCCTGAGGTATCAATACATTTGTGCTGCCTATTACATTACAAACCACAGGAGAGAGCAAATTCTACAGCAGGATAGTGCTGCTCCTCATACTTCAGCCTCCACGTCAAAGTTCCTGAAAGCAAAGAAGGTCAAGGTGCTCCAGAACTGGCCAGCCCAGTCACCAAAAATGAACATTATTGAGCATGTCTGGGGTAAGATGAAGGAGGAGGCATTGAAGATGAATCCAAAGAATCTTGATGAACTCTGAGAGTCCTGCAAGACTCTTTGCCATTCCAGATGATATTATTAATAAGTTATTTGAGTCATTGCAGAGATGTAGGGATGCAGTCCTCCATGCTCATGGGAGTCAGACACAATGTTAATTATTTTATGAAACCTCTTTATATATATATTTGAATAATCGTTCTATTTATTAATAATTTGATTAACGTTTTACAAAAAAAAATGTTGCAGGGATAGTTCTTCGAAATATCTTATTTTGTGATCTACAACTATAGCTGTAGAATGCTCAAAGAACTCTTTTGTGGACCATAAAAGTGTAAAGGGTCAGAGAGCTCTCGGATTTCATTTAAAATTTTTTAATTTGTGTTCCAAAGATGAACAAACATCTCAGGAATTTGGAACGACATGCGAGTGAGTAATGATTTAAACAGAATCTTCATTTTTGGGGGAACTAACCCTTTAATCACAGGTGTAAACAGAACTTTCAATAGATGGCAAATAGTTGTGTTTAAAAGCATGACTGATGACAAAAAGTGTGTTCAAATAAAAAATAATTATTTAGAAATTAAGCAAAATAGCTTTTTTATGAATGGATCTGCCCATAAATAGAATTTTTAAAAGGATTATCATTTGTTACTTGCTTCATTTAAACACAGATTCATTCAGGAACACAAAAGTGCAGTGCTGTTCAAAGATGTTTGGAACTATTTTTATTGGAAATTAGAAAAAAAGACAATTTTGTGTTTAAAATGTAGTTAAACGGTTAAAATCTGTATAAAGTCACCATCACGTAATCGATGATGCCTACATTAAAATTCATGAATGAAAATTGTTCATTCCTAACCCTCATGTTGTTCCAAAACTCAGAGGCCTTGGAGCATCTTCTGAATACAAATTAGGAAATTTGAGATCACATAAGAGAGCGTATTATAAAAAGCATGGTCCAGACTCAAAATAAATACCAAAAAACATCCTCGAAAGAGACTATATATCGTGAGTGGTTCATTAAGAACATTACCAAGCTACCGGAATACTTTGTGCATGCATAAATAAAAAAAGAAGGGCTAAATTCAACAGTTTCTTCTCTTCAGTGTCAGTATAGGGTGCACATTTACAATTTTTATTACCTGCATCTGTACTTTGTTTCAAGAGGAAGTCATGCAAGCATCAATACATGCATGCTCAATATACTGACACTGAGGAGAAGAAACAGTTTCATTATTTTCATTACGAGTCATTAGTATTGTTTAATGTTGTCAGATTTCAGCTCTTCTACATTGACGTCAAATAATAATCTGATTTCATTTCATTCATTTATTTTCTTTTCTGCTTAGCCCCTTTATTAATCTGGGGTCGCCACAGCGGAATGAACCACCAACTTATGCTAATATGTTTTACTCAGTGGATGCCCTTCCAGTTGCAACCCAACACAGGGAAACACTCAAACACTCTTGCATTCACCTGTACCACAAACATCACCTGCTCATTTCAGTCAATCTAAATTTAATAGTAATCACAACCCTTTAAATGTTAGTTGCAGAAGACGCATCTGGAGTCTGAGCAATGGAGGCTGAGACTGGAGATGATGGAGGAGGCGGCAGAAAGCGAGCGTGTGGAGGTGGACAGAGAGATGGAGCATGGCCGCAAGCAGCTCCAGGCCCGGATGAAAGAGATGGAGAAGCTGCGCGAAGCTCTAAAGCTCCTGGAGGATGAGCTCAGAGAGACCAAAGAGAACCGGATTATCCAGGACAGGAGAAACACTGAACACAGCTGCGCTCTGGCTGAACTCAGGACAAAAGTGAGGGGTTATGAAGACCACTTTTGTTGGTTTAAGATTTCTACCTTCAGATGTATGATTGAGCCAGCTCACTTGGGTTTATTAATTTCCTGTTTGGTTGTAGGTGGAGCAGCAGAGTAGTAAAATAGAGTCACTCCAGGAGAAGAACTTATTTCTGCTTGAAGAAAATATGCAGCTGAAACGCTCAACGGAAAGCATTGAAAGGTCTGTTGCACATTTGCATATTATTGTTTTGTTTTATACAGTAAAATTTCATTCTCTCTTTTAAAAAGTAAACCAAGTATATTGATATTTTGGTCTACTATGCAACATGCATAACATTTTAAAACTAAATTCATAAATATTATTAATAACGGTTTATATTTATTTATAAGATAAACCAAAGTGTACTTATTGCTTTATATTTTGCTTTAATAAAATATATAAAATATAATAATAATAATATTTAAAAAATGTAAATAAAATATATAAAATATAATAATAATAATATTTAAAAAATGTAAATAAAATATATAAAATATAATAATAATAATATAAAAAAAATATCCAAAATATACTGATGGTATAATCACAATATAAAATGTATCATATTAAAAAGGCCTTGTGAAATTGAAATCAAATATGTCTTAATATTAAAGTACAAATGCAGCCAAAACTAACCATATTGATTTGGTTAGCCTACATTGCCAGTTCGGTGGTTGAACAATTCATCTGTGCATGTCATTGTTAAGACCCCCTCATTTGAGTCGCAACATCAAAGAGCTCAAACAACAAAAGAATCTATATGCAACTTATTTATTATACATAAAACTAATAGAACAACAAATCAAGGAACAAACAAATGTCTAGGGATAGATATAGAAGAATAAGAACTTAAGATATAATCACAACTAACTTTAACTACATAATATAAATAATGCAAAACGAAACCATAAGGTTACAGAATGAAAGAGAAGGTCTCGACACGAGGATGTCCAAATAGCTACACAGTCCTTCCGAAGCTAGCACAACACTCTTATTTATATGCTTTAAACCAATTGGAGAGCAACCAGGCACCTAATCACGATCTGCCACATCCAAACTGATATCCTGGGGTCGTCACAGTCATCAAGAAGAAAAAAGAAAAGTTTCTCTTGTAATCTAAGATTAAAATCTCAAAATGCATTTCTTGTTTGTTTTCAGTTAAATTCACTGATTACGCCTGTCTAAAGTATTGGACGTGTATAACATACTTGACCATGCCCTCCAACTGTCAGTTTTGACAACGAACAAAAATGGTGAGCAGGAGGTGTCTGTTAGGTTGCAATAACTCTTCCAAAACCCTTTACCCAATCTTTTTGAATAAAAGACCCACTTTACTACATCCAATCAGCTCAGAGAAGAAAAAACAAGTCACGTCCACTGTTTTATCATTTAATATTTTGTTTCTCTAGGAACTGTCACAATATGGGAAAAAACGATCACAGCTTCCTGTTCATGTGGACTTTAACTTGTTCTGTGCCAAATAACTATAGCTACGTTTCCAACCACCTACTTTTATGAAAGTATAAAAAAAACAGTTGATGGAAACACCAAAAACATGTGCGCATAACTGAGTTGGATAAACTTTTTTCGATGAAAAAAAGATGTGCATAAATTGCTATGGAAACACTTTTAGCGAACAAATTTCAGTATGCGCATTAAAAAGTCATGTGATTTGTTATATGATCATGTGATGATGAAAATGTGTGCAAATGGACATTCCAGCAGGCCGAGCACATTGTAAAACTGAAATGTTGTTTTAATCATTCTAAAACACAGTAACCCTTTCAGTATTAGTGTTATTATATTATTAATTACCTCCAGAATCAAAAGACGCTATGCTCTGTGTATCACGCCTTTAAACGTCACCACGTGTTCATTGCTTGTTGGCATCGTCTTCTGAGGCACAAGTAATTTATTAAATAAAGAAAAGATTCACGCAGCTTCTCCTACCGCAGTAAATTTTTGTTTTTACTGTTGATATTTGGTGGCAGTTATTCAGGAACTATTTTGTTCGCTTTGTCTCATTGGATGGAAATGCTGATTTATTCGCACATCTTATGCGATATTCCAGTTTTGCATATGAATTTTGACCGCCCGGTCAAAAAGCATTAGGGGATCTGAGATCAGGTAGGTCTCGAGAGCTTCCCCTTAGAAAAGGGTGGAAAAGGAGTTGGGGTGGAAGGAAGGTTTCTTCCAAAATGAAGATAGAGCAGTAGGGGGAAAACTATCCAATTATAGTAAGCCTGCCTCACTCTGATTGGATTATTACTGATTACAGATGAGCAGCCAGTCGTGCTCAATCGAATCACATGTTCCTCGAAATTAGTTTCTGAAACTTCACTTCTTGTTGTTGCTACTCAGGAAGATGGAGGACACGAGTGCTCAGAACAAGGATCTTCTTCAGCTGGTCTCTAAGCGTGAAGAGACCATCAAGAGCTGCCAGCAGCATCTGGAGGAGAAGAGCCGCGAGTGTGAGTGTCTGTTCAGACAGCTGGAGCAGAGCAGAGTGGAGGCACAGAGACAGGTCATATATATACATACACACACACACGACAGTCTGTCAGTCTTCACATGCCTCGTCAGACAGCAGAACTCTTCAACTGCAGTGTTTGATGTTTGTGGACAGGGGGAGCAGAGTCTGGAGCGGCTGATTTCTAAAGAGCGATCCACTCAGTCCAGAATGCTGGAACTGGAGAGCCAACTGAGCCTGGCCAAAAATGAGCTGAGTCAAACACGCCGCAGCAAAGATGATGCAAGTATTCTATGATGAAGACACTTGACGAAAAGATGACAGGAATAGCTCACCCAAAACAGAAAACTGTCATTTTCAAACCTGTTTTATTTTCTTCTGTTGTACACAAAAGAAGGTATTCTGAACTTGAGAATGGGCAACTTGTTGCCATTGAGTACATATTATTTTTCCCCCTTTATTCAGGGGTACCCAAACTCAGTCCTGGACAGCCGGTGTCCTGTTAAGTTTAGTTATAACCCAATCAGACACACCTGGGCTAGCTAATGCCTAGTTCACACTAAAGGATTTTAAGCCTGATTTGAGTCCGATTTGGAAGTTAACGAGCTCGCCGACAGATCGGGCTGTGATCGGGAAGAAATCTGCGGGTGCTCGGCGCTCGGCATGTGTGAACTACTGAACAACGCATCAACGAGGCTCGCTGACGCGTTGCCGACACCTCGCAGACGGAAATCCAACATTCAGCATGCTAAATATTCCAGAGCAGTCGGCCGACTCAACCCCACGTGTGGTCAGATGTAGTGACGAGCTGCAGCCAATGAGAGAGCATATCAGCATGAGCCGCGTGCCTGTGTGTTCAGGAGCTCAGCAGAAACCTCTGTGATTGGTCAGAATGGGCATCGGTGCACTCGCTTCATTCTGCGTTAGCACAGACATGAGAGTAGGCTATATTAACAGTGAAACTAGAATTCTGTAACTATTAGAATTACCATACTGCTCATTCTGACCGTTCTCATATAAAACGCCATACTGTCACAACATATTTACATTCAAAGCTATTATTGAGATATTAAAATTAAGCTTTGAATGTCTGGCATCATATTTAATGACACCATTACCCTAAAAATATAATCTTTTTTTTTGGTAATACAGCCTATAAATATGTAGTTAAGATACTAAAACACTTAAAGGTCTTGGCTTTCATTTTCACTCTCAAACAGGAGCTATTTCACAGCACAGACTATGCTGTTTTGAAAGATATCTAAAGTAAATTGATGTTTTTGCCATCAGAAAGTTTTATGTTAGCAGGAAGTTGCTAGGCAAGAAAATGCACACATATTTAAAGTCACAGCGAAAAGTATCAGACATGCATGCAGTCATTTTGACCAATATGGTAATTTAAGGCAGAAATGCTCAGTTCTTTAGTGTTTTGTAATAAAAAAAAAAATAACAATGTCAGAAAGAAATACACTGATAGTTAGAAAACAGCAGGGTGTTATAAATATGTTAGTTTTATTTCAAAGAGTTAAATTAAAAACTCTCTGTGTATCTATCCACTGGAAGCTTGCAGATGAGTGATTAATCCGCTGATAAATCAGCTGATTTGACGATGTTTTTAAATGCTTTCTCCAAAGCTTAAAACGCTGTCAGTGATGTCATCAGCACACAAGCAGCCAATAGTGTTCAGCTTTTTCTGACGACTCCTCCCTCAAAATTTCATTGGCTGTGGTTTGGTAGCTTGAATGAGCTGATGGGGAATGAGTTGTTGTCAGATCATGTAGTGTGTGACCCCCCTCTTGTGGATCGTTCACAGAGTGTTGCGTAGTGTGACCACCACAGAGATCAAAAGACACAAAGTCAGGTCATGAAGTGTGAACGGCACAGCGATCTGCTGATGTTTAAAATCCTGTAGTGTGAACTAGGCTTAATCAAGCTCGGAGACCGGAAACGCGAGCTCTAGTGTCAAGTTTTACAGTTTGCTGCGTTGTAAAGTTCAAGCTTGGTGAACTCTGACCTGTGAAGAGGCATCACGTGACTGCATGAGACCAATCAAAGATCAAACCATGACGTCTCTGGACAGAAATTCAAAACATGGATCAATCGCTCGCTTTTTTAAATTTCTAATCATCTTGTTTAACCCCGTTCCTTTACTCAGCGCTGTACGACAGAATTTTGCTCAATTATGCTTAAACTCTAGAGTCCGCTGCATGAGAGCTTGATTAGCTAGCCCAGGTGTGTCTGATGTGTGTCTGGGGTTGGAACTAAACTTTGCAGGAGTTTGAGAACCCCTGCTCTATAGACTGTGTGCTACTTTAAAGTTCTGCACAGCTTGGCTCACTACGGTTTTTCATTTTCATTGCAGTTTAATACAGCTTGAAATGGCCCAATCAGCAATGTGTATATGTCAAGTTTTTTTTTAAGTGCTACTTGGAACCTTACCTGAGGTGGTACTAAAAAAGTACCAGGTACAGAAAGCAAAGCAGTGAAAAAACCCTCAAGACTGCACTGCACCACACTGAATGTAGTAGAAAAACGCTTTATATTTCCTTCCCAGTGGAGCTCCGGGGAATTTTTTTTTGTTAAAGTAGAGTATTACCATCTTGAAAACAGTTGTACTTTGTTAACCCATTCCCTGACATTGACAAGATATCTTGTCAATTAAGAGACAACACTTCCCCACCATTGACATTGGTACGGTAATCCCATAACGGCAAAATAATATAAGATCACATGTAAATAAGAGATACACATCTTGCCTTTGGCTTACTCTCTTCTTTTTATCAAGGCTCAACGCAGCAAAATGATCCAGCACGGTCAATCTGGATGAAGTTATATGTATGTGTGTGCATGTGCAGAAAAAGTTAGTTTTATTTTTAAAGGGGTTGCACAGAAACATACCAACAATAGAAGTCTATTAGACACATTTATTACAGTTACATCTACACATTTATTTAAAGCACTTCATTGCCTACAGTACAGTGCAATTTACATTGACCTACATGAAAGCAGGAAGGCAAACACTTGCTAAAGAAATGCAATTAAAATATTTAAGCAGATATACATCTGCAAAACTCTCTGTGATGAAACAGAGGACATTTTAGATTTGTGCGAGTAAATGATGAAGGGAATTTGTGTGTCTCTTTAAATGAAACTCTCTTAGAAATGGTTTGCATTTCCTTTTTCAGATGGAGAAGAGATTTCAGTGTAAACTTCAAGACATGAAGAATCAGCTGGAGCAGGTGAACAGCTCAAACCGCAGCCTGCAGAACTACGTCAACTACCTTAAAGCTTCATACGCTGATGTGTTTGGAGACTCCTCGCTGACCAGCGCACTCAATCCACACATCTGATTTATCAAATGTTAAGTCTGTCATTTACTAATCCTCATGTCATGCCGAAATGCCGATGATTTTTTTTTGTCTCTGGGGAAAAATCCTGTGGATTCACTACGCATGTGTTTCAGTAAAATTGTAATATTTGTTTCATTTTATAAAGGTCTTTATTTATTTGTTGTGACTGAAAAATCAAGGTTATTCCAAGTTAAAACATGGGTATTGTGGAAAATAAGAACACTGTGATTTTAAATTTGGATTTGGAAAGAAATGGCATCACATTTTTTACGATAACTTTACTAAACAAAAAATGACTAATGCAGAGAGACAAAATGTAAAAGCGCTCTCATTTTATATCTGTCCACTGGAAATAAGGTTAGAAAAGTTATGGAATAACATGAGGAAAAATAAAAGTCAATCTTTTTTCATGATGCAGTTCTTTTTACCGATAATGTACTTGAATTTGTTTTGTTAACTTTTTAATAAAACATCATTGCGACAACTCTCCAATGTACATCTTTATTCAAATCACAATGAACTTAACAGTCACGTTATTCCTCCAAAAATATTTATAAAAAAAAAAAGTTAATGGGCTCAAACCGTCCGTCTACTGTGGGCTTAATCACTGTCACTGTCTCCTTCACTGTCAGCCTCCTTCACTTCTGTGCTGAACTTGTACTCCTGATCGCAGCCCATGTAAGCGTCGCTCATGAAGTACAGGGTGTAGTTGTGCACACCGACCACAGGAGCCACAAAGTCCAGCTTCACCTGTGGAGAGAGAGAGAGCACGCTGTAGTTGAAGAAAGTTTTAAATGGTACATTTAGAAAGTCTAAAATAACGTGTGAGAATGTATATTCTGCTGCTTTTGGATAGAGGAGCAGGACTGACCTTGGCCTTCTGCTGCAGAGTTAACCTCTTGATTGAGATCAAACTGTTTGATTTGGGGTCACCGATTACAACCCACCAGCCTTCTTCACGTTTCTGCACAAACGGACAAGATATTATTTAACTCATGTTCATTGGGCAACACTTTACAATAAGGTTGTGTTAATTAATGCATTTATTAACATGAACAAATACTGTTATAAGTGCAATGTTCATTGTTTGTTAACGAAAAAATGGTTGTTTATTTTTAGTTCATGTTAACTCATGATGCATTAACTAATGTTAATAAGCATGAGTTTGGATGTTGATAATGCATTAGTAAATGTTAAACTATGATTATTAAATGCTGTATTGTTCATAATTATTTCAATATCCCGACAGACACTGACCTGAGGGAAGAGAGGGGCGATGACGGGGCCTGTGACCTCCTCTTCTCTCTCCAGCTGCACCTGCACCACTACTGGACTCCCACTGCAAACACAAGAACACTCATTCACACCTCCAGCTGATTATGGAAAAAATTCTGTGTTTCGTACAACCACACTATATTAAGCATCTTCAAAAGAAAGAGTTTGCACCTCTTGATGTCGTCTTTGTCAACCACTTCATACGAGAGCTCAATGTTGGGGTATCGGTTACAGAAACGAGCCACATCTGCCACCTGGACATCCGAGAGCTGAAGGAGTCCAGTGCGATCCTCATCCTCCATCTCCATGATATCAAAGATACTCTCCACACCCTACAGACACACACACACATCAACAAAACATAGACAGTCACACAAAACCATACCGCCAAACCACCAGGGGTGGCGCTTTGCTCTTAAATGTGACTCTTCTGTGCTTTCATCTTATTTAGGCATGCAAACACTGAAATAAATATAAAAACAGCGGGATTCCCTTTTCTTTTCATTACAGGGGCCATCGCTTCTATGCACCCTCAAAACATTCATATAGCAGTGTGTGACTGTCAACTGACATGCTTCCTAGTGAAAAAGAGACATTGTTTCGCAAACAGATTCTGTACACGCGGTTTGAAACGGGGCAAAAGTCTGGGTTTTGAGTGCGTGTTTGAACAGATATATACACATAATAATAATAATAACATCCAATAATGTCGATGATGGCGGGGTTTTCTTTTCAATTACAATTCATTTAGTCCTAAATGAGCATATAAAGCAAGTAATCGAATGCTTTTATTTTAATGTTAGATGTGTGCATTTTTTACAGTGACACCTGTTAATTGATGTAATCAAACAAAAAATCTAAATAAATGAGATTCATTCAGTGTTCTTTTATCAGAATGAGTAAGTTATACAGTCAACAAAAGATTGAGATTTTATAACTTGATTTTATTTATTTATAACAGCTATTAATTTTAATAAGATGTTTGTTAATTTATTTGCTGTTAATGCAAACTATTTATTTATTTTGTAAATAATAATAATAAAATATACCAATTTAAATGTTAATTTACATTAAAACAGCAACAGATGAACATATTTATTTATTTAGGGACTTTAAGGAGAGGGGGTATCCCTTATTATTGTTATCCCTTATTTTCACATCCCAATGTTGACAGGTATGGTTCTACACAAGTTCTTCATGTTGTCCCAACTCAAATCGATTACGGTAATCGTTTTTACAAATTTAAGTGGATTAAACATGAAACGATTCATTTTAAATAAGTAATCTGAACAAGCAGAAAAAGTCATTTTTGAGTGTATCTTGTTTAGTGTTAAAAAGAAAAAAAAAATTCAGAACCACATGAGGGTGAGTAAATGACACAGACTTTTAGATTTTTTTGGGTGAATTATCTCTTTAAAGAGTCTACCTTGTCTGTGCAGCGCTTGATGAGTTCAGAGGTGAAGTGTGGCAGCTGTCTGAGGTACGAGTCTTTGGACCACATGGCTTGCGTGACCATCTGTGCCAACTCCATAGCAGCCAGTGCTGGACTCAACCAGCCGTTACTGGAGAGCACGTCCACACACGCCTGGATCAGACGCACCGCCTGAAGACAAACACCAGAACTTTAGAAACACTGAATATATGAACGTCAACATAACAAAAAAAAAGGAATGATGTTTGAGATGATGTGCGGGGGGAAGATGACTGTGTTTGAGATGAAGAGCAGCTAGAAGGCTTCTGCGGTCGGAAGTTAACACATTTATTTATATTACAAATATACAATTACTGATTTTACATTACTTAAAGTGGTCTGCAAAAGCACTTCTCTAGTGCCATATTTGATTGCCAAACGTAATTTATATTGTGCATACAGACCTCTTATGTGCACCCTGACTGTATGCCTAATTTAAAAATAAAACTATATGGCATCTTTTGTCTGATAAAAATAAAGATTTCTGGTCAAATGTTTGAAATAAACAAAAATCTTTAGTTTTTTTTTTAAGATGTCTAATATGTTCTACATTTTTTTTTGTTTCTTCATTTTCTGTTACTGATGTGAAAATAGTGGTATACTTTCAAAGGTTTGGGGCAAGAATTTTTTTAATGAATTTTTCTTTTTAGCATCGCTGCATTAAACCGATGAAAAGTGACAGCACAGATATTTATTATGTTACCGAAAGTTATTACTGAAACTTCAAATTAATTTTGTTGTTTTGAACTTCCTATTCAAAGATAAGCAGCAGTCATGTTTGTTTATCATTGATAAAAATAACATTATCCCTATTATGACAGAGCAACAACAACAATAAATGAGCAGCAAATATCCTTTCTGAAGGATTCTGTGACACTAGTGCAATGCTGGTATATTAAATC
This sequence comes from Danio rerio, assembly GCF_052040795.2. Lineage (NCBI taxonomy): Eukaryota > Metazoa > Chordata > Actinopteri > Cypriniformes > Danionidae > Danio > Danio rerio. The sequence goes on from NC_141028.1 coordinate 33,169,108, forward strand.
ATGCAACACTGAAGCGTCATGGCTGCTGTAAATTGCAGTGTTTCAACTTTTATGTTGCCTAAAGTGAAAACATTTTAACACTTGTAACTGGATAACAGAAAAAAGCATGTGAAAATATGATTAAGACCTTGCTGAGGATCTCCTCGGTGTCAGACTGCAGCTCTGCACTCAGCTGCATGCGGGACAGGTGAGCCTGGAGCAGCAGGTTGGTCTTGACGTGAGGGTCGTTGAATTTGGGGTTGTTCAGTTTGTGAGGGACTTTCTGAGCCAGCTGTAAAAATCAAAGAGAGGATTAAGCGCTCTGATCACGTTTTGTTGTAGAATTTGAATTAAAGGTGCATTTTTCTCACCTGTCGTAGCAGGGTGTCTTCGTGGTGCCTGATGGGAATGTTTTTATACTCTGCAGCGTTGGAGATGATCTCGATGAGGCCACGCACCTTTGTCTTGGCATTCAGAGACATACTGAACAGCTCTGGAGAGAATACAAACACAGGGTAGCTGAATCAGATGACACAGACATGATGAGAAAATCAAGAAGCAAATGAATCATCTTAACATTTCAGAAACTGAACATATTAACCAGAATCTGAAAATAAAAACATGCATGTTAGAATGACCATTTAAAAGACTCAAATTGGTCTTTTTTATGTTGATTATTAAATATTTTAGATGAACTAATTTTTATAGTTTTGGCTTTTGGAAAATGAAACTTAAATGTTAGTTTAAGTTTTGGTTAAAATAAATAAATAAATAAATAAATAAATAAATAAATAAATAAATGGATAAAATAAAATTTTAGGGCATCACAATTTTTCCATCATAGTGATTAAATTATTTGCATGACATGCATGTTTTTTTAGGATAAATTGTCAAATTCCCTGATTTTTCACTGAATAAAAAGCTGTATTTTCATGACCTATACATCTTTATTTTCAAAACAAGAGGTGCGAGGCTATTGTAATTTAAATTTGTCAAGACCTACAGTCTAATTCACTTCCATTTATTATTTAGCCATACAAAACAGCTAGTTCAGCTGCTTAATGTTGTCAACTGCAGTTTTCATCATATGACTTTAATTATAATGTATCATCTTAAACACGTTGGTTTGAAGCACAAGTAGTCTGACTGTTCACAGCTGACCTGTGGGAACTCTGTTATATAATGTTGAAACTAAGTGCAGCCTCTTTTTATATTTAATTCAGATCTACTTTCATCCAAAAAACAAAACAAAAAAACATCCAGAACCAAATGCCAGCCTACATTTTCCCAATAAATTAGTTTCACACATATATAAAGCAGAATACAGAAAAAAGATCAACCATGGCTTCTGTTCTATTGTAAATGAAGTGTTAAACAGAGAGAGTCCTCACCAATAGTAGTGTAGTTGATGTAATAGTAGGCTGCGATCATGCCCAGATTCAGAGGTGCCACGTCCATCTCATCCTCAATGCTGATGCACTTGGATTGTTCCAGATCCTGCAAGGTGTTTTCCACCAGCTCAGACAGATGATCTGACAGGTGACGATGAGACATACCTGCAAATTCAAATGCAAAAAAATATATATATATTTTTACATGAGTCACAAACAGTCAAACCTGCAGCATAAAGTCTCTAGATTTAGTAAAGATGTGCAGGCTTCTGTGCTTCATCACCCTGCAGATTGTAGTAGTTGGGATTCTGGGTCATTCTGCGGTACAGGAAGGTCCATGTCAGGTAGTCCACAGCATCCTGTTTGTTTTCCACCGTCTTAGTAACAATCTCAGCATTGAAATGGTCATGAAGGCAGTGGTCCAGGTGAGATTCTACAGGCAGAGGTTCATAGAGGAACTTCTTGAAGAAGTCCTGAAGAACAACGAAGCACAATATTATGAGGAGTTGAACAAACAAGTAAATATATTGAAAAAAGCATGGATCAGAGTCAGTTTTACCTTTTTGGACCCTTGACACATGATGACACAGCGACCCTCATCGTCCTGAAGAGGACGGTTTGCTTTTCCTACCATCTGAAGCACATCATAGATTGGGTAGTCCACATATCTGATCAGAGGAAGAGAGGTGCACAGGGTGAATACTGGGGATGTCATTAATGGTCTAAGATCAGTAAGTATTATTAGTAAGTAATCTTACGCATGAATTTTGCCATTGTAGTACTGTGTGTCCATGACAATCACCAGGTGGGCAGAAATGTTAGTGCCCCAGCAGAGAGAGCGAGACGCAACCACCACCTGAATTGCACCTGCATAAATAAAAAGAGGAGGCTTGGTCATATCTTAATCACCCAATTAACTTTATACTGCATCTTCAAATCTATTTACAAATTGTGTATTTCCAGGTCTGTTTGAAACTGCTGGAATTATGGCTCCATGAGTTCAGTATATGAGGAAAAACACAAAGACTACTCAGGAAATCAGAATGCAAAATAAATAAAAATAAGAGAAGAAATACAAACAAAAGAACTTGGCAGAAAATTAAACATTTTGACAGTTTTGGCACATTTGAAAGTTTTTTTGGCAACCAATTATATCTCAAATATATATTTTTATACATGCAAACATAAACAAGCATAAGATTAAAACTTTAGGTCTTTTGTATCTCACCAGAAGTGAACAGATGCTCCACAATCCTGCGCTCTGTAGGTGAAAGGCCCTCGTGAAGATAGCCCACCCCGTTAGAGAGGGTCTCCTTCAGTGTAACATCAGAGAGATTCTCCATAAATGGAACTAGATCCTTCTCTGTTGAGTGCAGGAACCTTCAGAGACAAAAAAAAAATGCTGGAGATGAGATGTCTGATGGGAAGAAAACTGATTAAATATATAATAACCAAATAAATCTTTTTTCAGCACCTCTGGGGAACCACATCTGCAGCACAGAAGGTGAGGATATCAATAGCTGTGAGACGTGTCTGGCGTCTTGATGGCACAAACACCAGCACTGGCTTGGATGGGGAATGTTTCATTATGGCATGATACACCGGTTTAGCCATGGACAGCAGACGAGTCTGTGTGTGACTCACGTTGAAGCCCTGAAAAAGTTATGAGGATTATCAAACAACAATTTTCCAAATGCAAACATCAAGGGTTCTGTTTGTTTACTGCTTTTAATGATGCACATTTTTATAGATTTATTCATAAACTGATGACCCAAATAATATCTGAATATTTGAATAATATCCAAATAAGATCTAAATGGGGTCTGACCAGGTTGTTTCCGCAGTGTAAACAACACTTATGTGGTTGAATGCATTCATACAGCCACAAAAAGCCAGTTACTTTCAACCTACTGACCTACTTCTTGAATATTTTTAGATTGTGATGTTAAAATATGGACAAATATGAAGACAAATATCTAAAATGCACAATATTCTCTCACAAGTCTTGACCAGAACAGAAATTAAAGTGGCTTTTTCTGTATAAAGTCGGATATACAGTGAGGATTGTTGCTATCGAATGAGCTTATATGCGTACTGGGCTTATAAACTCCCAATCACTTTTAAATATTTCCAAAAAGTTTAGGAACTGTCAGCTTTAATTCGTGAGGTGCATGGTTGAACGTTGATCTGTCAATCATCTAAATCTGACCAGTCAGGAGGATAAACTTTCTGAACAGCAAGTGCTATATAATGTGTCATGCATGACAGGGTTTTCAGAGATTATAGTTTACTGGGGACTATGCTTTACACACAGGGCGACCAGGCATCCTAGTGCTGAAAAAGAACCTGTATGTGTAGCAAAAATTTGTCTCATATCAATAGCTATTATGAAAGAGAGAAAAAGAGAAAGTGGCTCTAAAAGCAACCAAAGTGATGTCTTCCTCTGTCCATGTTTTTATGGCAAAGAATATCATGTGATGGCTTGTATATCACTACATCCGAAAGATTTACATAAAATCTTTTGTGACAATCAAAATCTGAAATTGGTACACCAGGATTTTGTCTACTTTTGATTGCATCAAGCAAAACACATCTTTGAAAAGCTTAATAAAAAAAAAATACAAAGTTAAAGTTTGACAGAAGTTCAGACTGACCTGGATGTGAAGCTCCAGAGGAACCGGCCTGACATTGGGGTGGAAGTTGAAGGTGGCTGTGGTGCTGCAGCCGAGCCAATGAGCCACATCTTTAGCATTGGACAAAGAGGAGCTGAGGGCCACAATGCGAATGGGCCGCTCAATCTGAGAGGAGATGTACCTCATCCTGGAGCAAATCACCTCTAACACAGGCTATGAGAGATATGTGAAAATTAGAAATATATATAATTTTTTTTTAAATCACGGAAAAAACAAAAATGAAGAAACAAACACTTACTCCGTTGTCTCCTCCAATGAGATGAACCTCATCTATAATGAAGAGGCTGACGTTTTGCACGTTCTTCCTCTGTTTCCAGCGGCGAGATAAAATGTCCCATTTGTCTGGGGTACTGACAATGATGTCACCTTTACCCAGCAGCTTCAGGTCAGTGCTCGTCTCACCGGTGAGTAAAACAACCTTCTTGTTCAAATTTTCCTGGAACTTCTGGTGCCAATCAAGGAAGACCTGCACAAAAAATATGACTCAATAATGATGTTTACACTCCACAGAAACTATAACATTTAAAGTGATAGTTCATCCCCTAAAAAGACAAATATATCGTCCAGTGAAGTGGTTCCAAAGCTTTTTGATTTTCTTTTCTCTGTTGAACACCAAAAAAGATTTTCTGGAAAATGCTGAAACTGGTAAACACTGACATCAAAAGTATAAAAAATAAATACTATAGAAGACAATGGCATTCTTCACACAATCTTTTTTTGTTTAACAAGCAAGAATTAAAAGTTATCAGGATTGAAACAAGTGGAGCGTGAATAAATTATGAACATTTTTGAGTGAACTGTTTGTTTAATCTCTTGTTTATGAACAAATAAATAAAAGGAAGAATTGTGCTTTTTTCATATTTCATGGTACCTCCATAGTTTCTGGCAGCATTGCATTTTCAACATCACATTTCAGTGTCTTTTATAGGGTTCTAACACTGGGTTTCTACAGATTTCATCAAGACAAATTTAAGACTTCTCAAGACCAGTAATAATTCAATTTTAGACTTATACAGGTTTAAACTAAGGATTTTTTTTTAACGGCCCTGTATGATCATCAGGAATCGTGTAAATGTTTTTAGTTTTTCTTCCCTGGTTAGGGTATTTAATAGTGAATTTGCTGTAAAACAGCTGTTGTAAATTATATCTCTTTGCAATAAAAAAACTTAACTATAAAAAAAGGTTTTATTAAGATGTATTGTTAGTCATTGGATGGATGTCGGCCCAACTGAGTAGCTTAACTCGGACAAAGCAAAAGTTTTAGAATTTTCAGACTTTTTAAGACCAAGCGTTACAGATTATGTGAATTATTATTAGAATAAAATACTTTGCTTGCACTTGGGGAAATACCTGTTCAGCCAGAGCCTCCATAGGTGTGATGTAGACACAGCGACCCTCTGCATTGTGGAGCAGCATCCTGAGAATGGCAAACTCTGCACAGATGGTCTTCCCGCTGCCCGTTGGAGCACCAACAAAGACATTGTCATCGCTGTTGTACACAGCATTGAACACTAAGGGGGACAAAAACAGTTTCATTTTGAGGGAAGACTTGGATCAAAAATGGAGCATATTATGGGGTCTGTGAGGGCAGATACCTTGAGTCTGGATTGGATTGAAAAAGGGGAAATTCTGGTAAAGGCTCTCGAAGGCTCCGTTTCTCAGAGCAGACACAGGTAAAGGCTGCAGGTCCAGCAGCTCAGTGGGAGGAGGATATTTCTCCGGCAGGATCAGGTGACGGAAGGAAACAGGCAGCTGTGTTTCACATGCTTGAGAAAGACAGTGCAAAAAAATTACCTTTAGAAAACACATTTACATATGAAATACTGTAGTATCTCCAGGGCTCAGATTTATTTATTTTGCTCAACTGTTTGGAAAGAGTTATAGAGCAATAAATTCAGTAGAACAAGAATAACTTACAAAGCCAGCGGTCTGAAGCTATGCGAATGAAATACTGTGGTGGCAGTGGCTCAAACACAGGTACAAAGAAAGTCACAAGATGTTCATCCTGAGCGTACTTGGCCTTCAGGAGGAAGTACTCGTGATGAAGGACGACCTCACTGTCTACATCCTCCACCAAGATCCAGAAGGCTTCCGATGAGCCATGTATCTAAAACAAGCCAACAGTGAGTCTCAAGCTCATATTACAAAAAACCTCCTGGAGTTATTTACTTCTTTAGTTTAAGACTGACCTTGTCATCCCACTGGAAATCGGGCGTGATTGTGAGCTCCACTTTCAGAGTGGAGCGTGTGATGGGCTGCAGATGAACTGCCAGGTCCAGTTTAGGGAACTGATGGACGTACTTGTGAATGGTCTTCCCCATCTTTGGCATGCGGATCAACTCACCTGAAATAGACCATGAGGTAATTCAATAAAACTGCACATGAATATGACAACATTGCTTGAGTATAATAATTAGCAATTCTCACCGATTTCATTGTGGTTCAGGTCATAGAGACGCTCGAAGGGGAAGTTTTTCTTCTCAATCTTCTTGATGACTTCTTCGGGAAGCTTGCGGAACTGACGCAATGGAGACATTGACTGCCACCTTGATGAAAAACAACAAAAACAAATGATAGAACATCACATGACAAGACAAATGTATATACAGGGTTTATGCAGGTTTCACCAAGTTAAATTTAAGACTTTAGGACATTTTAAAGACCATTATGAATGAAATTTTAGACTTATACAGGGCTAAACGCAAGGATATTTTTTAGAATATCACAGTTGGAAAAGATTTTCACTTGCCTCATCATAAAAATAATAATAATTTAATAAAATAATAATTATAATATTTTAATAATAATAGATATGTCAGGTTAGTATCCTTTGCAGTTAATATATGGATAACTTCTAAACAAATGCTATAGTAAGGAAAATAATTAAACTATTATGGTAAACAGAGTTAAAAATGAAATTTTTAATTAAAAAGTTGCATTGTTGTATTGGTGTTGGCCAGATTATGTAGATTTACATGAACAAAGAAAAATTAAGACCTGTTTTAAAAAGATTTAAGACCTACAATACAATGTTTCAGCACATTTAAGACTTTAAGGCCCAGTGGACACCCTAATATAATTATTCTTTCCAAAGTCAACATCAAGACAACTCACATCCTTTTGTCAATCATCTTGCAGAGGTTTAAAGTCTTGTCGGTAAGCTGGGCCCAGCCTCTGCTCAAAACAATCTCAAAGATAGCCCTCATCAGCCTGCCAGCACTCTGCAAAAGTCGAACACAATGTTAATACAGGAAATCAGTCAGACTGAAGGGAAAAATGTTTTTTTATTATAAGACAAGATTTTATTCTACACTCGCCTGCGTCACATAGACCATGTCAGCCATTAAAGCAAAGCCCTCCAGTTTGAGCTGAGAGATATATGCCTGCAGCAGCACGTTAATCTGAAAAATAGACATAACGTTTAAGATAAAAAAGGATCAGCCAACTTCACGTACAACTGACATGTATTTAAAAAAAAAAAAAAACCTTTGCACTGGGTTCTTCAATGCTTTCCTTCACTGGAATAGGGACTCGCTCGAGCAGTTTCTGAAGCTCGAGTTTTTCTTCCTGTCAATCAGAACGTAAGAACCACGCTTGTTAAATCCTGGAAGCAGATATTTGGATGAACCAATTCGTCTGGTTAAATAAAACAAGGCACGTACCTCTCTGACAGTAATGTTCCTAAACTCAGATGAAAGCGAGAACACCCTGAAGAGCTCGATCTCACTCAGTGTGGGCTTTAGCAGCTGGTTGTAAGTCATTATGGACTCATGGGTGATGTAGAAATGACTGGCGATGCGCCCCAGGTCTGTCACCTTCAATGCAAACACATTAGCCATCATTTAAAGCACATCTGTTGCTGCCGTTTAAATATTTAATCAATAGATTCAGGCAGCCGTGCTGAAATCCATTATGCCATGCTGGGGGATTTCAAGCTGGTACAATCTCGGCATTGATTGTGCATATAAATCATCTGGATGTGCCAAGAGGTGTTTAGAGCAGTGGTTAATGTGATGAGCAAGAACAGTGTGTACCTGAAAGCTGCCAGATCTCTTGTCGTATTTGACCAGGTTGTTCTTCTCCAGGACGGTAGCTGCCGTGTGCACCAGGTCCATCCTGCGACGCTCCAGCAGGGGGTCTATGCTGCGGTCGTCATGGGACACGCCGTATAGTGTGGGGTTACGCAGCATGCGCACATACAGGTATGTGTATCCCAGCCAATTTACAGCATCCTAAAAAAAATAGACCAATCACTGCTAGAGATGTTGAATTTACAGAGAAATACTGCTGTTAAGCATGTGCAATATTATCTGTAGAAAATAATATTTTCAAGTGTGTGCTGTAGAAAAATGACAATGTAAAACTTTAATTCTGGAAATAAATCTAGTAATGGTAAGGTTCCAATAGTCAAATAGTGCAATAATAATGAGAAATACATTATTGTACTTTTTACCGCAAGCGTGAGCAGTGGTATGGAGAGTAGAGGCAGCGCGAAGGCATTTGCCTTTCACACTGACTGCGCCTGCAGCGCACAGCTCATCAGCAGCTGTTGCACAGATCAATCTATCTCTGTCTAATCTATCTATCCATCTATGCACTTTTTTTTTTTTACTTTTCATCTGCATCAAGGCCCAGGGCAACTTCCTCCAAGGCTGTTTCCTTGACCTGCAAGTCTTTATTTTACAAATGATATAGATCTTAAAGAACTGTATGCGTCTCAAGCTCTATGAGGAGTGTCATTTATGTCTTTTAGACATGTGGTATCATGTCATTTTGTTTTTGACTGTCAGGATAATGTAGGATTAAAGTTATAATAATATTTATACGTGATCAAACCAGTGTGCAAATGAAGCAAAACTGATACTAAAATGGTTTTAAATTTAGTTTTGTAGTTCGGGCCCAAACAAATAATTGTTGCTGTTTTTATTCGTTTAAGTTCATTTGATTGAATATATAAAAACCAGTGGATATTATCAATGTATTTGTTGGGTAAAATTACAACTTTTTACTATCATTCAATGTGCTTTTGGTCATTTTTTTGTCACTTTATTTAAGCGTGAGAAGCGCGGCAAAAATAGACCCACCGCTGAAAATATCACTTCAGTGGCGCTCACACCTTGTGCTTATGCGCTGCTTCTGTGCGCAGTATGAAAGCTTTAATCTGTTAACATCAACGCCAAAAAAACATGTGCTGCGTGAATATGAAGTAAATATTTTGCCAATTTACTCAAGTACAATAAACAACTTTAATTTTGAAAACAAATTCTTCAACAATATGCTTCACAATCAATCAAAAACTATAATTTGGAAGACACAGAAAGCATTAGCAAAGCAACATTTTCAACTTCATAAATATTGAGTAAAAATTATGACTGATGTTTTTAAAATTAGTTAAAAAGTTATATAAAAATTACATTCATTTTTTCCCCCCAGAAGTATTGGAAAATACTAGGCATAATGGTATCTTTATTTAATGATTATTATTCACAGCAATATGTAAAATTACAATCTATGTATATATTCCACATCTTATAAAGGGGGTGCCACAAGTAGACAGTTAATTTTTTTTTAAAACCGCCTTTGATATATCACCAAAAAACTAATTAAATTAAACCTATATAAAAAAACACCTGCTATTAAACTAACCATAACCCTAATCCAAATGCATTTACAACTCACCTTGGCATTCTGCACGTTGCCCAACACAATCTCTGCATTCAGCATGTCAGCTAGTTTTCCCACCATCTGGCTTTCGATGGGCAGCTGCTGATTGAGCAGGGACAGGTAATACTGCAGCTCTCCATGAGAAGTGATCAGAATACCCTCTCCTTTAGAGTCATATTGCGGTCTGCCAGCACGACCCAACATCTGCACCAAAAAGTCAAGAGTTATTACCCACAGTTCAATTAACTTCTTAAAAGATTGATGAAAAACACTGACCTGTAGGATGTCCAGTGCTCCCAACTCCGTCCATCTGCCTTTCTCTGGGCTGTAAACCTGTGTGCCTTTGATTATGACAGTGTGAGCTGGTAAGTTCACACCCCAGGCCAGAGTGGCTGTGGAGACCAGCACCTACAAAACACACATTCATGGGTTTTAGGATTTAGAAAACAAAATAAATTTATTTATTTATTTTTTTTTCCCTCACGGTTACTAACTAACCTGAATGTGACGGTCAGCAAACAAATCTTCTACCAGCGTTCTGTCCACTCTGGTCATTCCGGCATGGTGAATAGCAAAACCATACGGCAGAAGATCCTTCAGCTCCAAGTTCTGCAACCATAAAAAAATTAATTAATTGATAATGTGTGTAGAGGACAATTAATTGCTCCAATATTAGTTACATTTTAGTATTCACTGATGGGTATACTATTAGCTTTATCAACACACTGAGTTTGCAATGGAATTGCTGGTTTATTAAACAACAGCAGACAAGAAGCATGTTTGATCCTGGTGTAAAAATTATGGTAAATACTTAAGTGGGTGTAAATGATCTAAAAAATTCATTTGTATGACTCAACCACTAATATCTCAAATAATAAAAATAATATCATAATAATATCTGTATTCACACTTGTAGTTCACTTTTCTTGGCTTGTCTGGTCCAGACCAAAAAAAAAAAACAATAGTTGTGAGATCAGTAATATTTCTGAATTCTTAAGATTCGCTGAATAGATTTTTATTACTGTCAAAACTTGTTAAAAACAAAACATTGCTGTATCCTTGGCTAAATGCACTCCTTGTATGTGATTTTTTTTTTATGATTGCTTTTTTGGTCACATCCTGTGACATCATAGTCTGTTTTTGTCTCTGGTCTGTTGCATTGATATTTCAGTTTAACCACACCAGAGTTAGACAAACCATTTATTTGGTGCATAGCAGTGTTCAGATGGCAACTATTACATTTGTTCAATTTACCACACTAACAATCGCACCAGATTTCACTGCTATTAAATCAATTCTGCCAAGTGTGAACAAACCCTAAAATGATGAGCTAACCTTGCACTGCTCTGCCTCAGTCCTCAGGACCTCAGTGGAGGCTGAACCCTCCCTCAAGAATAACCCCAGAGTGTCCTTCTCCAAACACATGTCCCTGATTGCTCGAGCTGTCTTCCCGGTCTCCTTTCTCGAGTGCACAAACACCAACACCTGGGGGAAACAACATGTATGAAACAATAAAAAAGACAATATTAATGACTGAAAAACTAATGGGACACATGGAAGTACAAAGGACTAATCATGTTATTGTGTTGAGCTTCACACCTGATTTTTTCCAGCATGCTCCATGATCTTCTCATAGACGATTTCATTCATGATCTGAAAGCGTTTGATGGCCTTTTTCTCTGTAATTCCCACATAGGTTTGTTCCAGAGGCACAGGTCGGAAACTATAAAACAAAAGAAAAAAGCCAAACATATGTTCATTATTATAGTAAAAACATATTCAGTGTTTACCAAAAATTGTTGAAGACCACCATTCACAATCTCACAACAGCAGTCCATTTCTCACCTGTTGTCGAAGTAAAAAAGTCCCTTTGATGGATCCACACGAAGGCAGGTTGCCACATCCTCATAGTTAGGCAGCGTGGCGCTAAGGCCGATAAGCCTCACGTCTTCCTGCGTCAGCTCCACGTTACGGATGGTTCGAGCAATCAGTGACTCCAGGACTGGGCCGCGGTCATCATGCAGCAAGTGGATCTCATCCTGTAAGGCAACGCATGTTTATATATAACACAAAACATACGGAGAAACACTGAAAAGAAGTTAAAGTGAAACCTTGATTTGATTACTTACAATAATGATAAGGCGCACAAGCTGTGTATAAGTTCGTTCTCCTCCTTTCCTTGTAATGATGTCCCATTTCTCTGGCGTGCACACGATGATCTGAGTGGCGTTTATTTCCTCCTTGCACAGCTGATGGTCTCCGGTCAGCTCGGAAACAATGATGCCATAACTAGCCAAGCGCTGCAGGTGTAAAGCAACAATATTTTAGAACTGTATAATTTATTATAACATTAAACAAGTATAAAAGTGCTAATGTTAAATCTATGTCTTAATGTGGCCTCACAACATTATCTGGCTAATTGTAAAACTGTAAATTCATCTGTCTTAAAATCTTTCCTGTTATTATGACAAGAAGTCACTAGAAATAAAACTTGCTTTTAGTTGAGGAACTATGAGAGATGAAATCAAGTTGGTAACACTTTTAAGAAACGGTCCATTAGTTCATGCTAGTTAATGTTTTTACTAACAAGAACAAACAATTAGTAATACATTTATTACGGTCTTTATTCATTTTGTTAATGTTAGTTAACATTAAGTTAAATAATGTTAGTTCATGTTAACTTACAGTGCATTATGGTCAACAAGCACAACTTTATCATTTAATAATGCATTAGTAACCGTTGAAATATGATTAAAAATGCTATACACGCTTATTCATACTTAATGTAAGTAAATACATTAACTAATGTACCATTATTCTAAAGTGTTACTAGAAATGTAAGATGTTTTTACCTCTATGTTCAGTGTTCCTACCTTGCCAAAGCTGCCCACCATCTCCTGTACCAGTGAGCGCATAGGAGCGATGTAAATGATCTTAAAATCTGCAACATTGATGGTGCCATCCATGTTAATGTGCTTTCCGATCTCTCTGAGCATAGCCATAAGAGCAACATTAGTTTTACCAGCACCCTACAGGTCATAGAGAGGGACAAAAAATCTTTAAGTAAAATGCACATAAAACTGGCAAGTTCTACATTATATCATTTATCTTTGTTTTCCAGTAGACTAACCGTTGGAGCGCAAACCAGAAGATTCTCATCAGTCTCCATAGTGGTTTTGAAGAGTTTACTCTGTATGCGATTCAAGGATTTAAATCCTTCAAATCCAGCTTGAGCATACTTGGGCAGTTTCTCAATACCCACCAATGTCTTTGAAAGAAATAAGAGAAAAGTGAAATACTGGCCAATCAACCAGCAATTTAAACTCTGTTGTATACACTTCTGTTCAAAATGGCCAATAACATTTTTTTTAATGGAAAAAAAAATGTATATAGCAAGACAGCATTAACATGATCAAAATTGACAGCAAAGATGTTACAAAGTATTTCTGTTTCAAATCAATAGTGTTCACTTAAGCATAGTGATTAGAGAACAGCGAAAATAAATCTTTCTTGCGACACAAACAAACCACATCCATTTTGTTATATGGATATTCACCATATTAGAAAGATTTCTGAAAGATCATGCAATACTAAACAATGGAGCATTTGCTCTGGAAATTACATTTTGCCATCACAGGAATAACAATTAAATGCTAAAATATGAATACAGTTTTAGATAGCAATGTTTCCACAAGATTTCAGTATGATCTTTGATAGCTTTTGAAAGCTTAATAGCTTTTTTGTTTTACTTAGCCAACTTGATGTGGCAATAAATTAACCAAAAATCCCTATCCCTAATAAGAAAAGAAAAACTAGCAGATAAATACCTCTTCATCACCAAAGGGTTTGGGTTTGAGTGCAGGCACATGAACCTCCTCATAGCCCTTTCTCTGTTTGCGGAAGGAGCCGTCAGGCAGCTGGCAGCGCTTGTTGGCCATGAAGTGACTACCTTGAGTGAAGGTCAGATCTTCCAGGTCTAATAGCTGCCTTGAGGACACAGACTAAAGACAAAAAACACAGAACAATAAAGTGTCACAATGCACATTAGGAGTGGTTATCAAACTGAGAAAAATTACATTTAACTCTAATTTTAAGAGGTGGACACAGCATTAAGTGGGATCTACCTCGCCATGATCAATGTCCATAGACTCCAGATCATCCACACGAGATTTTCTCATTCTCTCCCTGCGAGATCTCTCCTCCTGCAAGAAAACACAACATCATAAATTTACAGACAGACATTTGTCTTTAAATGATTAAAATCTCAAACAGTCCAACACTAATGTGAATAAAACCAGAGGGCAATTCCTGACCCTGATGATGTCCTCTTTTTCAGTCTCTTGCAGCTGGTAGAGAACTTTGGAAAGATCCTGATCGGCCTCCATTTTATTAATGATCTTCTCCTTCTCTGCTTCACTTTGAGCACTGGCCAGCATGGTGCAGTACAGGACTAAATATGACAAAAAAGCAACATTAAAAAAAAAGCAGTATATCTTTTTAACATTAAGTCACATTGGCGAAACATTCTCAAAAATTCCAATCCATTTAATCCAACACAATCTACTTACTCATCCGCCTGTGCTGGCGCAGGACCTTGATGAAGTCGAATGTGTTGAAGCCTAAAAGCAGCACCAACTGGTTCTCACACTCTCTGTCATCACTGGCAGTCTAACAAAAAAAGTTTTCATTCAGCAACTCAAAAACAAAACAAATACAAACAAATCCCTTAGTCTCTAAGGACATGAACATTCTCTACCTTAAGGATCTCCAAGACCTCGTCTGCTTTTTTCTGGGACACGATGGCATCGTTGTAGAAGCGGCTGAGCTGTCGCTGAAGCCAGAAGGCATCGATGTCTCGAGGGTGAAGATCCTTCTTTTTGGTCATCATTACATCTCCTGTGTTTCCCAGCTATGGAGAAAGAAAATGATAAGCTGGTTCTTGTACTTTATATCAGTGATCTGTAAACCCTATAATTATTATTTATTATTATTATTATGTACTTATTTATGATCCAGGTGTAGTTTTTTCATTGATTATTTCTAAAGCCTGGTTTCCAGGATAAGGCCCTAGTTTATATTTGGCATACAAGTAATTTTTTATAAAAGTCCTTTAAAAAATCTTGAAACAAAACAGACGATATATTTTAAGACCTGTCAGTGCAAACTTCCTCAAGTTAAAACAGCTCAAACTTCTAGGCCTAAGATTAAACTGAGGGTTGGTGACAATGTATTTTTGGTTAATTGTAGCCTTTGTAATATTTTGTGGCTGTTATTGCTTTTTGTGTGTTTCCATTATCTAATCTGTAATAAAGTTGGATTAATTGCAGGCATTTGGGTAATTATATTTAATTGTGAATTTGCAACTGTAACAGTTTATTATAGTGTTTATTATCTATAAACAATTCATTAAAATTATTGACTATTTGAAGCAGTATTACAAAGGTAGCTTACATAAAATGTTAAAATAACATTAAAATCTAACTTTTAAATAAATAAATAAATAAATATGACAATTTAGTCATTAATAATAATATAAAATTGTGGGACCCAGTGACCTGCTTGAAAGTCACTGCTTTATTATAACATGCAGAAACACGTGGAGCATGTGACTTACATTTGCAGTCAGTGTGCTGCTTTCATCTGCCTCTTCTCCCTCACTGTCATCAGAGCCTTCATCCCGAACCTCTCCATACTGGTCCTCATCACCCTCCTGCAGATGAACCAACAGCACAATGACGTCACTTAAAGAGCAAAAAACACATTATCATAATTCAACCAAAGCCAAAGCTCACCTCCTCATCGGACTCAAACTGCACATTGACTCCATAGGTTTCATCAATGTTGTCATCTGCAAAAAGACAGACAGTAAAGCACAATCTACCTGGACATCAAGTTGAGGAGAGCTTGGACACCAAAAAAATTAAAATAAAATACCCATATTCTGTAGCTCTTTGTCTCCTCCATAGTCAGAGATCTTCTTTCCCAGGTTGACCAGGACATGGTAACGTGTGTCATCTGTAGGCCCCAACAGCTGCTCCACCTCCCTCCTCCTCTCTTTGTCTCTCATCTTGTCATTTTTCAGCACAGCCAACACCTCGTCTGCTGCTCCACACAGGATATCCCTTGGCTTAGATTTTAAAAAATATATATGTAGTTTATATTGTGATATTTTAAAAAAATTCTATCAATTTCTTACATTCATAACATACAAAATTAGCCCAAATTTCTAATAAAGCATTGTCATTTTACACTTAATGGATTGTTAAAAATAGAGATTCATAAAGAGATTAACTTTTGCTTTATCAACATGTAATTTTGCAATTACACAAACATACAAAGGTCAGCACAATTTTTTTGATAGATTTCTGGATGTTTTGAAACAGTTTCTTTAATCCATGTTCATTGATTTGAACAAAAATAAACACAAATATTTAAAAAAATGTAATTAATAAAAAAAAAGATTCAAATTAATCAACATTTATACTTTATATAAATATATACTTTAAATATAGATTTTTAAAATATAAATCTGTCACCAATAACAAAAAAGCAGTCATCAACCAGAATTTTTATAACAGCGCATCCCTAGCAAAATCTACAGTAGTTCCATTAAAATTTCATATTCATAGCACATATGAACAAGGACACTGTTCCTACCTGATCTCCAAGAGCGGCCTGAATGAAGCTGAGCAGGATTTCATATGTTTCTCTGGTCTCTTTGGTTTTAGGTTTGTACACAATGCCCACCATCTCATCAATGCCCTCAGACAACAGTGTGAAGCCCTTCATCTTGTTGATGTCATGTCTGTCCTCGTCTCTCTTTCTCCTCCTGCATCACACAATGCACCACATTTGTTTAGTAAATCCTTGACTCATTTGAGACATTTTTACCAGCAAACTTGATGCATTTGTGATCAGACTGACTTTGCTCTCCTCTCCTCCAGCATCTGAGGTTTGGTTCTCTGGCTTCTGTCTCCCATTTTGGTCCCCTCCAGTTTTCCGACCAGAGACAGCACCTCTCCGGTGGGCTCATCTCTGCGTGTTCGGTCGATCAGAGATCTGTCTGCTTGCAACACCAAGTTAGAGTTCTGTGGAAGAAACACAAACACTCACAATCAGTTTGATGGTAAGTTTGAGTCTCAAGCTCAAACTGGCTATATGCATAATAAGTGCGTGATGCTATAAATCTATCTTGTTGCCATGATTGTTGAAGCTTTTATAAGAATATGTGATGTTTTCAAAAAGATTAATTCAACAGGTATAATAACAAAAAAGTAAATTGCAGATTAAATTGCACAAGGATTATGAAGTACAATAAATAACACTTTGCAACAATAAACATTACTAATACATTAACTAATATTGAAAGTGAGAAATAGCTACATTAAAAAAGTAATGCAGTTAATGTTAGTTATTAACAAGTTATTAAACATTAACAAGGAAGTTGACATTTGCCAAGACAAATAAACGGTTTACATGTAGTTTTCATTCATCAATTAAGTTTAATTAACTAATGTTAACAAATGAAGCTTCACTGTAAGGTGCTAACATACAAGTACATAAAGAATATAACTATTTTCAATGAACATCTGACATGTTATAACATTACGCTGTTACACATTACATTATAATGCCAACATGCATTATAGATGTTATTTATGACAATATATTGTATATACCATATTGTATGAATATCAGCATGTCTAATCCTTATCGTTATGCTAAAACACAATATCATTTAGGGCTGGACAATCATTTGAAAATTAATCGAAATTAACATTTAGAACCTATGATTGATCTAATTTTCCCAGGTCAATTTTTTCAAAAATCTTTTCCTACAGGATGTGGAGTCACATGACCCTGCTCTGTTAAGGCTGATTTATACTTCTGCGTCGAACACACGGGTATGGTCCGGCGCAGCCTTTGAGAGGAAGAATACCCATGCACCTCTCAAACAATGTAACTACACGCTGCAAGTTTGCATTAAGAAAGCCACGCCAGATATGCCTTGAGACAGCATATTTTCTATTACAATAAAATTATTTTCCACTATAATTTGTTTACAAAAAAATAAATAAAATCAAGAAATGCACTGTTTAAACTATTTACAGGATATACAAGAGTTATTTTATTTAGAAGAGATACTGTTTATTATATACTTTTGAAAACATTGAAAATAATTAATTTTGCTTCCAAATATTTATAGAAAAAAAGTGACTGTTGGTTTAAGGCAGGGGTCGGCAACCCGCGGCTCTAGAGCCGCATGCGGCTCTTTAGCGCTGCCCCAGTGGCTCCCTGGAGCTTTTTCAAAAAATGTTTGAAAACAGAAAAAGATGGGGGAGGTAAATATATTTTTGTTTTAATATGGTTTCTATAGGAGGACAAACAATCTTAACGTTTTCCAATGCTGTAAAAGTGTGTAAAATATTTATTTTCAACATTTCTGTCAACGAAGATTTGCGTCATAGCCTGCGACACATGGAATAGGCAGGTGGCTGTTGTAAACTATCCGGCGGCTGTGTGATGCGCCATGGAGCGTAAGCTGTCTTTGCCAAAGATGTACAGCGGGGCACGCTCTCTCATTTTCCCTCCCTGAGAGAATTCAAAGAAGCCCATCCCTATCACTCACTCAACGGTGATTATTTACAAGGTGCGATCGTTGATATGCAAACTGCTTTTGGGAGCAGATTTTGCGAGTGGCGAAAGGAAAAAACGAGACTGTCTTTCCTTGTCACACACCCCTGGAGATTGACCCTTCCTTGTTGAGCACATTCCCAGTAAGGGGCACGTTATGCACGTTCACTTTGATGTTGTTTTTTGGAATCCTCAAAATAAAAAACATCAAAAATCTGATTTCTTTACTGCATTTCTTTAATTTCATCAAAGCAAAACATAATGCATTAATATTGTAATGAAGTTAAACTTGAACATTAAACATAATTCATTGATATTGTAATGAAGTTAAACTTTAACATTAAACATAATTCATTAATATTGTAATGAAGTTAAACTCGAACATTAAACATAATGCATTAATATTGTAATTAAGTTAAACTTGAGACGGCATCGTACAAAAGAGTAGTCACGTGGTGCGTCATTCTCTACAGGATGCACTGCAGGAAAAAAAAAACATTTAATCATGAAGGCTCAGTATGTATTTGTAGCCAACTAAATCATTTTTATAGTAGGCTAATACAGCTAATAAAAACACATGCAGCATGTGTTGCCTTCATTATAAGGCTTATATAAGGCTTTTAATTTTTTTGCGGCTCCAGACATATTTGTTTTTGTTTTTTTTGGTCCAGTATGGCTCTTTCAACATTTTGGGTTGCCGACCCCTGGTTTAAGGCAACGTGTGCTTAAATATCAGTTGTTCAGCATAGATGTTCAATAAATAGTAATAGAGAGTAGATAGTGTGTGTTTCCTTCAGTTATTTTAAAATTATGTAATGCACCCTTTAATAATCTCTCACTTGTAGTATGGGATAAAAAAATTAAACAATTAATTGTTCATTAATCGTAATAAAATAAAAAGGTTCAATTAATCGAGATTTTGAATTTAAGCCAAATAGCCCAGCCCTAATATCATTCAAAGCAACAAATCTACTAAATTAATCACAATGCTGTCTAGAGAGATAACTCTAAATCGTGTTTAAAGCGACAATTCACTCAAGAATGGAAATGTACTCACTCTCAAGTTATTAAAAACTTTTAAGTGTTTCTTTTGTTGTTGAACTCAAAAGACAATATTTGAAAATGTTGTAAACCGATAACCACTGACGCCATTGAGGTAAAATTGGTATTATTTTCACACATTCAGACTTTCTCCTAAATATAATTTCAGAAAAAAATTTAAAAATCGAAATAGTGAAATCAAATTAGCAGCCAATGCCTATCAAAGTACAACAATGCTCACAGTCAAATAATAAGTGCTAATATTGTATTGAAGTCATACTTAATTGTGATTTCAGATCGAATATTCAAAGTACCATGGTAAACAATACAGGGAGCATGTCACAACAGGTCACTGAACGCATCTACCAAAAACCAGCTTAACCTCAATATTGACGTCATAGTAGCAAAAATAAATACAACGTTAGTCAATGTTACCGGTTTTCAGCATTCTTCAAAGTATCTTACTTTGTGCTCAATAGAAGAGAGTCAGACAGAATTATAATTTGCGTTGAACTATCCCTGAGCTCACGCACACCAAAACAAACCGCTTCAGCGCGCTAAAAGATCTAATTTAGCCACAAAGCATATAACATGTCATAACAAACTACTAGACATGTAATAAAACTTACCGCTTTGTATTCATACTGCAAACTACGCGCAGTAACATCCGCCATGGCTTCGTATTACTGTAAGTGCGCTGAAATGAAAGTCTTCTGTATTAACCAGCACACCCGGTGCTAGCGGAGAGAGAGACTGCTAAACAAACCACACAGCACTCATATATGGAGCTAGTTATTCAAAACTAGGTTAATGTGCACGGACAGCGCGTACACTACAATATTATTAAAGTAGAAAAGAACTCTCTTTTCTTTATGTGGATATCCACACCATACGCTCGAAACACGCACGACGGTTTCAAAACGTAGTTTGGTGTGATTTCCGCTTCCGGGTTCAGCCAAACTGAAGTGTAGTGGACGAAAATGCTGCCTCTTCTGGAAAGTAATGTTATTAAAGATATCTGACTTCTGAAAAAGGGAATTTCAAAAGTGACGCCAAGGCTACACATTTTAATTAAGGTTTTGCTCTACAGACACTATTCTTTTTCCAAGGTTTCTAGCCACTTGGCATTTAGCCACAAGTTTGTCGTTGGGAAAATATATTTATGATGCTTAAATTTGACTAAAGTACTTTATATACATAGGACTTTTAATTAAGCTACAATTTTAAAATTATATTCAACTCACCAGTGGCTGCCTGTCTGAACTGCCTCAGCTGAAGTGTACCTGCAATTGGGAGGTGTTAATGTCAAGCCCTGTAAAATACATGTTTATATCTAGTTATATACAGTTAAGGTCAGAATTATTAGCCCTCTTTTTTTTTTTTTCTTTTTAAAATATTTTACAAATGATGTTTAACAGAGCAAAAACATTTTCACAGTATGTCTGATAATATTTTTTTTCTTTTAGAGAAAGTCTTATTTGTTTTATTTCTGCTAGAATAAAAGCAGTTTTTAAATTTTTAACAACCATTTTAGGGACAAAATTATTAGCCAAATAATCATGGCAAAGATAAAATAAATCAGTTATTAGAGAATAGTTATTAAACTGTTATGTTCATAAAATGTGTTGAAGATATCTCCTCTCAGTTTAACAGAAATTGGGGGGAAAAAATAAACGGGGTCGAATAATTTAGGGGAGATAATAATTCTGACTTCAACTTTGTGTGTGTATAAAATATTTATAACAATATATACAATTAAATATATGTTTATATATTTACAAAAATATGTGACACATTTTCCAGTAAAATACATGTTCATAATTTAAAATATATAGATATATACACCAATATGGCTGTAAAATACATGTTTATATATTCATAGAAATATATACACACAAAATATGGCAATAAAATATGTTCCTAAATTTATACAAAAATATATACACATATATTCCAGTTATATACATGTTCGTGTATACATAAACATCATTTGTTTAAGAGAGCAAGGAATTTTTCAACAATATTTCCTATAATGCTTTTTCTGATGTAGAAAATCTTTTTTTTTCTTTTTTGGCTAAAATAAAAGCAGTTTTGAAGGTTAAAATTATTAGCCCATTTAAGCTATTTTTCCCGATAGTCTACAGAAAAAACAATTGGCATATAAGATCTTGACTAATTACTCTAATCTGCCCATTTAACCTTATTAACCTAGTTAAGCAAAACTTTAAAAATATCTAGCAAAATATTATGTAGGGCCATCATGGCAAAGATTTAGTTAGTTTTAGTTCAGTTATTAGAAATGTGTTAATAAAACTATGTTCATAAATATGTTGGAAAAGAATCTTCTCTTCGTTAAACAGAAACTGGGGGAACAATATGCAGGGGGGGGTAATATATATATATATATATATATATATATATATATATATATATATATATATATATATATATATATATATATATATATATATATATATATATATATATATATATATATAGGAATGAATTTTACTGGAAAATATGTTTTTTTAATAAATACATGACCATGTATTTTACTGGCAAATATTTGTATGTGTGTGTGTGTACTATATATAAATATATATAATATATATATATATATATATATATATATATATATATATATATATATATATATATATATATATATATATATATATATATATATATATATATATATATATATATATATATATAAATATATAATATATATAAATATATATATTTATATTGTACTAGCACATACAAATATTTGCCAGTAAAATACATGTATATATATATATATATATATATATATATATATATATATATATATATATATATATATATATATATATATATATATATATATATATATATATATATATATATATATATATATACATGTGTTTTATGGGCATTTATGTATATACATATTTTAATAAATTTATAAAGATGTATTATACTGGCATGTTTTGTGTACTGTATATATTTATAAATATATGAATGTATTTTTAATACTACATGCATGGAATTCTTTTAGTGACCTTCCAATAAGTCCCTTTATATGCAGAAAACAAACATTTAATCCCATTGTGTTAGACAACAAACTTACCTTACGCATGCATTAGCAGAGCTGCTCTGCCATGATATGCATGCATTGCTGTCTGAGGTGAAAAAATGTCACTACATGCATAAAGCTACTAAAGTGACCTTGTAATAAGCCCTTGTATAAGCAAAAAACATGATTTGGCTTCATGTTAGAAAGCCAACTCACCTGGTGCATGCATAATATGGCAGAACGTCTCTGTCAGCAAATTCATGCACCATTGTTTCAGATAGACATGGCATTACACGCATGAAACTCTTGTTAGAAAGCCAACTTACCTGGTGCATACATTATAGCAGAATGGTTCTGCCGGGACATGTACTACTCTATCAGGCAAAAAGGGCCCTACATTCATGAAACTCTTGTTAGACAGTCAACTTATCTGTTGCATGCATTACAGAGCTGCTCTACCAGAATATGCATGCACAGCTGTTTCAGGCAGAAATGGCCCAATATGCATGAAAGTTTTTAGAGAACTTGTTATAAGCCTATGAATGCACAGATAATAATGTAACATAGGACGAACAAGTGATGTAACTGGTGTAAATGAATATTTGAGGTCCAACAAATAGGATTGTTGAGTGTAAGAAGACGGCACTGTGCTTTCTACAGCACTGCATGTGCCATTTTTCCTTTAGGAGACTGTCCTACTGTATGTTTACATTTAATTTTTTTTTTTAATTTATGCAATGCAGTGATGTCCTTTACTTTCTATATCATAATGACATGGTCTGTCAACAAACTACAGAACAAACAGAAAAAAAGCATAAACATGAATTTTGTCCAGTCTCATGCAATCAAAGTCCACATGAGGTGTACAATCATTGTCATCACAACTGTAGTAGTTATGTTGACAACATGACTAAGCAATTTGACTCTCTTATCCTTACACAACGGCACAAGGACTTGTCATTCTGATGTCACTGTGTTCATTGACAGATATTTATTTCTGAGAGATAAACTAAGGGTTTTGAGCAAGAGACATGGCTTTTGCAGGCAATTCATGATGTTTTGCTATTTGAATGTGTTGTTTTGAGAAATGCACTTACTTAAATTTCATGTATGTGTAGATTTAGACTTTTTAGAAGATATACAGCTGTTAGTTTTGTTTATACACTTTTGTTGAATATAACATGAAAACATGAAAAGACTTACAAAAGAAAGCATGATTTATGTTTTGTAAAACTGGTTTATTTACAAGTGTAAATGAGCATGCAAAATCTCACAAGAAACATTATTTCTTTCAAATTCCATGCAAATATATAGATACGTTTTATAAATAAAATATTGCGTTACAGCTCAAACTATACATTTTCATTTTCGTTAAAAGGTCTAAACAGAATTTAGTCTAACCTAACAACACTTTTTCTTTAAAAAAAGGCCCAAATAAAACTAGATAAACACTGTCATTCTACATATTTCACACATTTACAGCTAAAAATACTAAGCACCTTAAACGTACAAAAATCACAGAGTAAGAGTGTGATGTGCAACCACGCACAGTCTTTGATTTGCTATGTACAGTACATTTGATGGCACAAATTTGAAGGGCACTCCATATTATACGAGCATCTGGTCAGTTTAAAAAGTAGGTATTTACAAAGGGTAAATTGTTTAATGTAACGCATTAGGTCAGCGGCAGTATAACGTAATAAAATAGTGCCATTATAGCAGCACTGATGAGACCAGAAATTGGCACGGTCACAAACCAAGCGATAAAAATATTCCGGAAAAGATGCCAATCGACCGCCTTCCTGGAGCGGAGCCAGCCAACAGACACCACTGATCCCACCTGTCAACGAACACACAAACAAAACAACACAGCACATCGTGTGTTATTATATGTTGAAGGGATAGATTACCCAAAAATAAAAATTTGCTGCACTTACTCAGGCCTCTCAAGATCGAGTCAGGAAAAGCATATATACCGGCAACACTAATTAATAACCTTGTCTCCAGATGATAATACATTGAGGTCTTAGGAAGAGCAATGATTAGTTTGTGCAGGAAACTAAACATGCTACATTATTACATTTAGTCCACAACCTCAGAAACTGTCATATAAGTATGTTCACTACTGTCTGCATCAGCTTTTAAGGTTAGCAGTGGCGTAGCGGAGAAGGGGCACCACGTCATGGAGGCTCCCCAAAACATTAAGGTTGTTAATTTCTGTATTTTCCTTGAAGGAAACTGCTGTCAACAGATCATTAACAGAATAAATAGATTGTTCAGTTTGATTTATTAATCAATCAAAATTCATTACATCTTATACACGAAACATGTTTCACTTTAATAATTCATACTTTAACAATATAGTCAAGACGTCATTTTAACTGTTTTTTTATTCAGTAATTTAATAACTTTAAAAAATAGACATATAAATACCCAGATTTTTCAGGATATATATATATATATATATATAAATATATACGGCAACACAGTGGTGCAGTAGGTAGTGCTGTTGCCTCACAGCAAGAAGGTCACTGGTTCGAGCCTCAGTTGGGACAGTTGGCATTTCTGTGTGGAGTTTGCATGTTCTCCCTGCGTTCGTGTGGGTTTCCTCTGGGTGCTCTGGTTTCCCCCACAGTCCAAAGACATGTGGTACAGGTGAATTGGGTAAGCTAAATTGTTCATAGTGTATGAGTGTGTGTGGATGTTTCCCAGAGATGGGTTGCGGCTGGAAGGGCATCCGATGCATAAAAACGTGCCGGATAAGTTGGCGGTTCATTCTGCTGTGGCGACTCTGGATTAATAAAGGGACTCAAATGGACTAAGTTCACAGCACTCGTTAGAATTAGTTTTTAAAACTTAAATGGTTTGTTGCAATCGGATTCCTCAAATGGTTTGAGTTACCTTAACTTATTGGGTTTTACATTGTATGATTTTTGTTTGCTTGTTTATGCTTCAACATATCATACATAGAACAACGTGTCAAATAATTTCTTTTATAAACGATAGATTATCTCATTGACATGTAAAATTAAAATCTATACATTTCATTTACGATGAAAAAATCTTTTCATATGTCTGTTGATTATTCTTGTACACTGTAAAAAGTGAAAACTTAAACAAATTGCACCAAAACAAAGGCAGCTCTCGCTAAAGACTGTCATTAACACACTAAGGACTGTTTACTGAGGCTGTTTCAAAGGTAATTATGCTGTAAACTGTTGAGACTGTCAGTCTTGCGTCATAACACCTCAATATATCATCAGAAGAAATGAGTATTAGTTTTATTACTCATGTTGAACTTTATGTATCAACAAGGATCACAATTTTAGGTAAAAATCTTGAAGAAAAAAATGACCAAACATCTTAGAGGCAAACTTGAATTACTTTCCCTTTAAAATGGCATGTGTTTAATTCACTGATAAACAACCCACCTTGCAATGAGTAGTGCTGACTGGGAGTCCGATGTTGGAAGCGACAACCACAGTAATAGCAGAGGCGAGCTCAATGCTAAACCCACTGCGAGACAGACATGATGATTATCATAAGCTCTATAATCATCTTTACACACAGCACAACACTCTTTGAATGACAAGAAAGCAGTATGGCCTTGCGAAAATGTCATAATACTGAAGAGACAAGACAGATGTTCTCTACTGAGGGACTTTCCACAAGGCTGGGAGTGTTGTTAAACTGTTTGTTTACACTACAAAGTCAACAAAGATAAGAAAGTGGGAACTGGGCCCTTAAGCCCCATGAGAACTGCTGTGATAAAACTGAATTATGAAGTCTGATCCCACATCTTATGGGTTCTTACTGAGGGTATTAGTGTTTTTTTTTTACCTGGAGGGGGTGATGGGTGTCAGGTCTTTGCCCATGGTTTGAATGACCCTGCGACCCCAAATCCAGAGTCCTGTACAGATGCCCACTCCACCGTATAAGAGAAGCCAGATGGGTGTAGGAGCGCTGGGTGCCACTGAGGCGGTGTCATAGATCAGCCAAAGGGCCACCAGAGGGCCAATCGCATTGCTGGAACAGAGGAATCATGGGTAGGGTTATCGCTTAGAGATTGCAGAGTATAAAGAAAAGATTAGAGATTAAAGCAACGTGAGAAAGGAGCTGGAGTGCATGACATAAATTATGATCTAAATGCTTGGAGTTGGTAAGGTTTTTATTATGTTTTGAAAAGTATTATCAGTCTTCAGTGTCAAATAATCCCTTAGAACAGCGTGTATTTGAAATATAAATCCTATTATTATAAGTCAAAAAGCCATGCTTTGACACATTTAGTGCATTCCTTGGTTACCTAAAACCATAAAACAAACAAAAAAGTTAGATGACAAATTAAATATATGATAAATACTAAAAAAATTATATATGGTCGACCATATGTGTTTGTGTGTGTGTGTGTGTGTGTGTATATATATATATATATAATAAATACTAAAACTTTAGCTAAAATAAAATAAAAACCTAAAATAAAATGAATAAAAATATATAAATTACTTTTAATTAAAGTAAAACTAAAATAAACTTAATAAAAATAATAAAACAAATTACTAAAAAATGCTTTTTTACTTAGATTTTTTGTGTTCTTTCTAGTCCAAATATCTTAAATTTGTAGATCAAGAAGCAAAAGGTAAGCTAAACATACTGTCTTGTTTTCAGAAATAATATGCCAATATTAAGTGAGTTTTTCCTTAAAACAAGCTAAATAATCTGCCTATGAGGTAAGCAAAATAATCTTGTTTTTCCTTTTGACCTAAGATTATTTTTCATACCCCATTGGCAGATTATTTTGCGGCAAAATCATTGTTTGCAGTGTATGAATATAGAATATGTAAAGATTTTAAAATCATTGCCTGTTAATAAAAAATATAAATGTCTTGAAACAGCTTTCTGTGGCAAATTAGTTCAATTTTTTGGGTTTTTAAAATTTAGAAAATCTTTTTCATCTTTTAAAAATCCCTTTACACAATTTCCTTCACAATGTTTTTTTGTTAAGAGCTTTCAAAAAATAAAGGGAGATATATGAAAATTCAGTTATAGTTTGCATGCTTAAAGGAAGATTTAAACTGACATCTTTCTTTACCCCAATTCTAGATAATCCTAAATTTACCCCAGGAATTCTGGATGATGGTTGTAAACGCTGGAGTAATTTGGGAATCGTCAGGCTTGGGGATATGTTCTCAGACAATAAATTAATGTCTTTTACGTAATTAGCTCAGAAATACCAATTGTTCAAACGTGATTTTTTCAGATTTCTTCAATTGAGACATTATATCACTAACAGCACAGCACTTGTTAAAAATGGTAAGATCTTCTATTGAGAGGTTATTTTTATCATCAGGAAAGATGTCTGTTGGTCGTTTTTATGGGTCTGTATGTTCAATCCCATCTCCTGATACAAAAAAATAAAACCAAATGGGAGGAGGAGTTAGATACTGATATTGATGAGAAAACATGGGATGATATTTGGTCTAATGGTAAGAAAATATCTCTTTATACACGTACAAAAAAATACATTATTAAATAATACATACACTCAAAAATTTTTTTTGCTCGATCAAACTACTTATTTAACGTGAGTTAAAACAACACAATTCTTGAGATTTCATTGGGACAACTTATTTTTTATGTTCAATCCACATAAATTTGTTCAAAGTATTAAGTTAACTTAATTTGTGTTGGGACAACATAAATTAATTGTGTGAAACCCTGCATTTATTACAGTGTAGACTCCATATCTCTCCTGTAAAACCCAAAAAGTTAAGGTAACTCATACTATTTGCAGAAACCGATTGTAACAATCCATTTAACTTGAAAAACAAATCCTAATGAGTATTGTGTAAATAAGCATAGTAAAACTTGATAATTGAAGAAAACTCAAACCAACTTGTATGTGGTCATGTAACAGACTATAAAGGTTTTGATCCAGTTTCATTGATTTTGGGTATACCTATACCTATTTTAATGGACACATTTTTTCATCGGCTAAAAAGAAATTGCATAATGTATTAACCTTTGCTGCCCGAAAAAAATATTTTACTTAATTAGATTAGTGATGAATCTCCATCACTTAAAGGTTGGCACAAGATAATTTTTGAGTTAATTCCCCTGGAACATCTTACCCATGGTTTACACAAAATAACAGAACATATTTTCAATGTTTGGACTCTAATTTGGATTGTTTGAAACCTAGTCTTTGCCCAATGATCCTAAAAGGAATAATGTAACTGTATCGTTATCTGAAAAATAATCAATGTTTTAAGACCTTTTTATGATCTGTTTTATTTGGGGTAGTGCTGTTTTATATTTAATCTGAGTTTTTTTTCTTTCGTTTCTTTTTCCTTTTTTTCTCTTCATAGTTTTGTGTTGATATTTTTCTTTGCGTGTCTTTTGAAGATGTATTGTTATGTTTGCATTATTGTAAAAAAATCCAATAAACATAATTATAGTTAGAGAAATCACTAATAATTCATTGCCAAGTTAATTAAATCTCAAAATAAATAAACCTAAATTAACTTTTTTTTTAAAGAAGTCTGAAAAATCCCATCTTACATACCTAACATCATTCCCCCCATGTGCGAATGAGCCGAAGCAGGCGGTGAGGATCTGAAGGAACTGGAAGAGTGTGGACACCTCAGGCTTGTCGATCTCCAGCTCATCAATATCCTCCTCCAGCACATCTCCTCTGAGTGCCTCATCCTCCATCCCCACCGCCAGAGCCGCATCCTCCAATGCAGCTTCACCATCAGCTACCGCCGTACAGTAACTGTT
This sequence comes from Danio rerio, assembly GCF_052040795.2. Taxonomy (NCBI): domain Eukaryota; kingdom Metazoa; phylum Chordata; class Actinopteri; order Cypriniformes; family Danionidae; genus Danio; species Danio rerio. The sequence goes on from NC_141028.1 coordinate 33,198,345, forward strand.
ATAGCTGTCGTACCGCGAGCGCCTCTTTTCTCCATCCAGTCCCGTGCGGCTTCCTCCCTCTCCGTCCTTTAGTGAGCCGTGGATGCCGTAAATGGCCATGGTGTAGGAGGTGTAGCTGTTGTTGCGGCGGATGGGCTTTTCTACGGGCTCTCCTATGCATTCACCTACTTTGGCCAGGTGAAGTTTGTGAAGAAGATCCTTGTAGATTCCTGAGTCTTTGTGAACGGTGTGAAACTGGTTTCCGCTCAAGTCGGGAATAACAATACCGCCACTGCCGTTTAAAGCTGCAAGAAGTAGCAATATTTTTTTTTAATGTTTTACTGTCAATAAAAAAAAGAAGCTGAAGTTTAAGGCAAGACACTGTAGGCAAACACATTGTTTTCATTAGGGGTGAATAATCCTGGGAAAATATTCAATACTATTGTTAAGTATTGCGATAACAATATTTTTTATGATGCTATTTTTATTAGCGATATTTTAAAATATTTATTTATGTATTGATATTAAAATAAACTGGTAAAAGACATTTTCAGATCCAACAAATTTCTGAACTAAATTTTAATTCAGACTAAAAACTGTCAAGGTACAAACCTTTAGTCTCAGAAGAAATTTGAATTCTGATTGGTTCATTTTTTCCCCGTTCTTGTCTTGATTAAACAATGAATAAATAAATAAAAAAAATTATTTATTACAGATATTTGTAATATGTATATATCATATACTATTATTGCGATAACAATAATTTTCCGATATATTGTGCAGCTCTAGTTTTTTTTGACCCTATAATTATTAAAAATGTGCTTTTTTTATATATATAAAACAGCTGCAGAAAGACTTTTAACGGGAATTTTCATCTCACATTTACTTGCTCTACAAAAAGAAACACTTAGCTGTTAATTTGTATTTATGAAAGTTTATTTCCGACAACATTTTGTTTAAATGCCTAAAAAGATCAAATAATACATCAATCTTTCATAAACAACTACCCAAAGGATAAATCAAATGCTCCAATGATCAAATAATAAATCAAAATGCATTCTCGAATAATAAATCAAATGTATTTGATATTTAATTTTCATGAACGACTCAGTAAAATCCTGTAATAATTCAATGAGAAATCAAATGCTCAAACTATAATTTAAATAATCTCCTGATTACTCACACACAGAAGCTCATGATGGACTGATTAATAGGTCTATAAAGACACCTCATTCACACAGACTCTTTGCTGAGTCTAGTTTTTGCTGTGAAGCATTACAGAGCATTTTTACAGATCTGTTTGTTCTATCATGTTTTGATCATTGTCTAGTTTACCATTATTGTTGTTTTACCTCCTGTCCTGTTTCTAATACTGTGTTTGATAAATGTTTGTTAACATTTGTCGTTGTTTTAGTTTTTTTTATTAAACTATGTTTGTTTGTTCAGACAATGCATTATTTCTTAGTAGCAATTTCCACAATAATTTTTTTGTCCACTCAACTTTAGACATTTTAGGTTAGTGCAACTGATTCTTTCAAAAACAGAGTAAACAAGAACAAATTAAAGGAAATAAGGATTATGAATATTTAGGTCAGTTGGCACAATTTTATGAATTTTAATAATAATATTTTGGTCAGTTGAATGGTTGGCACAACTTAAAAAGTTTTGTTACAGAGTAGTTCACCTCTCCAGAAAACTAATCTTAATTAATCCAACTAAAAGTTTTTTGTATCACTGACAAATAATTTAGGTCAGTGCAGCTGATGTTTTCAAAAGCTGAGTGAAAAAGAAAAGCAAAAGGAACTAAGGATTTCTTTTGTACTTGCTTAAATTTTTCTTTAGTGTACTTTTACTGCTATTAAGGAGAAAACAGTAAGATAAAATATTTTGAGAATAAGTTCTGAGTAAGAAATGTATGAAAATCAATACATATTTAAATTTAAAACATTTTTAGAAAACTTGTAAGACTAAAAATGTCTGCAATTCTTAATATAATCAATCAACTCAGAATTTATGTTCGTAAGTTTTTTTTTTTTTACCCAATTTACCCGCAGTCTAATGGATCAAGCATAACTCAAGAGACTGACCATGAGTGCAGTCCTGATCTTTGGTGTCAAACTCTTTCTTGTCCAGGTCAGTTTCTGCCGATCCTCCGATGTCGAAGGACACTTTGTTGCTGTCAGCAGGTGGTGTCTGTGGAACAGGAGAGTAGTTTCGAGGAGGGCCAGGATGATGGTCCATCAGGCCATTTAAGGAAGGCTTCTTCTCAACTAGCTGTGTCCCACTGGTGTCCGCAATATTTGGACCTGAAAAGGTGGAAATAGTTAAAGAAATTATGATATTGTAAGAGAATGGATCAGGGTGAACATGGAATAATCAAAAAAGTCAAAGGGGCAATTTATTAGAAACATTTACAAACATATTTTATCATTCAGCCGAGAATTAACTATATTCAAAATTTGGATGTAGGTAAGATTTTTATCTTATGTTTTTGAAAAGTACGTCTAAAGTAAAATCTAAACTGAAACTATTTAATGCCTGCTTGCTAAACAAAAGTATTTTTTTATGTTTTTATAATATTTTTTGTTTAACCCACACTTTTGAATGGTCTTAAAACACCCTGAAAAGAGTTAATGTTGTTTTAAGATACTTTTATCTAAACAGTTTGATTTTTTTTTTAGATTGAATTATATATTTTTTTGTTACATTATGAATGTCCTATATCTACTTAGTTTAATTGCTCAATAAAGGTTTGATATCTTTCTTTTGAAATTTTGAACTGTAAAATTTCATATTCATTTCAAAAACTAGTTTCCATCCATAGAGAATTCCTTAATTTGCCTTTTAAATTCAAGTTCACCTAAACATTTACTTTGCATCTTCTTCTTCAACCGCGGGCACACAATGAACCAGACCACCAGAGCAGTGAGGATGGCACAGCCCAGTGAGATTAGCAGGGTTCCCCACCATGGTATCCGATCAAACCCCAACACTGAAAATAAACAAACAGACAATCACTTGACATGTTTTAGAGTTCAATGGTTTCTTATACAATACACACTTACATATTATTGTTATAATACTTTATCTAATGCTAGTCTTGAAAACATCTTATAAATTAGCAAATTAGCATTAGCATATACTTCATCTTCTGTTTAAAACTAAAACTGTGTTAAATTAACCAAAAACACAAACAATCTGGGATTCGAAATTAGTGAGTGTGAACAAAAACGATCATCGTCCTGCTTTCAACAAAATAATAGCACGTGTGTGTCTGTGTTTTACAAGTCTGTTGTGTTGACTAAAAACTGCAGTGAGATAAGTTAGCTGTTATACAAATTCTCTGTATTAAATGAGCTTAAAAAGGGGACCTTCTGCTATTTTTTATATATATATCATTATAAAGTATGGCTAGGTTAATTTTCGATTCCTATGAAAGAGAAGAGCCACTAACAGCACTGAACACTGTGCGTGGCTGGCCAGATAACCAGGAAGAGGGCGGTCCTGTGCTTAGCTGATTAGCAAACAGACAACTGTTGGTTCACAGCAGACACTATCTTCGGGACATCACGATCCCCTGAAGTGTGCTTAAAAGTACAGATTGCTGAACTTAGGCCAACATTTTATTTAAAAATGTTGTTACTAATTCAACTGTACAGACCATTCCTCTACACAGCACATATGTTTGTCAGCAAAAGGGTCTATCCTCCTTAAAGGGAAAGTTCAACCACAAATGAGAGTTTTCTTACTGATTACTCAATCCAGTGGAATTAAACCTGTATGAATAGCATTTTTCTGTTCAACATAAAATGTTTGAAGAGTTCAGATGCAAAAACCTCTAAGTGCAATCTGAATTGTTCTTCTAAAATTAGTATTTTTCTCAGATTTCTATCTCTTGATTCAGTAATTTTACTTTTATGAGAAAGGATATTTTCATTGTAGAAGAAAATTCTAGACGGCACTTAGAGGTTTTTGAATCTGAACTCTTCATATATATATATATATATATATATATATATATATATATATATATATATATATATATATATATATATATATATATATATATATATATATATATATATATATATATATATATATATTTGTCTGGTAACCATTGACTTATCAGACTATTTTTTCCAACTATGGATGTCAATGGCTACAATTGCTTTTGTGATTAGCATAAAAAAAAGAAATTTGGTAATACTTTACTTTGATGGTCCATTTGACTATTAGTAGACTGTACTTAATGTGTTGATACTGCTCTTTCAACAAAACTATAAGAAACTTAGCAAGTACATGTCAACTTACACTAACCCTAACCCCAACCTAACAGTCCACTTAATATGAAATGAGAATTAGTTGGTGTAGATGCAATGTAACTTAAATTCAACAAATGGAACATCAAAATCTGACCAGATATTCAAAAAGGTTTGGTATTACTAAATTGTGAGTATTATTGTTTTATTTTGTGGCAAACTATCCCTTGAAACAAACCGACTCGGTATGTGTTTGTAAATGTGAAATTAATGGTCAGTTAATCAATAACAGATGAGGGAGGGGTCATTTGTGCATTCAGGTCATGTGACCATCATACAGCATGCTGTAAGTTATCAATGTGAGTACATTTTGAGCTACAATCTGAGAACAAAATGTTCCTCAAAATATGAGCTCAGATGCAAAAACCTCTAATTATCGTCTGAAATTTCCACAGAAAATGTGTATGTTGCGATATCTTTCTTTAAAGATCAGGAGAAGGACTTATTCATTGCCACATTACTAAACATACACACAGGAAAATTTCAGGCGGCATTTAGAGGTTTTGCATTTAGAGGTTTTTGCTCTTCATATTATTTTAAAAAATGATCTAAAATACAGCACTTGAAAAAAATGAAGATATTTTTTATTAAATAAGATATTAATATTTATTATTGTCACTTCTCTTGTTTGTGTTTTAAAAGAAAAATGCTTTTGTTTATATGTATGTGTCCCACATAACAAAATTTTTCTGGCCCAGCTCTGGCCCACACAATCATCTTTTGCTTGGCCCACATGCTGTATTGAATTACGATACATGACTTTACCAAGTCTGGATTCCAGACAAGGGCCAAACATGGACCATATCTGGGCCAAGTCTAACCAAAACACCCAAAGCTGTGCCAGAAATGATGGTGTCATGACTGCAATTAAATTGATAAAGTCAAGAAGTATTGGGCTTTAGGCACGCTATTGACCTTATTCTAAAATGCGGAAGTTCGCCTGTTTTCACGATTGTCTTAGAACTTCCGATTCAGTCGCCTATAAGAGAAATGACTAGGAATAATAAACGGCAGAAAATGGCCAAACTACTTGCTCAACAAACAAATGTTTGCATGACTACACAGACCAAGTAGCATAATATAATAAGAAAATATTAAATTGCAACATCAAGCAGCGTAACGAGCAGTTGTTAACGTCAAAAAATGAATGGAAGTGAATGTGACCGGAAGTCGCGAGACAAAAAGATTCAAATGGCAGCACCCACTCGTCAGCTGAGAATAAGGTGAAAAGGCATGCTTTTTTCTCGAAGCGACCTGATTGGTCGAATCTTTTTCTTTACTCAAAAATAATTTAAATGTGGGTCAAGACTTAAGACAGGCCAAAATTACGTGGCCCACATATACATTTTAAACATCTGGGCCAAATACTACATTTTACATCTGTAAAATAGTGATGTGCCACCTCTGCCAAACCCGGACTATGTTTGGCCCACATGCTGTATGCCAGTGCGGAATAAATGCATGCTGTGCCAGCTTTATGCCAAATCTGTGCAAGAATTCTTTGCTACCTACGATGTTTGTGTGTACTTTAGTGATTTAAATTGCATCATTTATACAACTCTATTGTCATTTTCTGCTAATAAATGCTCTATATGATAGCTTCAAAACTTTGAAAAAACCTTATCTATAGTTTAGAAATTATAAATTAGATTTTTACTTACAACACATACCTATTTATGGTGAACAACATAAAATAATACAACCAAAGCTGTCTCTTTTCTCTTTTTCCTACTTGTTCAAGAAAAAATATCTAAAAATAAAAGAAAAAAGCTTACTTGGTGCTCCAGTAAACATGATGGAGAACAGGTTGATTCCCATTGTAACAGCATAGAAAACCGGTAATGCTCTTAAACCATTGGGCACTGGATCATCCTAGAGCACATGGAAATGCTGCTGTTTAGCACGTGATTAAAGAAAAAGCGCATGTTCTTTCATTATTGACTACAACAAGAGATTATGAAGCACCAAAACAGACATTGGTACATTATGCAACAAGTGAGCTCAGATTTGCTTTTTTACCTTGTTCAAGATAAACTTGCGGACAAAGTAGAAGAGAACAGCAGACATGAAGCCCGAGAGGAGAGGTGAGAGAAACCAAGAGGCCACTGGAAAACACATAAATCAATGAGCCACATAAATATGGTCAATGTATCATTAAACTCCTCAAATTTTCTCAGGACTGCACGACAAGTATCAACAAAGACCCCTTAAGTCACCATGGTTAATCATGTTTCCTGTCTGAAGAGTCCAAAATGTTCCGCTCCATAAATAGATCTCATTTAGGTCATGTGAAAGAATAATAATAAGAGGAGATCTGCATGTTCGGGAGGCATTACCACTTGCTATTTCTGGGGTCACATGAGAAAATATTCTCTTTCCATTTACTGACTCAGGGATAAAATATGTAATCTGACTAAGCATGCTTGTGCAAATTCTCAAAAACACTCAATTTCACATACCAATGCGGAGCAGTTCCAGCCATTTGACCCCCTGGTGACCTCTGGCAACCATGGAAAAGCCGATTGTGGCGCCCACGATGCAATGTGTCCCAGAGATGGGGAGCTTCAAGAAGGAAGCTGCGAGCTGCCAAACTGCAGATCCTGCAACCGCAATCACAACACTCGTGACGTGACCATCACAAGTCTCGACATCATGAGAAAATTACACCTAGGTGACATACTCGTGGTTTACTGGATTCAGCTGATCTGTGATGCCCCGTGTGACGCACTGTTAAATACGTATTGGCTTTAAAGGGATAATTCCCCCCAAAAATAACATTTGCTGTGCATATAAATCCTGGCAGCAAGGAATAAAGCTATAATTGTTGTAAATAGTGTTTAGCTTCTTACACAGAACAATAATTTCACTTTATTGGCCTCAATGTATATTCAGTAGCCACACATTTTTTTTGTTGTTGTTTTTTTTTTTACTCTTATAGTGCAGTGAGTAGTTCTGTCGCCTTACAACAAAAAGGTCGCTGATTCGAGCTTCGGCTGGGTTAGTTGGCATTTCCATGTGGAGTTTGCATGTTTTCCCTGTGTACGCATGGGTTTCCTCTGGGTTCTCAGGTTTCCACCACAGGTCCAAAGACATGCGCTCAATGGTGAATTGACTAAGCTAAATTGTCCAAAGTATATCTGTGTGATTGAGTGTGTATGGGTGTTTCCCAGAGATTGGTTGCAGCTGGAAGGGCATTCACTGCGTTAAATATATGCTGGATGAGTTGGCGGTTAATTTTTCTGTGGCGACCCCTGATTAACAAAATAAGCCGAAAAGAAAATGAATAAATGACTCTCATAAGTTCTGGTAACAATCAATTAGTATTTTATTTATCACTTTAGGAGTGTAAGTCAGTGATTTATTACTTATTTAAAATAGATTTGAAGAAGAACGAGAAAAAAGGGTTGTCCAAAACAACATTTAACCCAGCTTTCTTTGTTTACTATATACAAATGGTTGCAATAATGTGTTTGCAAGCAAACAAATTCATCATGATTTAAAAAAATCTGCTGCATAAAAACATATTACACAGTAATTGGTGGTTCATTTTGCTGTGGCGACCCCTTATAGAGAAGGAACTAAGCCAAAGGAACTTGAGGGAAGATCCTGTAATAGTATGTATTTTGTTATTGATGTCATTAATGCAGATGAGAAAGTTGTTAGTGCGATTTTTATGTTGTGAATTCCTGATTGTGTTCAATATAATTTAACAAATTCTGGTTGAAAACAACAAAACCTAAATTTAATCTTTAGAAGACAACAATTTTAAAAATTGTATTTTAGTGCCTTGTGGGCACCTTGATGTCAAGATGACACCAAAAAACACGTCAAAAATGCAATTGACTATCTTGATATCAAAATTAGATTAAATTGACATCTAACATTGGCATTAAAAAATAAAACATACAAAAAAAAAAAAACAAACAGCACTGTCTTGTAATTGATTTTTGCCACATTTGGTGCCAATATTAGATGTCAGTTTAATGTATTTTTGACAACAAGGTAGCTTGGTAACAAGGTAGGTACATGCATTGTAATGATACAAAATCCAGTTTCAATTTTTAATTTGTAATTGAATCTTTACAATGAATTAAAAAAAATGTGTGGATGTCAAATGGACATTAAGGTTTTGACAAAAATGATTTGCAGTTTTGATGTCATGCTTGATGTCTGCCCAAATTTGTAAAATGCTCCCAGGACAAATCCCATTCAACCTGGACTGTAGCGCTGTGTACGGGTGTAGTAACGAGCAAACAAAGAAAACAAAGCACAAAGGCAGAACATTTCATAGGTTAGATTTAGTTTTTAATGTTTTTGTATGTTAGGAACTTTTGTGCTAAACAGGTAACGTTATTGATGATAATACAGTCACTTACTGCATTCACCACAAGGCAAAGTAGCACCAACTCGCACTAAACACTAGGCTTATGCTAGTTATGTTGAATAAAATAAGCAAACAATGTAAATGAAATATGACAACAAGTTGCTGCTGTGCCAGAAACTTGTATTATTGTCAGTTAAGTGAACAAGTCACTCATAACGGAGATTTCTCCACAAACAAATCGCTCCCTCTGTTAGAATGAGAAGTGAAAGCAGGAGAGGGGGGTGTGTTTCAGGACACGGATTGAGTTAAAATTTAACAGGGAGGGAGGATAATACATTCTCATGCACACAAACACACACTCTTTGTCACCAATGCCTATGCAATTACTTATCCACTGATGTAGAAAAGTGATGTAAAATTATGATTTTCGTAATTTAACAAATATATTTTCATACTGACCACAGTGAAAACTCCTGATCATAGATATATGAACATATGTGTATCTATATCTGGCTCTGGATGGCAAGTCCTCCACTACACCTTGTTCCCAAATTCATTTCAAAGGAGCACTACCCTGTATTAAAACAGCGACTCTATTGACGCATTCCTTCCAATACAATAGCGTAGGCAACATCTAATGTAAATATTTATGGATGTCTGTTGCTGAGATACTGTCCGCCATATTGGAGCAGTCAAAGTCAGTGTTAAAACATTCAAGAGCAAGTTGTGTAGTAATATCCACATATGAATATCTATAAATAAGTTTGATTTGCTTAACTAACAAGATTTAACATTTTGTCAGTTCTTACAACCAAAGGTTGTGCAATGTTGATACATCTTGGAGAACTCAGTGATGATATTGACTGTTACAAGATGGCGGATGCGTCACCATTTGTGGAGTGGTCAAATTTGTGGTGGCGTATACATATCCATATCTATGTTCCTGACTTCTTCATTTGTCTGATACACTATTACATAATGAAAACATTAAATCAAGTACACACTCACCAAACATGGCACTGATGGATCCAGCCATCAGCACAGCCTCCGAGCCATTATACATGTGAACATCGATGATCCCCGAACGGATGGTTTCGCTGACCTTTGCCCCCAAAAGCATGGCACCCACTGTCTCAAAGATGGTAGCCAGGATGCAGGCCTGGCGCAGAGTCACAACCCCAGAACCCACGGCAGTCCCGAAGGAGTTGGCGACATCGTTGGCACCCACAGAGAAGGCCAAGATAAAGGCGATGACGAATCCCAAAATCAACAGCCAGAGGACATCAGACATGTCTGTCTGTGCACCTGCCGCTAGCACACTAACAGCTGCTAGAGATGCTAATGTAGTGGATTCCATTTCTGGAGAAAAACACTTCTGGCCTACCGAGAATCAACTGGCTTGGATTATTGAGGTATTTTCGTAATAAATAAATAAATAAATAGGCAAAGTGATATAGGATATGAGCTAAAAATCAAATCGTCTCTACAAATGAAAATAAACGTAGCAGAAAGTAAAAAGCAACTGTTAGCTACATATACTAATATCAGTAAAGGTTTTGGATTGGCTTTGAGTGGCTACACAAACTGAGACATCCATTATGGACTAGATCTTAGCAGGTGTTGATGGTACTGAAAAAGAAAGAGACATTTGGATTAATTAAAGACTTTATGGCATGATTATAAAAACACAAAACTGCTGAGACAAACTATTGAAATAAACTGTGCTGCTTTTATATAGACCATTTTGAGGATGTAAACAATAACAGTGGTCCCAATGCATTTCCTGTTTTACATTTTTGATTTCTACAGCTTGCGAGAATCCAAAAAGGTCCACATATTGATAAATAATATTATTATGGCTGTTTTAACATGAAGTTATGATTGAATCACCTCTTGTAACAGTTTTGAAGTAGTTTGATAACAAACAGGAACTGTTTATGGGCCAGTGACATGACCACATTGAAATAGTCTATAGTTTGATTTAAAGATTTTTTTTATGGAGATATAATATTTAATTTTAATATTTTTGTTGTATAAATAAAATAAACATTTCTATAAACTTTTGGCTATTTTTCTAAATAGTATGTTTTTATTTATTATTTATAATTAATATTAATATAAATGTGATTAATTCATTAATTTATTAACTTTTACACAATCACGCAATTTGATGCAGAAAACTATAAACATCCAGGGAAAAGGAGAATTTCATAGTTACTTTAGTTTAGTTTAGTTAGTTTTTTTTCCACAACTATATAATACTTACACATTGTTAGTCTTTTGTTGTTCTATTGTCCATATTGTTTTTAAATCACTTTGCTTAACCATTTAACTGCCTGCTCTACCAAATGATTGACCATAGTTTGACTGTTTTAAATAATGACTGGTAAAGTCATTTAGAGAATGACCTCAAGATGATTTAGTGTTCAAAAATGTTTTATTTTGAATATTATTTTAAATAATTTGGTCAACAGTCAACTTGATCAAGTTAAATGAGTGTAGTTAACTCAAAATTGACTGAAAGTTAATTCTGCTCTTTTGAAAAGAACTTTGAACTCAGTATTGTTGAAGGTAATGAGTTAATTAAAAACACCATTACTTCAGCTTAAATGGAGTAAGTTTACAGTACTCATACAGAGTAGTTTTTTTTTAACTCTAATGGTTTGTAACAATCGGTTTCTTCAAACGATTTGAGTTGCCTTAACTTTTTAGGCTTTACAGTACTCAGTTGGTTTGAGTTCTCTTCAGTTATTGGGTTTTACTGTGCTTAAATTGCTTCGTTTACTCAAATGATTATGTTCACAGTACTCATTAGGATTAGTTTTTCAACTTAAATAGTTTGTTGCAGTCAGTTTCTTCAAACAGTTAGAGTTATTTTAACTCTTTAGGTTTTACAGTGTAGCATATGTAATAATTCCACTACTTTTACCACAAACCAATATATCAACCACTTGGTAGAGGTTGACATTTTAGAAATTATGGGATGTGTTGAGAAAAAAATGCATTGTGTGTGTTAACTAGCTACATTAGGAGTTAAAAAATGCAATCCTTTTTTTCTTGGAGGGTCAATTAAAGGGTTTAAAGACTCTGTAATTCTATTACATCAGTACACAATACAAGATATTAGCATGCACATTAGAATTAGAATTTTGGGTGAATAACTAGGAAAGATAGTTTGTTGATAAACAAACTTATTGTATGCAGTTATTTATCAGCAGTTTGTATCTGCATATTATTTACTGACTATAAAATAAATGCATTTTCTCCCAAAAAACTTATGAAGGGAAATTAAGCTGTGCCAGTAAGTAATCGAGTAAGGAATTTGTAAAACAAAAAGCCATATTCATTTGGGGAAAAAAGAGGCTTAATAATGCTTCATTAAGCATGCTATACAAGCCTGAAAACACTTTGATATTTTGATTGCAACTTTTGAACAGACTATTACATAAGAGCTTTCAGATGATCTAAAGGAAACCGAAAACGAGCAATTATTCGGCTTCACACAAACATTTAAAGAGATGCTTCTAAGTAGATGAATTTTGTTTGTTTTGTTTGTTTTGACTTTGTAAACAAACATCACACTGGTCTTCTGTGCAATGTTTACAGACATAAAAATACTATGAATAACCAAAACTGGCAATCATTCCACTTAAGTAAGGGTCACGTGAGGGTGATATTAGATACAGAGGTAAAAACAACACTTTATGCTTACTTTTCTAAAACAACAACTTCTGCATGAATGAAAATGATTGATTTTTTAAATTATTGTCTAAAATCAGTCACATTTTTTTGCCACACTTAATATCATATACTCTCAAATGTAAAAGCAATACAAAATGACTAAAAAAGCAAGTACTCACCAAATACGATGAATGTCTTCTGCTGGGTTGTTGTCAATAAATTCAGTGAACAATGAACGCTCAGCTTTCTAAAACTTTCTCAGCCTTTAACTCCAGGACTCAACTAACTGTAGCTCAGTCCCGTCTGTCATTTATAAATACTAGAGAAGGAGGAGAGAGTGAAGTGAACCACACCTCCACAAGATCATGAGACTGTGGCTTCTGTGAAAGGCAAAGACTTTTAATGTTTAGCCAGACGTTTGCACCAAATAACCAATTATACTCTATATTTCGTCATCTGGGCTTCATGTAGACGCATGTGCCTGTGTGCTAACTATCTTTATGAAATATGATCATATAGTTGGGTTTAATAATACAGCAATAGGCTGTGAAAAAAGTCTTTTGTAAGAGCTCAATTACAGACACCTCTTAATATGTTATGCCTGGAAACCAAAGTTGTTAAAAATCTACTAAAAAGATTTTATGATAGTGTTTAGAAGATCGTAAAAGGTTTCACTTTAAAATAACTTTTAGATTAAAATACTTTATGCTGACAAGGATAGTGCTATATATGGCATTATATGTAAATATAAATATACTTAGCCAGAATTATTAGCCCCCTTTTGAATTAAAAAAAAAAAGTTTCCCAAATGATGTTTAACAGAGCAAGAAAATTTTCACAGTATATCTGATAATATTTTTTCTTCTGGAGAAAGTCTTATTTGTTTTATTTCGGCTAGAATAAAAGCAGTTTGTAATAATAAAAAAAAACATTTTAAGGTCAAAATTATTAGCCCCTTTAAGCTAATTTCCCCCCCGAATGTCTATAGAACAAACCATAGTTATAAAATAACTTGCCTAATTACCCTGATCTGCCTAGTTGACCTAATTAACCTAGTTAAGCCTTTAAATGTCACTTTAAGCTGTATAGAAGTGTCTTGAAAAATATCTAGTAAAATATTATTTACTGTCATCATGGCAAAAATAAAATAAATCAGTTATTAGAAATGAGTTAATAAAACTATTATGTTTAGAAATGTGTTGAAAAAATCTCACCTTTAAACAGAAATTAGGGAAAAAAATAAACAAGGGGGATAATAACTCTGACTCAACTGTATATTCATTCATTCATTTTCTTGTTGGCTTAGTCCCTTTATTAATCCGGGGTCGCCACAAGGGAATGAACCGCCAACTTATCCAGCAAGTTTTTACACAGCGGATGCCCTTCCAGTCGCAACCCATCTCTGGGAAACATCCACACATACATTCACACACTATGGACAATTTAGCCTACCCAGTTCACCTGTACAGCATGTCTTTGGACTGTGGGGGAAACCGGAGCACCTGGAGGAAACCCACACAAACGCAAGGAAAACATGCAAACTCACACAGAAACGCCAAACGAGCCAAGGCTCGAACCAGCGACCTTCTTGCTGTGAGGCAACAGCACTACCTACTGCGCCACTGCTTCGCTCCAACTGTATATTTGAAATGATAATTAATTGGTGTTTTGCGGTTGCAGAATGATCTTTAAATTAGGTATTTTTATATGTCATCAAATGATACTTTTCTCTTATGATTAACATGATTGACATAGTTTGGTATGCAACTATTGCAACACTGAATGGTATTTTTAGTTGGTGTCTTCTGTAAAACATGAAGAAAAAAGTATGACACTCATTATTTTTTGCTAAATAAAATTAAACAAGACATACTGTGTTTATCATAGTGTACATATATATATAATGGTCATTTTTATGGATGTACTGTATTTGTTAGAAGTATGTGTTTGAATAAAATATTTAGTTTTATTGTATGTTCCAATTTATTTATCCATTTTAATACAAATGCTCTCATTATTTATACAATTTTTTTTTTTTAGAAAAAAATAATTTGTCAGGACGTCACGGCGGTGAAGTTGGTAGCACATTTGCTTTACAACAAGAAGGTCATTAGTTTGAGCCTCGGCTGGGTCAGGTGGTACCCCTATTGTTTGCATGGGTTTCCTCCGGGTGCTCGGGTTTTCCCCACAGTTTAAAGACATACGGTACAGGTGAATTGAATAAGCTAAATTCGTCGTAGAGTATGTGTGTGAAATAGTGTATGGGCGTTTTTCAGTATTGGGTTGCGGAAGGGTATCCACTGCGTAAAACATATGCTGGATAAGTTGGCAGTTCATTCCACTGTGGCGACCCCTAATTAATAAAGAGACTAAGCTAAAATCAAAATGAATGAATGATAATTTGTCAGAATAACAAATGCTCTCCTTTGCTGTGATTGAAAATTAGGTTTACACCACCAAATTTTAATTTCCTAACTCTTCTGAAGTAAAACACTGGTACTCTCTCATCTAAAAATGAAGAGTCTACCTATCCACATTAGACTTTCCCCCTCCATTTCTGTTTTTAAGTCTGTTTTAAAGACCTATCTATTTTCTCTCACTTTTAATACTCATTGATGATTGTTTTATTGCTTTTATTTGTTAAATCTTTCTTTTATATTCTGCTTCTCTGTCTTTAGCACTCCTATATGTACAGCACTTTGGTCAACCTTGGTTGTTTTTAAATGTGCTTTATAAATAAATATTATATTGTATGTTATAAAAAGGAATCTAAACATCTCTTAAAATAGTCTATTTGGTTATTTTATTTGATAAAAAAAATGTATTTTAAATTTGGAAGATATTTCATTATTAGTTTACAGACTTAAAACAAAATATATTTCAATAACTCAAACACATAACAGAGTTCCCACGCTTTCATGAACAGCAGATTCAAGGACTTTTAATGACTTTTGAAAGTGCCATTAATTTTAAATCAAGCACAGCATATGTAGAGTCATGAAAGTCCTTACTGTACTTAACATTTCAATTACACTAAAAATTTAGGTTCAAATAACAAAAAAAATATTAGAATTCTTAAAGAATTTCTGTTTTTTTCTTTCGTGACCTAAATGTTCTTATCAGGCACTTATTAATTTTCACAAATTGCTTAGCCAAAGGAAAACATCTTTAAAACAGGATGAATCCATATTAAATTACCAATCTCTAATCAGTTATTAGTACACACAACTTAGTAACATGTTCTTTTGCGTAATCATCAGTCACTAATGAACATCCGCACACACGTGTATAAGCGTCAGCAACTTTGACAGGACCGAAATGCTACGATGGACACTGGACTGCTGACATCTTCCTTCATGTAATTATTGACCGTTTTAAAGTGATGGATGGCGTATTTGATACGGAAAAAGCCTTCTCAGCTTAAATGAGGGAAGAGGCAGATATTTTTGGACCAAACTTTGAACCCCATTTGGGAGGACTACAGGGGCCTGGACCGAGGGACTGTCAACACATAATGAGAAGGAGATTACTTCCATGTCAGTGAACCAAAATATACACTTTACTTTCTGTACAGCCAGACTTCTTAAAGGGAAAGAAAGATTTGTAGCTGAAACTGTGGCCTATAGGTGGTTCATAAATGTAAGTCAATGGCTACTGGCACTTTGAGAGTAACAAACAAATAAATGTGGGGAGTTGGGGGTAATAATTCTGACTTTAACTGTTTGTGTGTGTGTGACCAGGACAGGTTTTTTATATTTAACAGTTGCTTTAAATGCTGATTTAAGTAATGACCAAATTCTGATTCAAAGTCTCTATAGGGTTTTTAAAATATGAAATTTATTCAGCAAAAATGTAAAAAAGAAATGACTAAACAATAGTAAAATATAAGATATCCATTTCTTACCACTGAATTGTAAAGAAATGTACAGTTTAACGAAATATGATTTTCTTTGGCGAGGCAGTGGCGCAGTAGGTAGTGCTGTCGCCTCACAGAAAGAAGGTCGCTGGGTTGCTGGTTTGAACCTCGGCTCAGTTGGCGTTTCTGTGTGGAGTTTGCATGTTCTCCCTGCCTTCGCGTGGGTTTCCTCTAGGTGCTCTGGTTGCCCCCACAGTCCAAAGATATGCGGTACAGGTGAATTGGGTAGGCTAAATTGTCCGTAGTGTATGAGCGTGTGTGTGAATGTGAATGTGTGTGTGGATGTTTCCCAGAGATGGGTTGCGGCTGGAAGGGCATCCGCTGTGTAAAAACTTGCTGGATAAGTTGGTGGTTCATTCCGCTGTGGCGACCCCGGATTAATAAAGGGACTAAGCCGACAAGAAAATTAATGAATGAATGATTTTCTTTCGGTCCATAAACAAGAGGTTTTGCATCATGTTAGGCCTGTCAGAGCAATGTAACATCAAAAATATATCTAAGGCAATATTTCAGTGATAAGATTGAGATTGAGTTAGTCAGTCACAGTAACTAAATTGTTAAACTTTTAAATTATGCATTTCTCTGTGGTAAGCTGTGCTGGAGGTTTGTGTGCATATTTATTTTCAATTATTCAACAGGATTTTTTAAACAATTGTTAGTCAGTCAGGTAGTAAAAGGAAATGTGCATTTATTTTTTTTCAATTATGCTTCAATGCACACCCTCCGTAATGTAATAATTGAAATAATTTGCATAATTTATTAGCAACATTCTGGAACATTTGTTTTATAGTGACAAAAAATACCTAAAAAGAATATTCAGATAACATTATTAATTTATTTGCATTTTTTTATTTTAATTCAAAATTAATATTTGAATATGCTGATTTGATTAAGAAATAGTATCAATACTGTGAAATATTTTTGTGTATTTTTTTTAAACCAGGCTCATTCTGATTATGTACCCCTATATACAACTCTGGAGAGCACCAAATATGTCCCAGGAGCTGTTAACTGACCAACTGACTGACCAACCAACTGATCCCCCACCCACCCCCTTCCCCAAACCAGAGTCGCCCCACTTCCCCAAACCCAACCCACAGTGTTTTGAAAAGCAATCCAGAAAAAGAAAAGCCTGATTTCAGATTCGACAGCCCCGTTTTCAGATTTGATCACATTCTCACCCTGTTATTTACTTGTTGGTTTTATTTTTTGTTTTTGTGATGTAAGATGTCCAGGCTGCAGTCTGTAATCACAATGACATAATGGACCACGGCCAATACATAGTGGACATTGTACTGCTCACTAAGGTAAAGCCCAGGGCTGTAGCATTAATTTGGTGGTCTGCCGCCTTTACTATTTTACATCCACATAGGTCACCTCTATGGATGCACTGGCCCTGGCTGCAGCGAGGACATTTTGAAAAGGAACGGCATATACCGCCCCGTAGCATTCGTATGCACCCTTACGTTCTTCTGGCTACATAATTATTGTCTCCAGAAATGTACATAGGGCTGCTTTTTCAGAATGAGCCAATTTTGAAACAAGTTTTTTCCACATAACTCTTTGACAAAATTTCAAAAGAACAGACATGGTTAAACATTAATATTTAAATAATTTAAGTGCTAAAAATGCTAAAAACTTAATTTGCCAGATTTCTTGAGTTTTTTTTTTTAAAACTGTAAAAAAAACTTTACTGTCACTTTTTATATTCTTCTTACATGAATTATAATTTAAAATAACCATTTAAATATTTTCTGGAAAACATTTTACTGCACGAAAAATTTGAGCGCATCATTGTTGTACATCTTTACACTTCATGAACATGTTCAGTCACAGGGGAGTGAGGAATTTTCCCTACAGAATTTTTTGTTTCCACACAAACCCTGACCTCAGTGGAGACCACAGGCAGCTCCATGTGAAGTGCAGAAGAAGGCTCTGGATCAAGGCCAGACCTAAATTAAATGAGCCTGTTGTTGTATTTGTCTGAAATGGAAGGTTTCGCACTCTTCCTTGTAATTCAGAGAAATGCAAGTTTTACTTAACATCTAACCTGCCAGTTCGTCTTGTGAAATCAGCCATGACATTTTGAACTAACTCCTACGAAGCAGTTTGCAATCATAATATTTGCCTCTGGTTTTGCTAAACAGATAACCTGCTCATTTCAACTCTCTTACAGAACATAGAGTGAAATAAAAAAGATTTTCGTCTTTTCAGGTCCACAATGGCAGCTCTGTTTTCCCCCGGACCGCGTGCTTAAACCTGTATTTAAACCCGACATGTAGGAAAACAGGAAAAGAATATTCAGACTAAATAGTTTGGTTTTGCCATGAGTCTCACCCACATGTGTCTGCAGGCTGCTCAGCCCTTCCACTAATAGGTTTGCACACTGACGCAGAGCGGGAAGACGCTAAAATAAGCTGTTTTCTTCCTGCTCTGTTGGACGCTGCTGAACCGGGTGACACAGATCTCTAAAGCCCTGCACCACATACTACATAACATCACAACACTGGGACTTTTTCACTCATAAAATAGATATGTAGGTCACTGAAAAAAAAAAACGATAAAAATGTGGCACTGTTTAAATTTTTTAAAGGGCACCTATCATGCAAAATCAACTTATGGAAGCTGTTTGGAGAGAAATGTGCATAGGTAAAGTGTGTCCACAGTCATATTGGAGTTATGTGAACACAAGTCTCTCTCTCTTTTTTTTTAATTTCCTGACAATAAACTTAGGATTCAAATCCCAGCGATTTTGTGGCGAACTACACTGTGATGTAGCAGTGTGGTTTTATCATGTATCAATGCTCATTATTATGTCCACAAGACAGGATTTGAAAGGATCTATTGCAGCTCTCTGTGATCTAACTGCACCTCAAAAAGCACTACATCAGGGGCCTGTTTCAGAAAGGAGGTTAACTGAAAACTCAGAGTATTTTAACCCTGAAATGAGAGAAACTCTGGGTTTTCCGTTTCAAAATGGCAGGTTTGTCAAACTCGAGAAAGCAGGGTAAGTCAAGACTGTTTCTGAAAGAAAGGTAACTTTAACTCAGAGTCAGTTACTGTGGTAACTTACTCTGTGAATCTAACCTGGTCAGAAGCAGGTGTTATTCTCTAAACTCAGAGTTTCTGTCTGTCTCCTCCCCTTTTTTAAAGATGAAGCGGTATTTCTCGTCTTAGCCTTACGTTTCCACCCACCTATTTTTATGCTTATTTTGGATACGTGCATAAAAACGATTGATAGAAACGTCATGATGCACATAACTTTTTAAAATATGCATAAAAACCGCGCATAACTGAGTAGGATAAACTTTTATTCAATAGAAAATGTGCGCATAAACTACGATGGAAACACTTTTACTGAACAAATTACAGTATGTACATTAAAAAAGATCATGATCATATGATAATGAAAATGTGTGTAAATGGACAAACCAGCAGGCTGAGCACACTGTAACACGTCTTAAATATTGTTTTAGTCATTGTAAAATGCCTTAACTGTTTCAGTATTATTGTATATTATTAATTACCTCCGAACGTCTGGTGCGTGTCAAGAGTCTCCGCGTCTCATGGCTTCAGACGCCCCCACGTGTTCATTGTGTTTCAGTCTTTTGACATCGAGGCGCAAGTACATTAATTAGGCTAAATAAAGAATTAATTGACGCAGCTTCTTCTACCACAGTAAATTCTGTTTTTACTGTTGATATTTGGTGCCAGTTTAATCAGGAAGTGACAATTTTTTTTCTCTTTGACTCGTTGGATGGAATTTTATTCGCATCTTTTATGCAATATTCCAGTTTTGCACATAAATTTATGTAATATATTTGGATGGAAACATAGCTATTGCCTACATTTTAGTCACACACAGAAGAACTGTACGAGAATGGCTTATCCTTTTTTAATAAATAATTAAATTAAATTCACCTTCGACATGCACTGTAACTAGATTAATGGGATTATTATTCTTTCTAAAAAATATTTTTAGTACTGCTTACCTTCTAAATGTTATATTAACCTCTATCCCTTGATCAATAAAAAAGGCAGACACACAAGTGCACTAATAAATGTATAAAAAAGTTTAGAAAAAAAATATAAACGTCACAAATTACATTACTTATTTTATTATACTTAAATATTTAAATACTTAAAAAGTGAAATTAGGCATTAACTTGAGCAGCTGTTTTCCCACGCTAACTGTCTCTTCTTCACTGATGGTTGCTTCTTTTCAAATATATACACTCATATTTGCTATAACTTTGCATGAGAACATCAAGTTCAGCTGGAGAAAGAAATGGTGATCTCTTTTATAAGATATTGCCATAGTCACTCGTAATGTCTACGCTCTATTAATAATGCCTTTTTAAAGTCACGGTGTGCGCGCTTAACTCTGAGTTGGTCTACTCGAAGTTGATTGACCCGACTCAGATCAGCTGTTCTGAAACCGAAAACTCAGAGTTTTTAATCTCTCGGTAAATCAACTCAGAGTTCAAGTTTAAACTCTGAGTTGTTTGAACCTCCTTACTGAAACAGGCCCCAGGGGTGCTCAATCCTGTTCCTGGAGATCTACCTTCCTTCAGATTTCAGTTGCTACCCATATCAAACACACCTGCCTGTAATTATCAAGTGGTGTTCAGGTCCTAATTAATTGGAACAGGATTGAGCACCCCTGCACTACATAATTTGTATTTTTATAACATTTTAAATTTATACTTTTTGAGCTACGTAATTCATAACTGGAATGAGCAAATGAGCAAAAACAACAACAGCGACGTTGTAAGGCAATAGTGTCTGGAAACTACTTCAGATAACAATTGTGAAACTTCCTGATTCAGTCTTTGGTTCAGTTCTGGCTAAACAGATGTGGGCCAGTTCTAGGCCGGGGAACACTAACTGATCTGGGCCACATCTTAGCTGTTGATTTGGGCCAGATCAGGGCCAAAGGAAATTTGTTGACTGGGTTACTGTGGTATTTGTGACTGTAGATCTTGATTTCATGTCTGCGTTGCTTTCTGTCATTGTGCTGTGTTCAGTTTATCCTGACAAGATTCGACCCTGGCCTGGTTCCTTCTTTGAAGTGAAATGTCCGAAGAGTGAGCAGAGAGAACCAGTTTATTTGCATTTAAAGGCATACTCTACAATTCCCTCTAATCCCAAAATTGATATTTTCAACAGGGTAGCCTATATTAAACAACCTGATGATTATTTTGAGTGAATGATGGTAGATAAATAAACGTGACAAATAATCAACAGAAAAAAAACTGAATTAGCAGTGCTATTTTCGGCACTCACTTATTCAAGGCTATTTAATTAATGTACAGTGAGTTTCTCTATATTTGATAGCATCCCTTTGACCTTTATATTTGAAAAATAAAAGCTGTGAGGATTTTTAATATATTTCATTGAAGGTTTACATCTGGTTCTTGATTCTGATTGGCTGATAGCCGTGTGATATGTCTTTACCCTTCATCCTCGTGTATTACACCACCCACATACAGCGACAGGAGACAGACGCCTTACAGTTTGACAATTTATAGTTTCATGTAGTTGTTTATGTTGCAACTATGCAGTTTATTTATAAGGAGTATCTATTTTAAAGATGTATAATGTCGGAGCATCGGATTTAGTGCATCGACTGCCATGAGCAAACCAAAGAAAGTGACTGTTGACGTTCTGCCACAAGATGGCGACAGAGACCACATTATCATATATCATATATCATATTATTATTAAAGTTCTTAGGTACGAAAACAGCATTTTCTCAGCGCACATTTCAAAATACAGCTGAACAAATCAGGTAAGTGACATTCTAAGTCAATTTCTCTCTTTTGTATTTTGTAGTGCTGTATTTATGCCACAGAAACTGGTAGTGTTTGCTTTGCTTTGGCCTTTTTGGGGTTAATTATTGTGATATCCTGATTACAACAGAGAAACACTTGGAAACCATTGTAGATTAATGGCATTTCATGCCGTTCAGCCTTATAATCTTAAAATGTGAGCAAAAATTACCTGTTTGTCATCACTTATATTATGATATTATGCTAGAGAATCAGTCAAATACCATCTCCGAAGTGACGTTTGTGAACTGACAATGGTTTCTGCTGTTCTGAGGTCAGCTGCAGCTGTGAATGAATGACGGAAGAAAGTAGATCCTCATACAAAAGGGTTTTGAGACTCTCTGTGTTTGATTGTCTTTTTTATATACACGATTATGCTGTCAAACTATTGTATAAACGCACTATCACACTATTACACATAGCAGTGGGATGTGGCTGATGTATGAAGGTAGATCACAAGTGCTCACATTTACATTTGCAAGCTCTCAAGTATTGCTACTGATCTACTTCCATACTGATGGGACACTAAGGCACTCGGCTGCCTCCCGTTAATGCTGATATACAGCCATATTGCACTGCTACGAGTGTGATATTGCTCATATATACTCATGAAATATGCTCAAAAATTATTTTTTTCCAGTTAGGATACTACAACAAGCACATAATCTTACGTAATCAGCATATGTTTTTTTAGTGCCCTTTAAAAATCTTTTAAATTATCATTAATATTTACATTTTCTAATGCTTTAAGGATCACCCCACTTTTTTGAAAATGGGCTCATTTTACAACAATATCATGGTGTGGCAGCAAAATTCCTTGATTATTACGCACAAATGAGAATATAGTTCCTAGATATCAGCCTAAAAACTTTATTTTCTGTCAGTTTTAGTACACGATGTAACTACAGAAGAGTCAAACTTTATATTGGAAAATTGTCAAAACTGTTTGTTCATTTTTAAGCAGGATGCAAATAGTCTAATCCCATTCAATGATCTAAGTTAAGCTAAAAGTGCTCCCGCCAGAACCGGAGATCGGCTGAATGGATACAAAAACTCTAGAAAAACTTGTTCAACGAGCCTATTAAAAAGTGTAATGTTTCTTTAAGGAAATCCAGATGCAAATTTAGTGATAAGTCAGTTGTACAGGAGGTTTACACGTGACTCATAAAGCCTGATTATTGACACAATGCAACGGCCCAAAACGACATTGATACAATGACCGAACAAATCACCACACCCAAAATAACCACCAATTACATGCAATTTTACAAAGCCTGCTTCTATAATTATACAGATAAAGCTTAGAATGGTTAGCTAAAAATGATTGAGAAATGCAAGATATCACGTGAAAGAGTAAATAAGAGATTATTTTGAAATACTTTCCGCCTCTGCTGAAAACATCACTTTAAGAAATAACAGATAATGACATGTAAACAGCAGTGTGAGGCTTGAACTATAAACACAAAGAGAAGAATCCACATAAATCAGTCTTTGCATTATAGGGTACAATGACGTTTTACCAAATACAGCAGGAGGTTTCATGCATTTTACTGCAATTGTTTAGAATTTGTCATTTCACAATAGGCGACTGCTAAATAGATGGTGCTAGTTGTTTTCTTTTACCTTGACATCTTGTTAACTTGATGCTGGAGACGCTTTAATTAAGGAAGAACGAAACAGACTTTTATTTAGAGATAATAATTAAAGTGAAACATACAGTTGGGTATATTTTTTTTTTCCTGCACATAAACAAGTCTATTTTAACAATAGTTTACACAGGTTTGCAATCATAAGCCAAGAACATGTTAGTGCCTGCCGGAGGCAAAGCAAACCCATTCCCTCGAGTCACTGCTGCCAACTTATCCATCAACACCAACCAGAAAGCTCCTCAAACATCACTCCTGAAAACACATTGTAGTCAATAATATTTTCACTGCAGAGCAAGGTTGTCGTGATACCATCAATTCATGTCCAATACTGATACCAAGTAGTATTGCGATACTGTAATTTATAACTCAAATGAAAATGAAAATGTCATGAATTCTATATTTCATTGAGAAAAGTATTTGCACGCCTCCTCACCTAAAATGTATTCGTACCAACAAAAAATGCAT
Organism: Danio rerio; assembly: GCF_052040795.2. Lineage (NCBI taxonomy): Eukaryota > Metazoa > Chordata > Actinopteri > Cypriniformes > Danionidae > Danio > Danio rerio. The sequence continues at coordinate 33,222,509 of NC_141028.1, forward strand.
TAAAATTAAGAAACAAATTATACCAAATAAAATTTGTTACAAAAAGAGAATTTTAGGCTATATGAAGTGGTCAAAAATAGTTTCAGTGTTTCCTTTTGCTATTTTTGGTTTTTCATCTGATGTTTTTCTTTCAGCCTAATCAGGTAAGAATCCAAAGAAATCCAAAGTGTTGTAGATATTAAATCATATTGACAGAAGCAGAAATGAACGGATTCAGATTCGAACTGAAGCATCAGAAAATATGCAATATGCTACCATAAAAGGCGTGAATTCTACACATTTTTGCAAATTTAGAAGTTTCCATAGACTATTAAAATAAAATGGTCTATTGTTGCACAAACGTGTGAGCATTTAGTGACTTTTCCACATGCAACATTATGTATTGTAGACAGACCGTTATTGACGATACTACCATTTACAAACTACAGGGGTACCGCCAGTATTTTGGAGCCATAGTATCACGATATAGTACCGGTAAACCGTGCAACCCTATACTGCAGAGTGTATAATATTGTAAATAGCTCAGATTTTGGTTCAAATTTTCTACTTTTCCCTTCTACCGAATCATATTTATAACACGTTAGCAGTATTACAAACTGTTCATTTCTTACAAAGTGTTCATTTAACCATCATACATTGTTTTTTTTTTTAATTATTATTATTTATTAATTTAATGGGGCGACGCAGTGGCGCAGTGGGTAGTACTTTCGCCTCACAGCAAGAAGGTCGCTGGGTCGCTGGTTCGATCCTCGGCTCAGTTGGCGTTTCTGTGTGGAGTTTGCATGTTCTCCCTGCGTTCGTGTGGGTTTCTTCCAGGTGCTCCGGTTTCTCCCATTCCCCCACAGTCCAAAGACATGCGGTACAGGTGAATTGGGTAGGCTAAATTGTCCGTAGTGTATGAGTGTATGTGTGGATGTTTCCCAGAGATGGGTTGCGGTTGGAAGGGCATCCGCTGCGTAAAAAATGTGCTGGATAAGTTGGCGGTTCATTCCGCTGTGGCGACCCCACATTAATAAAGGGACTAAGCCGACAAGAAAATGAATGAATGAATGAATGTATCGATTTAATGTATGTATATAAATGAGTCAAAGACAAAATGTTCCATCTTTTATTGGCTTACACCAAATAGCATTAACAAAAGTGGTTTAATATAAACAAAAATAATAAATCCAAGCAGGGGTTGGTATAGATTTACTTTGATTCTGGTCCTCATTTAGATTGCACTGAATTTACACTGACTCTCAATTATTGATTGAATTAAGTAAATATAAAGTATTCATGAATGATGATACAGTTATTTTTTTGTAATATATTTACTAATTTTGTATAACATAAAAGAATAACAAATATTCAATACAAATGATGATGTTTTTTTTAAAAAAAAGGTTTGTTATCATTGGTTCACAAAAGTGAACAAGAAGACAAGTTAGAAGACACAGAGCTATATATAAAAGTCTTTGATTTCAAGTACACATCAAAACTAATTTATTTACAATGCATCCAATGAATATTAAGCATAGTATGGAATAAGAAAAACAAAGATTTATTCATTTCATAGCTTTCTATCAAAACTATCGAAAAATATAAAGGAGCTAATAACTTTGACCTTAAAATAGTTTATAAAAATTGAAAACAATTCTAGCAAAATTCAAACAAATGAGACTTTCTCCAGAAGAAAAAATATTATCAGACATACTGTAAAAATGTCATTACTCTGTTAAACATTATTTGTTAAATAACAAAAAAAGAGAGAGAGAAAAAAAAAATATATATATATATATATATATATATATATATATATATATATATATATATATATATATATGCTTGATTACTGCCACAATGCCTTTAACACAATGGCAACAGGCCATTCTTTGTAAAATCTGAATCTATAACATTTTGGTTATTTCAGATCTTTAAACAAGCACATGTAAACGGTACAGTTTTTCGTGATCACCCCTATACTACAATCGTATCATCCGCTCTCAGTGAAGCTAGTCAACCAATGACCACAAGATGTCAGTAAAACACAAAATCATTTTTATTATTTATTATTTTACTTCTGTACCTCTGCTTTTAGGAACGTACAGTTCTATGCTATTTTTACAGCTGTGGTAGTCTGGGACAAATGCATCAGTAGGTTAGGAAAACATTGAATAAACACCAATGTGCCTTATGAAGAGAATGTAAACGTATATTATTTAAAGTGTTTCAAAGAAGAAAAAAAAACTATGTCTATATGTAGCCTATGCAAATTTTGTGGGAGGGTTAAGATAATGGGTGATAAAAATATTATTAGCTCAGGATATTGTTTTTTGGAATTTTGTAGCTGAACATAAAGATTAATTCTCAGTGTTCCTGTGAATGTTAATAATATTGCATGACACAGAGCTTTAAACAAAGTAAAATATTCATTAATCTGAAACATTTTCCTGGCTCTCTTGTTGCTTGTGTTTTTCCCATTCTGATAAACCTCCGGTGAATGGTTAACTTGACTTTTTTCCGTTTTATACGACGTTACCTTTTACAGCATCAGTGTTGAAATGTAATTAAAATACAATCAGTTAATTAGACTTTGGGATTCATTTAGTTGACCAAGCGTAAAACGAGACAAAAAAGCTGTTTACTCGCACGTGCCCGTCAGTACCGACAGGCTAGCGCAGAAGCTCTATTGAATATACTGGGGTAGAATAAATGATCATATTTTAAAGACATGGCAGGGAAAAATGTAATTTACTGTACTCCTATTTTCAGTCATCATTAAAACAGCTTGTTTGTATGTAGGGCCCTATACTTCAGCAACTACACTGGCTTCCTGTTAAGTCACATATTGATTTTAAGACCTTGATTTTAACATAAAGCAGTGCATGGGCTAGCAGAACCTGGTTACATTTGTGACCTGGCCACTCCCACCCGCAGTCCTCATTCTGCATCTGGACTTACCCTGTATCAGCCATGCTGTAAACTTAAGACCATCAGGAATTCCACTTCTCTGGACTGTTTTAAAAAAAAACTTTCAAGAATTATTATTATTACTATTATTATATGTACACATCATTTTAAAAACTAATATATTTAACATTGTTTAATTAATATATCATCAATAAAACAAAGCAAAGAAAAAAGAGTGACTAAACTATACCTTTACACCTTTATTATGCATAAGTTGTACATGTATAGTAGAATTGACACAAACTCATTATTTTGATAAGTCAAATGTTTACCAAGGTTTCTATTGAACTTGATCTATGTTTTACAATACGTTAGAGCTCACATATTTATTATGTGAAGACATATTTTGTAACTTACAGCAGAAAGCTGGCTATAATTCAATCAAGGAATTAATCTTCCCTGTATTTCCCCAGATTTGATTCCCCTCCACATCATTTCCTTGTAAAATAACTAACGGCATATAGTGCCTGTTTTCATGGACAAAAAACAAACAAACTGAACAGTTAAACCTGATTCAATATGCAAATAAACCCTTTACAAGCGGTTCACACTGTCTATCAGTTCATCTCTCCTCATTTTTTTTCCTCCATCTGTCTCTCCTTTATCCAACCCTTCCCTCCCTCCATTCCCTCGCCAAACAGGATCGGTAGGATCACTCAAAGCAATTTTCTCAGAAGTGAGGAATGTTTGTGTGTGTGTGTGTGCATACGTTATGTGTGTGTTACACAAAAGACTTGCTGTAGCCTGTAAGGTACGCTTTCTTCCTCCCTCTAAAAAAAGGGGTGAGATAAAAAAAAGAAAGCATCCACTAACTAACTAAGGTTCTGCTAATGTGCATCATTGACACAGATGCTGCCTGTGCTGAAGAAATGCAGACTGTTGATGTGTCACAGACTGCTGACTTACCTGTCTGTCAGACCTGTGAAGGTGGGAATGCCAAGGTTTGGCCGAATGTGTTTTTGAACTATAATCCTACGGAAGTGAGTCAGATGCATGAACACTTAATTACTGGAATAATGCAGGGAGTGCTCCACACCACAAATAAAGGTCGAGTCTGCATCAATCAGAACGCTTTTAACTGTGAACTTTGTGTATGAACTGTAAATAAAAATAAGCAGGATGTGCTTGTGTCGCTCTGTTTAGACAATCAGGTCTAAGAAGTCACTTTTATGTTTTGGTGTAAATATAGGTTATAAGAGGAGTTCACAAAATAGAAATAAATATATCAATATTGCATGAGCAAGAGTGGTGTTGTTTATGGAAGCTTGTTTTTACAACAGAAGGAAAAATACATAATGTAACTGCAGGTTTTTATGTCAAAATGTAGACTTTTCCAAAAATTAAGAGTTTGTCACACAGCTGCAGGTTAATATTTTATAACATCTTGCTATTCAGATTCTTTTTTGTTCAAATTGTGGCTTTGTCTCCTGCGGTCTTCACTTATAAATTAGTTTAGATTGCAGTTCTGGTGAAAAAAAAAGTGAGAATTGAAAGATATTTAATCAAAATTCCAAGAAAACCTCTTGAAAACTCAAATAATTTGTAAGATAGTCTCAGAATTGTGAGATTAAAATTGAGAAATAAATTCAGTGTTGAAGGATAAACAATATCGTAAGAAATAAACTACAATCATGCTACATATAAACTCTTGATTCACTGAAAAAAATTATGTTTGCAATATTGTTGCAAATAATTTATATGGGTTGAATTGAATCAAATTTTATTAATGTTCAACTTAATTTGTTTGTTTAAATCCAACCCAAATAAATAGTTTACAACCACGTAATGTAAAAGAATTTAGTAAATCCAAGGAATTATCTTTGAATAATTTTTTTCAGTGTTGGGGATTTAAGCTAAAAAATGCCGAGATATCACCTTATGAGATATAAACTCAGAATTGGAACAAACTGCTTAAATTGTAAGACCTGTAAAGATCTGAAACTGTCACTTAAAATATTTTTGTTGCTTGTTCAAACTACTTATTTAAAATGAGCTGAAACAACACAATTCGTGAGATTTTGTTGGGACTACTTAAATATTTTATGTTCAATCCACTTAAATTTGTAAAAGATAATAAGTAAACTTTATTCAGTTATGTTGTCCCAAAACAAAACGATTTTTAAAGCATTTTTACAGTGTTTGATTCACAGTCAAAAAAAGGAACAAAAATGCAGCAGTTGGTGTTTCGTTCTTGAAGGAATTATTGTGTTTGAACAAATGAAGTGAACGATCCAATGATTTAATGTCATAAAAAGAGTCCATCCATTGGCAAATCGAAAAAAAATCTTCATAAATAGTTCCTTAATATGCCTAAATTTGACAATTTGACAATTTCCTCTTCTGGAAAATCAGGAAAAATATTTTTCCTGCTATTGAGCCCAATGAGATGCTCAAAAATCTTAAATGAGCCAATCAAATTTAATGACTGTAATTAAAAAACCTGTAACAAAATGAGCATTTTTTTCTCCCATTTTAATACACTTCTGTAGAGTACCACCCTAGTCCTGAATTGAATCAAACATGTACAATGACTGATGTCAGACGGGATCTGTTTCAACACATGCTTTGACACGGATAGCAGGGTGCGCCCTTTTTAAAACCTGCTTCTCCTCTGAAAACTTTTGATCCATCTTAAATGCTGATTCAAACCACAATTATTGTTAGAGGATAATATAGTGAATTGAGAACGGCCCACGCTGACCCCCTCCCTCCTCCTTTTTCTGGCTTGAGGAATTATAAATACACCCCACGACAAGCCACAGTATGTGTAGCCTGAGGGCCGGGGCTCCATTACACGAAGGGAAAATGACAGAATAAATGCACGTTTGGTTCTTCAGCTGCAGAAAGAGCTCGCTGATGCCACCGGTGACAAATATCAACTTTAAAACTGATTTGGTGTTGATGTCTTAGTCATGTCATGAGTGAATGATGCTTTCATCATTTTGTAAAGCACAAAAAAGGATTAGTAATAATTCAAAAGAGGATTCATGTCACTTTTTATACAGCAAGATGTACAATTTTCTGTAAAATTCTGACTAGAATGCCATGGGATAAACAACATTTCCCTGTCACTGACTTTCGCTAAACAGGCATTTTTTTACATCTCCCTGTTGTTAAATTGTGTTTAGATAACACCAAATTACCACTGGATGCTTATACCTATAGTTTAATAATTGTGGGTACATTTCAGACATTTTGAAATCATTTTCCATGAACTGGAATAACAAACAAAAAAGGTATGACTTACAGTACACAGAATCCATTAATAATGTAAGATAATGCAAAATGCTTAAACATGAACATTTGATTCTGCTACAAAATGTTATTTAACCTTTATTATTGTTAAACCTTTTAAACTGTTTAAAGAGTTGACAATAACAGAAGTGACATTTTACACCATTTTTATGTTTTAGCTCAAGGCATGTTTAAAACAGATTTTCTTAAATGTATCATACTGTTGTATGTAAAAAAGGTGTTACTAAAAGAACTTCAGTGTTTTAAAGATGTAATGCCTTCTTATACAACAGTTCTGTCTGGTTCTTGAATCTGATTGGCTGATAGCCATGAGATATTTTACAAATAACAGCACTTGTACAGCCTCTTCACTCTTGTGTATTACTCCGCCCAGATACAGTGACAAGCAGAGCACACTTTACAGTTTGACAAATGTTGCTGCTGTTGGGCAACATAATGTACTTTTGAGGCTTTTTTGGTCGAGAATGTAGATGTTTGGATTGCAACTGTGCAAATTATTTATAAGGATATTGTCTATTTTAAAAATATTTATAATTTCAGAGATTCAGTGCATCGGCCTCCATTAGCCTGTCTGAGCAAAGACAGGTGAAAGTGACCAAAGAAAGTGACGGTTGACGTTCCACCACAATATGGTGACAGAGACTGCATAATAAGTCCTTAGAGAGAGAAAAACAAGGTAAGTTTCAAGGTAAGTTTCAAACTAGACATTCTAAGACGGTCTCTCTCTTTTGTTTTGTAGTGCTGTATTTATGGTAGTGTTTGCTTTGCTTTGGCTTTTTTGGGGTTTATTATTGTGGTATCCTGATTGCAATAGAGAAAATGGGATATCTAGTTAGATTAATGGCATTTCATGCTGTTCAACCTTAAAATCTTTAAATGTAAGCAAAATCCGCTGCTTTGTCATCATTGTAGATATCACGCTATTAAATCATTTAAATATTAAAGTGATGTTTATGAACTGGCAACGGTTTCTGCTGTTCTGATGTGAGCTGTAGATGTAAATGAGTGGTGGAAAAAAATAGTTCCTCATACAAAAGGGTTTTTGAGACTCTTCGTGTTTGATTTAAAAAAAATTTTGTATACATGATTATGCCGTTGAATGTTGTATAAAATCAATATCACACTCGTAGCAGTGCAAAATGTAACTAAGGCACTCGGCCTGTGGCCGTATATTCGTTCATTGATTTTCTTTTCAGCTTAGTCCCTTTATTAATCAGGGGTCGCCACAGTGGAATGGACCACCAACTTCTCCAGCATATTTTAGTGGATGCAGTGCATGCCCTTCCAGCTGCAACCCATCACCGGAAAACACCCATACACATACACTACGAACAATTTAGCTTACCCATTTCACCTATAGCGAGTGTCTTTGGACTTGTGGGGGAAACCGAAGCACCCGGAGGAAACCCACACAAACACGGGGAGAACATGCAAACTCAACACAGAAATGCCAACTTCAGCCGAGGCTCGAACCAGTGATCTTTCTGCTGTGAGGCAATTGTGCTAACCACTGCTCCAAATTGACGCCAGTGGCGGAATATAAAAAGTATATATTACAAATAAAAATACAGAAAATACGGTGTCATGCAATTGCTTTTTTTTGTCCTTGGTCTGCGCAGGATCACAGATGTGTAAAAATAATAATTCCATGACTCTGGAGAGCTTCACTATTTTCACACTCTTTTTGAAAATAGTGGGATAACAAGTTTTAGCCATATCAAAACAGTATGTTCATACATTTTGACAACTGTTGGTTTCGGTATACAACAATTTTTGGTAGTTCTAGTGTTAATGGTCTCAATTTACTTATTTTTTGTTCCTCAGTTTTATCTAGAAAAAAAAATAAAACAAAACAAAAACCCTAGAATACGTATACAATAATAAGTCCAGATTTTCAGAGCTATTGGCTTTAATGTGGCATCTTACTGTGATGTCAACAGTTGTCTCCTGTCAGGTTTTTCAAGTTTCTATTTTGATTTCTCCTAATGGATTGTAGGAAAGGCATCCGAGACAAAGTGCTGGATACTAGGAAACACAAACAATCTCCATTAAGTCGCAGTAAGCCAGACTAAAGGAGCATTGAAAGGTTTTTTTATTGATGGCATCCTGTAAAATATAGTGTAACATTACATGGGATTACTTGGAAAGAGATGTAGTTAAATTAAAGATGCCTAAATCTAAATATGAACTTGAAAACTGTGTGCTTGGTGCCTAGTTTTTTAGTTCTGTAACCTTGTTAGTTTGTGTTCATGTGCACTTTCTGTTTGTATATAAAAAGTGAAACTAAAACAATAGCAAGCACCTGGAGAAAACCCATGTCAACACGGGGAGACCATGCAAACTCTATACAGAAATGCCAACTGACCCAGCCGAGGCTCGAACCAGCGACCTTCTTGCTGTGAGGCAACAGCTACCCACTGTACCACCGTGTTGCCCCTGCATAAAACATATGCTGGATAAGTTGACAGTTTATTCCACTGTGGTGGCAAACACGAAAAAAAAAATGAATGAATGAAAAATAAAATAAAAAGCTAAAACACCAAAGCTGGTGGAGGCTTACAACTTTTGCCAGTATATGTGTACTATTATAGTATACTATGCATTTAATTCTTTTATTTGATTTCTAAAATATGTCTATAATTTCCATTTAAATTATATTTAGTTTTTAAAATTGTAATTTTAAAATGTTATTTGATTGTATTTTATTATGTATTTACCTGATCTAACATTGAACAGCTGTATTTTTATTTTTATTAACTTTAAGATAAATTATCATATATATAGCTTGTTAGTGAATTAAATGTAATTAAATTAAACATGAATTTAAAAACAAATTTTTAAAATGTTTGTTGACAATTTACTCCACATTAAGAATAAACAATACATACAGGCAAAACAAAATGAATATCTCTGGCTCCTGGCAATATGCTAAGGCCTTATGAAGCAGATCAATCAGTAAGTGCTTAATATATTTCTTCTGCTTATCTGGAAAGTTGCAATTTTCTATATAAAAACTAGATATTCATCACTATATGACAGAAGCATGAGCTTCAGACTGTCAAGAACATGCTCAAGACACCATGGACATTAATCAAGGAACCATGGATATTAATTTTGTTTTGCCTCTATATGTTTTTGCCTCTCTATATGCTGGCAATCATTGACTTCCACTTCACCAAGGACTTCTGTTTCAGCTAAAACTCTTCTTTAATGTTCTACTAAAGTACAAAGTCACCTTCCTCCCCCGCAGGAGAGTAAATTGACAAACTGAACTATCCCATTAATGCATTAAAGGGACAGTTCACCCAAAAATGAAATGTACCCAATATTTACTTACTGATTCCAAACATTTGGTAATTTATTTATTATGTTGAACACACATATGCACAAAAATATATTTTGAAGAAAACTGAAAACCATTGACTTCCATGGAAGGGAAAACAAATACTGTGGAAGTCCATGCTTACAGGTTTTCAGCTTTCTTCAAAACATCTTCTTTTGTGTTCAACAGAAGAAAGAAAGCCAAACAGGTTTGGAACAAGTGAAGGGTGAGTAAATGATGACAGTATTTTCTCCCTCTTTCACAAACATTCACTATTAAGTCCTTATTATAAAGTCTTACCTAAAACACCTGCTATTTGCACCTAAAAGTTTGAAGTAACTTAATATTATCAATCTTGCCAGTTAGATTTGACATGGATCTGCTCTGCAAAAGAGAATGATGTCATGTATAGCAGCCTTTTATGTGAGTTAAAGCTGCCTTGAGGTGTCCACATTCCAGCAGGACATCATGTTACCGCGACACCTCCACATCTGAGTCACTTTATTCTCTGAGAAACACTAGACTCTGCCCTGCATGAGGCCGGTCAAGCCTGCAACACACAGGCAGGGCTTTTGGCAACAGCAAGAACTTCTTTGAACTCTGCTCAATAGCTTTTACTCTATACCTTTGTGCCAGCAAATCTTCATTCAAACCTGTTCCTCAGCTTCTTGAACCCGATCTTGTGATTGACAGGTTTTGCATCTGATCTAACTGGCAGTTGATGTATTATTATTTTTTGTATTAGCATGCATGGATGTTGTTTTCCAACTCTTTCCTATTTATCGTAAACAATGTAAGGTCAAATCTATTTGCGATTTAGCTGCTGGCAAGGTAGGCTCATGTGGAAATACTGGTAAATGCACTACTTGAATCTGGCTTCTGAAATGATGACACAAGTGGTTTTTCTAATAGACTAATTTAACCCTCCCATAACGATCATTTACATAAACATACAACATCATGTTCTGTTGATTTGAGTTAAAAATATGATCTGCTGTGCATTTGGAAAAATAAGAAATCGAAGAGAATTTTTTTAATTTTTAAGATTTATTTATCAGATTTTTCTGACAGTTCACATACACAAGTAAAAAAGAAAATAACAGGAACAAAAATGAAATGTATAACAGTACAAAATGGAATAAAAGAATAGAAATAAACCACTCTATAACCCTCATATTGTGCAACACACAGTATATGATGTGCATAAACAATATATGATGTTCATTCATTTTTACAAATAAAGCATATATAAACAGGTCATTACCAAAAAATTGAGGTAGGCAGCATGGTGTATTAGGTAAAATAAATCATGATAATAAAAGAAAAGAGGGCTAATATATTAAAGGGAATAGGCTGGGGGTGGCACATTCTTCAAACTTGTGCTTTTTTTATCAGGAAGAGTTGTGCTATATCAGCACTAGTGTTCATTTGGAAGGTATAAAGACTAAAAGTACAAGATGGGCAACCATTCATTCTGCAGTAAATGCTACAAGATTCAGAAATTTTACATGCTCCAAAAATGGCAACTAAATGTTAGAAAATTTGATCACTGATCACTGAACCTCGAAGACTTTACTTTTTCTAATTTAACAAAAAAAAGGCATCTTTATTCCATTTAGTATAAGATGGGGGTTGAGGACACTTCCACCGCAACAAAATACACCGCCTAGCTAATAATTACAGAAAATGTTCATTAAAAAATAAAATGGTAACTCAGTGGCGCAGTAGGTAGTGCTGTCGTCTCACAGAAAGAAGGTCACTGGTTCGAACTTCGGCTGGATCAGTTGGCGTTTCTGTGTGGAGTTTGCTTGTTCTCACTGCATTTGCGTGGGTTTCCTTTGGGTGCTCCGATTTCCCCACAGTCCAAAGACATGGGGTACAGGTGAATTGGGTAGGGTAAATTGTCTATAGTGTGAATGAGAATGTATGGATGTTTCCCACGGATGGGTTGCAGCTGGAAGCGCATCCGTTTCGTAAAACATATGTTGGATAAGATGGCGGTTCATTCCGCTGTGGCAACCCCAGATTAATAAAGGGACTAAGCCGAAAAGAAAAGGAATGAATGAATAAATGAAAATGGTAACTCACAGTCAGGGGGTAGAACTTCAAACTGGTCAATTAACAGAGAAGGATCCATTTTTATAGGTTCCATAAGTAGGTTTAATAGGTTTATTAGGTAAAAGTCATGCAGGTTCAACATGACATTTGTCACAGTTTGGATCAGCTGGGAACATGTTTAGCCAGTTTACGCTCAGACCAGTGAACTCTTTGGACTACTTTGCTTTGTAGAATCCCATGATGAGCACATACAGATGATGTATAGACATTTTGTAAAATTGTTGACCAAATATCTTTCTTTATGTTTATGTTTAGATCCCTAGCCCAATTTTATACAATAGCTCAACTGATTGACTGTTTTAACATAATATTTTACTAGTTATTTTGCAAGAGACTAGTATTTAGCTTAATGTGCGATTTTTAAATGTTTAACTAGGTTAATTTGGTTAACTGACTTAATTAGGTAAGCCACAGGGTTTGTTCTGTAGAAAAAAAATCTTAAGAGGGCTATTATTGACCTTAAACAAACATTTAAATAAAAACTGCTTTGTTCCAGGCGAGGCAGTGGCGCAGTAGGTAGTGCTGTCGCCTTGCAGCAAGAAGGTCGCTGGGTCGAACCTTGGCTCAGTTGGTGTTTCTGTGTGGAGTTTGCATGTTCTCCCTGCCTTCGTGTGGGTTTCCTCCAGGTGCTCCGGTTTCCCTCACAGTCCAATGACATGTGGTACAGGTGAATTGGGTAGGCTAAATTGTCTGTGTGTGTGTGGATGTTTCCCAGAGATGGGTTGCAGCTGGAAGGGCATCCGCTGCACAAAAACTTGCTGGATAAGTTTGCAGTTCATTCCGCTGTGGTGACCCTGGATTAATAAAGGGACTAAGCTGACAAGAAAATGAATTAATGAATGCTTTGTTCCAGGCCAATAAAATTATATATAAATGTATTTTTATAAATGTATATATTAATATTTAATTATTACAATTAATTACATATTTTTGAAAGAAATGCAAATAAAAACAATATTTTTTCCATTCACTCACTCAACAGGTTGTTTCAGAGTCACTGGTCTGAGGCAAAAAACTAAATCATATTAATATTCTTAACTCTTAAATTCTGAAGATTAATTGAAGATCCCATTAATTAAATTGTAAAAAAAAATGTAGCTGAGAATTTTTTGATAAAAGTTTGAAAGATTATAAAACATGTTTTTTTTATTATTTTTCTCACCAAGGTTACATTTATTTGATAAAAATAAATATGCAATAAAAAATGACTTTTGTGAAACGTGTTTGCTACTTTAAATAAGCATTTTATATTTTAGTATACACTACCTGACAAAAGTCTTGTCACCTATCAAAGCTTTAGGAGCAACAAATAATATTTTCACTTCTATTTGATCATTTGGTATCAGAAGTGGCTATTATAAAAGGCAAAAGCCTCCAGATTATGCCTTTTTTTACCAAAATAAAATATGATCAAGCCTTGATTTGAAATTATTTACCTAGGACAGTAAGGTCTGACATTGCGTAGACAAGTCTTGTCACTCACTCAGAATATGAAGTCATGGTGCAGTGGGAAAAGAATGAATATTTTGTATGACTCCCATGAGCTTGGAGGACTGCAGCCATACATCTCTGCAATGACTCAAATAACTTATTAATAAAGTCATCTGGAAGGGCAAAGGAAGCATTCTTGCAGGACTCCCGGAGTTCATCAAGAGTCTTTGAATTTATCTTCAATGCCCCCTCAATCATTTTACCCCAGACATGCTAAATAATGTTCGTATCTGGTGACTGGGCTGGCCAATCCTGGAGCACCTTGACCTTATTTGCTTTTAAAAACTTTTTATGTGGAGAGTGAGATATGAAAAGGAGTGCTATCCTGCTGAAGAATTTGCCCTCTCCTGTGGTTTGTAATGTAATGGTCAGCACAAATGTCTTAATACCTCAGGCTGTTGATGTTGCCACCCACTCTGCAGATCTCTCACATGCCCCCATACTGAATGTAACCTCTAACCATGATTTTTCCTTCACCAAACCTGACTGATTTCTGTGAGAATCTTGGGTCCATGTGGGTTCCAATAGGTCTTCTGCAGTATTTATGATGATTAGGATGCAGTTCAACAGATGATTCATCAGAAAACCTTTATCTACCTTCTACCACATTTTCAAATGATCAACTACATGTTGGTCAATGTTTTATTTATTGCTCTGGGATCAACAACTGGGATCGATGACAAGACTTTTGTCAGGCAGTGTACTCTATAATTTAATTTATTTATGTAATGGCAAAACTTAATTTTCGTTAGTTAGCTTTATACGCATATCTAACTGACTCAATAGGCAATTCTTCTGTTAATGCTTTCAATGTTCTGTTTTTTCCTTACTTTTTTGTGGAAACTTTCATTTTCATTTTCCCATAAGGGAACATACATTGATCATAAATAATCCACAAATGTGTGCCGTTTCTGTCAGTGTTTAAAAATAAAGATCCCAATTTTTGTCCATTTTCACAAGTATTCACAAAAACAGTACAACAGATTCATTTAAAAAAAGGTTTATTACAAATATGTACACTCGTATAAAAAGCTTGAAATTTACACAGGCATTGAAATGAACAGCAATAGCCCATACAGTGATGCCTAACAGTAATCCACCTCTTTTTTACTTAAGCATTGTTTTCAAATGTAAAAAAACATAAAACTTTCTGACCAAGTAATGTTTTGCTGTGTTTTGCTCAGTGCTCCTTTTAGTTTAAACAATCCATGTACAGTGTCTCATATAAATACACATGTATTGTCAGAAGAAAGCTTGAATGAAATGTTACTAGCAATAATCAGTGCAATCACAGTCAACAAAAAACCCATAAAACCAATGACAAAGCTTCTCCAACGACGCTTAGCTACCATAAAATGAGCCGAAAACAGTCAGACATTGAATATCTCCCTTTTAACCCTTTAACATCCACTCTTTTTGGTTAAATTGTGTTCTTGACACTGCTCTAAGTGAATTTTGAGTTTTAATGATAACCAACCAGGCAGTTATGATGCCTTTTAAAGGGTTAAATATAATTTAACCTGCTTATTGACTGTTGACTATCAAACAACCTGCCTTTGGCTTTATACAGCAGAGATGCATGCACATGCATCTCTAGTCCATTTTGTGTCATATTTACGTCTAATTCCTTCTCTCGTCTTCATTTATCAGACCAGAAGTTTGGTGTGGTTGTGGTTGGACTGCTCGAATCTTTGCGAGCCCTTTTGGGGCTGTAACCTGGTGAATGGATGAAGGTTGGACTGCTTGGTGGAGATGAAGATGACGAAGAAGAGGATGAATGACAGGATGAAGATGATGCTTTGAGCTGGAGCCATTTATCGCCTAACGCCTTGGCAAAATGGTCGTCTACAGACACGCTGATGGACGTGGCTCTGTGGTAGTTAATGCCGAGGCTCCTCTGGAAATGCTCTTCGACGTGGTCATAACTGTGTTTGCTTACAGCTGTGGAGATACAATCAGATAGAGGTGCGTATGAAATATTCATTCTGATGAGCAGAAATGTGCATGGACTTGTTAAAGGACAAGAGCCAAGATTATGCGCATCTTTGTACTTACCAGTTGAGTGATTGCAGCAGTCCTGCTTTGTTGACCTTGATGCAGAAGAGACGCAAGTGATGACAGATGGCCGCATCTGAAAAAGACAAGAGAAGGTAAGATCATTTTTGTGGACACATTTCATTGTATGTTAAGCAGTGATTCAGCTTGTGACTATTGTGTTTCGAATTATGGGCTGCACTTTCTGTTTGGGAAAATCTCACTTGTCAACCTCTGGATATTCATCTATATTTGCGCATTTGCACACTGTAAAACCCAACAGTCAACTTTATCAAATGAAATGAGTGTAGGTAACTCAACATTGACTGAAAGTTAATTCTACTCATTTGAAAAGAGTTTTGAACTCAGTGTGGAAGGTAATGAGTTAATTAAATTCCTCATTACTTCAACTTAATTGGAGTAAGTTCACAGTACTCATATTCAGTACTTTAACTTATTGGGTTTTACAGTACTCGGTTGGTTTGAGTTCTCTTGATTTTATTGGGTTTTACTGAGCTCAAATTGCTTCAGTTACTCAAATGGATTAAGTTTACATCACTCATTTGTTTTTCAAATTAAATGGTTTGTTGCAATCGGTTTTCTTAAATGGTTTGAGTTGCCATAACTTATTGGGTTTAACAGTGCATTGAATTTGTATGGAATCTACTTATGCAAATACTTAATTTAGCTTTTGATGTGAAACCAGGAATTAAAACAGCATTTTAAGTAAATTCGTTGTAATTTAAGTTGACTTGCCTTAATTTTTATATATTTAGTTTATGTCATAATTTTAAGACAACAGGTGTACTAATACTTACTAATTTACTATATTTTACTATATTTACTATAATTTACGAAGACTTTTTTATAGTGTAAGGTTGTGCTACAAATAATCCATATACAAAGTGAAAAATTAATTAGAGGTGCTTTGGGATATGTGCTTCTTTTTCATCATGAAAATAATGTTGTGCTTGACACTTTAATGTGACATAAGTATGTTCCTCGACATGATTTATTTGTATTTCCTACAGTACAGTAATAGTGGTCACAATAAGGTCCCATTAGTTCATTTCAGCCAATGTATTTACTAACATGAACTAATAATGAACAATACACTGTAAAACCCAAAAAATTAAGGTAACTCAAACCGTTTGAGGAAACCAATTGCTACAAACCATTTAAAGTTAAAAACTATTCTATATGAGTAATGTGAACTAACTCCAATTAAGTTGAAGTAATGAGGTATTTAATTAACTCATTACTTTCCACAGTGAGTTCAAAACTCTTTTCAAATGAGAAACTTTCAGTCAATTTTGAGTTAACTACTCTCATTTCATTTGATTAAGTCAACGACTTCTACCATTCTACCATTTATTATTCCTCGTTCAACATTTACTAAAATCCAAAGTAGTGTTTGTTAACATTATTTAATGCACTGTAAGTTAACATGGACTAACAATGAATGACTATATTTCCATTATCAACATTAACAAAGAAGAATAAATACTGTAATAAATGGATTCATTATGTTTTTATGTTAGTTAACTTATGTTAGTAACTTTATGTTAACGTTAACTTAACTCTCGCATTCAATCTGCCCAGTTGGTGGAATGAACTCCCTAACTGCATCAGAACGGCAGAGTCACTCGCTGTCTTCAAGAAACGACTTAAAAGTCAACTATTTAGTCTCCACTTTCCTTATTAATCTGCAATTTCCTCGCTGGCTCCACCACTAATTACTACAAAAAATAAAAAATGTACTAATGTTTTGCTTCTTACACTTTCTTTACATACCTGAAACTTGTCTACAGCGCTTATTCATTGTTGCTTTTATTGTTGTGTAAATTGCTTCCCTTTCCTCATTTGTAAGTCGCTTTGGATAAAAGTGTCTGCTAAATGACTAAATGTAAATGTAAACTTATGGACTCTTATTGTATAGTGTTGCAGTAATATTCAATATATGCCTGCAGTGGATAAACTCATCTCAAGTTTTGGGTCATTGATGATCTGCTAATGGAAATTCATATATGATTTAATACAGTAGTTAAAATTAGAAGTGTATCATTTCATCAAAGTTGTCTTAAAGCAATTGAACACCTATCTTGTCCTAGGACAGTTTTGAAAAACATTTTTGATTCCCTACTGTTACCTTCTAATATCAGATGGATGAACTATGAGGAGAATAATGGCACCTCTTTGTAATCAGTTTTTTTAAATACTTCACTGATTGTTTACAGTTGAACTGAAGTTACTCCCATAATTTACACAAAGCATGATGGGCAAAGAAAAAAAAAAAATTGGATAAAGGAGCTTTCGACATGGCAAATGAATAAGATGAATAAGGAGCTGGGGGTTTAAGACGATTTCTCCATCAACCCTGATGCCGCTATCAGGTCAACAACAGCACTGGTTTGGTGTGTTGAGACTTGTTGACAACATTCCTCCACCCATTGCTCACATTTTCTCCCTGAATCCGGCTGGATTGCATATCTGAGGCAGGCATAGGCCTGTCCGCAGTCTAAAGAGCCACTCTCTCAGGAACACAGAAGTGTTGTGTCTGAGATGGTAAGTGAGGAAGAACAGGCTGCTGTGGCCTGGGGACAGATTCTCAGCGGTGGACGGTTTAATACACCAAACATGTCATTCAGCACGTACTGATGAAGGAGAGGATGAGAGGACACAAATTGGTCTTTTATTATGGATTATCATGTAGCTTTAAACACTGTTTCGTAATATTTACAGATTTTGATACAATAATATTGTTAATTAATATTATTTGTAATCATATTAAATAATAATTATTTTTATTACATTCAAAACATGTACAACACAATATAATAATTATATTTAAATTGTATACTATTAAAGATAATACTGATGTTGAATATACTGATAAAATCTATCATACGTTTTAATTTTTTTGTTAGTATTGAAATGACAATAAATTAATCATATAATCTAAATTTGAAATTTATATATATATATGAGATATGTAATATCATAAAATATAATAGTAAGAGTAGTTATAATCACCTGTATTTGTGTTGTGGCTTTGTTTTGGCTCTCTGTTTTCTCTGGTTCTGGTCGTGGTTTCTTGATCAGAGCCAGAGGCTCGTCCATGACTGGGCTGGAGAACACTGGGCTGGGGATCAGGTGAGTGGGGCTCGCTGTCGGGCTCCATGTGGATGTGGGGCTTTCAGGAATACTGAACCCAGATGACCTGCGGGCACTGTTGGCCACACACTTACTGAGGGCCCTTTCTCTTCTGAAACACAAAGTTCAAGAATTCATGACCAAACTAACCTTTATTATATTTAGCATCACATGTCATAGTTTCTGGGTCTTTACACTGTAACAAATGTTGGAAGCCAATACAAAATGGTACTAATATACGCAAAAAGTGTTCGGTAACACTTTTGAAAAACATGATCATAATGTTTATATCCGTTCCTAATATCAGAATGTCAGACATGAAGTGATTCGTCTTTTATAAATGGCTACCTGTTAGTGACTCGGAAGTAGCAATTCCAGAGAGGGAACGACGGGATATTGTAAATGATTGTCTTCAATGTGTGATACATCTAAACCGTGGTCATGAATGGCTAATTAAGTTTTCTTAATTCAAATGAGTAGAGGCTTGGACCTGGAAATTGTTTTCAATATGTCAAAGCTTAACATGAAATGTTCAGATATTTTCTTTTTAGATTTTATGTGTACGGTCCATATTAAATTCCAGCTAAGTTGCTTTGCTCTCACCACTAACCAGAACATTTTGTTTTATTCTTGCTCTTCTCTAAAGGCCACCTACTGGCAGAGAGTGAATTTGCATTTTTATTCAGCATCTCTACTGTTTTTTTGGGGGGGTATATTTTAATGTAGCATATTTTTCACAAAGCATCTTTCTGCTTATGGCGTCGCAGTGGCATATTAGGTAGTGCTGTTGCCTCACAGCATGAAGGTCGCTGGTTGGCGTTTCTGTGTGGAGTTTGCATTTGCGTGGGTTTCCTCTGGGTGCTCCGGTTTCCCCCACAGTCCAAAGATATGTGGTATAGTTGAATTGGGAAGGCTAAATTGTGAGTGTGTATGGATGTTTCCCAGAGATGGGTTGCAGCTGGAAGAACATCCGCTGCGTAAAACATATGCTGGATATGTTGGCGGTTCATTCCGCTGTGGCGACCCTGAATTAATAAAGGGACTAAGCCGAAAAGAAAATGAATGAATGAATCTCTGCTTTGTTTTGAAGTTATACAATCTAATTTGATTGCAAAAACATTTTAAAAATATATCAGAAATAGGTAGCTAATTCGAATCAGTCAACTTACTAGTTCAAAAAAGTAATCTAAAAGTAAATAAATAGCGGTGCATCACTACTTCACTGCAGCATATCTGTGGTGGACGGTACACAGTGACAGGATATTAATTTACCTCTCCTCAAGCGTCCGTCCTCTGTCTGAACTGTGCTTGCGCTTCATGGGGTGTGCGGGGCGCATGCGCACTCTGTCGCTGGTCATGTGCCGAAATCTGTCTTCGCTCCTCAGATTGGGCTGTCCTGTGAAAAGATGAGCGTGTGACTTCAGTTATGATGAATGGCATCGCTTCAGGGCGCTCACACGGTCACTGCCAGTCACCAACTCGCTTGCTTGTGAAAAGGTGTGGCAAACAAGTAAACAACTAACTCTTAATCCTTGGAATTGCATCACTGCGTGTGTATCTTAATTGTGGGAAAAAACGTTGTCGGGCCACCGTTAAATGTAAACTCCGTTAAGTGGCAAAGCGAGCCCGACCGGCTCTGTCAGTATTACTGGAGAACTACCCAGCTGATTCACCGCTAACGGTAAATGTCATTCACATTTGGAAAACATACAAGGCAAAAAAAAAAAAAAAAAAAAAAAACGACGACATCAGTGAAAAAAACAAATGATGATATCGCTGGCTTGTTATTCACACTGCGTTGAGGGGCAAAACAGGCTTTGTAGGTTAAAGCATGTGGTTCACAGCATGTTTACCCAACATAACGATAGTAACAGACTAATCCAAACTGAAATACACTTTGGCATTCACATGCTAATATAGTCAACAGTGTCATGCAAAGGTTGCCATTATTGTTGTCACAGTGTATCTGTCACATGTTGAGACTGAAAACACTTATTAAGTGCTCAACTTTTAGTCTCTAAAATTATTTGCTATGTAGGATTTGATTCTTATTGAATATTCAATGATACATAAGAAAACATATTAATACTGTTTTGCAGACTAATTTACAATGTGTAAACTTTTTTGCTACTTTATGCACCCTAACTTATCCATTGTTTATTACCTCACAACATTACCTATACATAATTAGTACAATATTATACTAAAGACAATGCTTTAAAGATAATATTTAACATATATTTATGTATTGTTTAATGTTTATAATGAAATGTTAATTGTATAATTTAAATTCAAGATGCTATTAAATATTTTAAAAATATTATATTAAATGTTTTATATTTATATTTTAATATAAAACAGCTCATATTATTTATATGTCTGTATTTTAATGACTATATTTAAAAAAAAAATTATTATTATTTTTAATTATGTTAAAATTATATTTACAGTATAGGTAAAATTTTGCCAAATAATTTCACTAATATGTTGCAAATCTTGGTTTTGAAGTATTTGCAACAAACCATTTTTACCAGGCTGATTATTATTCATGTATAAAACATGTTTGCAAAATTATGACAAAAATTGTAAAAATTATGTATTTATTTGAGGTTCTTGTTTTAAGCCTGGTTTAAGTTGCCGAGTTTGAAACTTTTATGAAACATGCATGCATCTGACATCTGACATCCTGAAATTAATTTTAAATGACTAATTAATAAATGATAAACCATGGTAAAAATGCTTAATTGTCAACATTTTAATGTCGTTCTTTTTTATTAGTTATAAAATATATTTAATGTTTAAGTATAAAACGTATAAAGTGTTTATAATGACTCATTATTTGCTCTTAAGAAATTTCAAAGCATCTTTAGAAGATTTCCTAACAACAATTAACATCAGAATAAAGTTAGAAATTTGTGCAACTTCCAGTAACTCACTAATGAGTCATTCATTACCATTGTCATTGTCAGATTTTACACGTGAATGTTTGCTACACACAACTCTTAACTTTCTAAAGTAGTGCTGAAACAAGGCTCATAGTCTGTGAATATCAAATCAAACACAAATATATTCGACCAGTCAGGACCTGTGTCGATTTGATAGCTGATTAGCATCTTGAGGTATTGCAGCCTTGAATGAAGTGTAGCGGTAGGCGCTATCGGACTTCAAGCGGATAACGTTCACTAAATGCTCAAATGGCTCGGGCGATGAGGGGGCATTGTTGGCACAGCCTTCATACACACTCACAGATCTGCAGAGCGCTGGACTGTGACAAGGCAGCTTGACTCTGCATGACAGTGGATGGGGGATTGAGTGTAAACCACACCTTAAACCTTGACTGATGACTGATTTTTAGTGCCTCAGGGAGGGATATTTTTCTAGGGGAGATTAAAAACCAAAAAAAGAAGAAAAGAAAACCCACATCCTTTTCGTTATCTCTTATTATCTCTTTCATTTAAAGTCTAAAAACACACATCAAGTCCTCATCTCAACTGACATTTAAAATATGAAAATATTTGAATACTTTCAAAATTATTTAATTTATATAGACTTTACACTTCAAAATGCTGCATTGTTTTAACTCAAATTTGAGACAAACATGGTTAAAAGTTTAATTAAAAATTTAACCCAACATTTTGACTTGCTCATATTTGACCCAAAGTTGGGTTAAAACAACAAAGCATTTTTAGAGTGCACTATTTAAGCTGCATAAATAGTCATGTATAACATAATTGCCACAATACATTTTCTTCTATTGCTCTGTTCATTAATCTAATAATAATGATAATTAAACAATTATTACAGATAGCATGCACACACAATGTTCTTAAACTGGCATTAGGTAACCAAAAAAGTGATAATTACCCTCTAAGATGTATACTTTGAAACCACTGCTCATCCTGGTTATGTAGTGGAAATTAGTGACCGCCATTCCTGAATCTTCAGCGCACAATTCTTCTAAATCTGAGTTGAGTTGTGAATTGTTCCTCGCTCAGCGTTTGAATTGTCAGTGAGCTGCACTGCTCTGTGCTTTCCATCAACATGCCTCTGCGGCTTCTTATTGGCTGGCTGAAGGCCAAGCCCATCCCTCTGCTTTTGTTAGCATGAGGCGACCTTCTAACACAGGTGCCTTATGGGAGGAGGCAAACCAAAAGCTGTGAATTGCCTGTTGTCCATCAACCCCCCCCCCCGCCCCCAATATTTAAAAAAGAAATGACATCCGAATTTCATTTGAATATAAAATTAGCAAAATGAAAATGCGTGTTATATTAGTTTAATAATTTATGATCAGACACAACAAACAAATTCTAGGCGAGATGAGATTTCATAAATATATAAAGAAATGTGTATCTGTTTATGTGACCTCATAGGATTACTGTGGCAGGCAGGTTGTTCGAAATAAAACAATAAGGTCGTACATTGGACCTTTTTCTCCAAGTATCAACACGCCAGGGAGCAATGAATGGTTTCCCTGTTATGTTATGATTCTTCTTGAGAAACAGATTTCCTGGCATTACAAACTTAAAATTCCACGATTTCGATGATATTTACTGACTAATGCACTTCTATAAGGGTGATTGTATACATAATATATATAATATAATATAATATAATATAATATAATATAATATAATATAATATAATATAATATAATATAATATAATATAATATAATATAATATAATATAATATAGATATTAATGTAAAACTGATAAAAAATTATATTCAATTCAAAGGATTGGTGATTTTGCTTTAGCATATAATGACAATGTTTTTGATCATTTGAATTCAAAGCTACATTGCCACATAGCTGCCAGTACTTTAGACTTTTTAGTGTGACACAATCCTTTAGAAATGTGTCATTTACATTCAATATAGTGCATACAACTCAAGGCACTCATATGCTAATGTGTTGCACAAGAAACATTTCCTGGGCTTATTAATGAAGTGTTGTGCTGCTTCTTTTTTGGTGATGTTTTATTGAATGAAGAGTTTGAAAAGACAGATTATAATTATTTAAATTATAACATTATTTTAGTATATAAATGTCTTTATCATCATTCGTTCATTTAATGTATGCATTCTGTGATTTCCCCCCTGTCAAATATGTCAAATATAGTATTTTGAAAATATTTTGCAAGTATAAATGCAAGTAGGCATGGGCTGGTTTAAGATTGTGATAGTATGATAACCTTGCATAAAATATCATGTATTATGGTTTCACAGTACTTTGATTACTGCTCTAAAATAAGTTCTTTGTAAATGTCTGGGTACAAAACAATAACTTTTTCCACATTGAACACAGTATATTTTCTTTAAAAAAAACAATAAAAATATTTTGAACAGTAGCTTTTGATGTGAAGGGTCCTTTTCTGCTGGAGGTACTGTTGCCCTAAAAAACTAATTAAAATAGTCAAGAAAACAAAAACAAACCAAAAAAAAAAAAAAAAAGTCAGAACATAACAGAACATTCTGGCGTTTTTTTAAACCATGACATTTTCCAAAATGTGCACTTCAGTGAACTGAGCTTCTTTTATCCACTAAACTTCAATTGTAATAATGTCACATCATCATGCAGAATGTGATCATCATTTTAGTAACTTTTTTAGTACTATTTCAGTAACTTAAGAAGTGACATTATTAAAATCCACTTTTTTTTATATACATTATTCTGGCGATAAACTCATATGGAATTATAAAAATGTTAAACACTACTCAAAACCACTAGCTTTCCAAATCCTTTTGGAACTTCACCATCCCACTTTTCCTTCCCTGGATCCTTTCAGAATCCACAAACAAGTCCTGCTCTGTCTTTTGTTTCCTCTCTAGGAGTCAGCACCTGTCGACAACCCCTCCCCGGCCCTGATCTAAAATCTCACCCGACTGCATTTTTCAGAGTGTTTAGCCCACCTGAGCTGCAGTCATTCCACCCATCTTGCCCATACATGCACTTATGTTGTGTGAGTTTTCAACCTTTATGCATTGGGCCTTTTCTTTCCACAGATCTGTTTCTCCTATTTCTGTTTTGGCAGAAGGACAAAGACTTGAGAGTGTTGAAGAGAGCTTTGTACGGCGTGATCCTGCCTGAGCATGCTAAAGCCACAAATGCTTACATACATGACTGAAACACACTCCCTCTGGACACACAGTTAACCACATTTCCATTACAAGGAAATCATTTAGAGTGTTGCTGACTACACAAGGACAACCTTTGAACATATATTTTTTTAACCCCTTAAGTGTCGCGTTAACTAAATTTAATTATTCATTTTTATAACTACACATTTTGAGCCCACTTTATAAAGTATGTGATATAGCTCATAAGTGATATATGCATATTATATAAAATTTCTTCAAGGTGTATATAAAAATGAAGAATTTGAATGCAAATATTTCTAAGTGCCATCTAGAATTATGCTCTTAAATGAACAATTTGCAGGCTCTTGTGTGTAGGTTCAGTATTTTCACTGAATAGGACAATGAATAGGTTCTTTTGGTTGTCTTTACAGTGGATTCATTGAACATAAACTCGTGCTCATTTTAGAAGAAAAATTCAGATTGCACTTAAAGGTCTTTGCATTCGAACTCTTCAAATATATATTAACTGAAAAACCGTCCCACATTAGGGTGTTAAAACAGTTAAAGGGATAGTTAGATTTTTATCATCGTGCTTTAAACTCTTCTGAGATTCTTTCTCATGTTGAACACAAAATATATTATTAGAAGAATGTTGAAGACCGGTAGCCATTGATTTGAATGATTATTTTTATTTTAGCTATGGATGTCAGTTCCTGTTTATAACATTCTTCATCTTATATTTTCAGCTGAAAATTTTTAATTATTTGAAAGCGAGTAATTTTGGGTGAACTGTTTCTCAATTTCTAGAATACAGACAATATAGGTACAGCAATTTACTTAGAACCATGTGTACAGTGTGAATTCTCTTTGCTCACACTGTTTATTTTGTAACATTCTCTGTGAGTCTGCTGTGATTGATTGCCTCTCACTACCTGCGATTTAGCATTGTAATCAACTACTGTAAATATTTACTGTACTTAATCCCCATCATTATTGGATTGTCATCTGTTTTGAAACCGCATTTCCCATGATGCCACACACAACTCAATACAGACCGGTGAGAAAGTTTCTCACAATTATTCCAGTGCTGAGGTTTCCAATTTGGTTAAATGGGACACTATGGACCTCTTTGTGGAAGGCTATGTATATCTGAAGGTCAAATTGTGACTATATTTTGTGCTGAGTCTGACTGAAAGAAGTACCAAACACGCTTTCATTGTTGTTTGGCGTCACATAGGGAGTGGCGACATCTTGTGGTTGAAATTCGGCATTTTGTCACCACCATAAACTGTAAAATATAGGTCACCACCGATTTATTCATCGCGTTTAACCCAAAAAATACGGTTCACACAACGTGCTTTGCGTATATTCAATTGTCAACCAAATAAGAAAATAAGAATTTCACTCAAAACAGTTTTTTTTGGCTTGAGATTGGTGTCATGTGGGAAAATTTGGCGGGAAGTAAATGTTGCGATAGAAGCTGTTTCGGTAAAACGGAATGCATATGCTTTTTAACAGTTGAACAGGCACGTTAAATACAGCAATATTTATTTGACTACATGTCTATATAACATATAAAGCACTTTTAAATATGGCTTTTAGTCACATTGCTATATTGGCACTTGCTCTTGAAGAGGCTTGTTACATTATGTAATTTTTAGACAACAGCCCAATACAATATTGATTTAATTAAAAATATTTGAATATCAAAAATATTGGGTGGAATAACACTTAAAACAGTTGTTACCTTTAAATAAAAACGAAAGAGTTTATCAGATTAAAATGACACAATTTTACCAAAGTAGGCTACAAATATATAAAAAGTCATTTAATTGAAACTTAAAACTAAACTAAAATTTCCAATCTTTAGACACATTTAAAATGTTTTCCCAGATAAACTAGGTCTTTATACAAGAAACTGATGCCTTTTACTTTAGGATCCCCCTGATGGCGATCATATTTAGGATTTTATAATCAAAAAGAATAAAAATATAAAAATTGTTAAAACATTATGTAGCCATAAACTCATATAGACTTTGAAGAATATGTTTATTTATTTATTTAATTAAATATGCAGATAGTGGCATGCTGGCTGTTTTCATATGTATGTTAGGTGTATTTGTAAATGGTGTCTGTTGTCATGAATAACACTGACTGTCAGAGCCAGTCATGAGTTTGTTTATGAATAGTTTTTCTCATTCACTAATGGAAGAGCTTTGTGAAGCTGGGTCTAAGCTTCCTTTGTTAAATTAATGGCTCAGAATTAGGGTCAACACCAAAAATTGACACTTCAATTCATGTCATGCATACTGTATGGACAGACTTGAGCAACTGGTTCCTATTAATGTATCAACTATTTTCTGAAAGAAAGGTACATTTTCCCTGTAAAACAGCTCACTAACAATTAGAAAAAGATATAATAATAATTGAGTTTTATTGTATACCACTGCAGTTTGTACCAAAAAAAAACAAAAAAAAAAAAAAAAACAAAGAACAGCAAACACTGAAAAATCTGGAAAAAAGCAACAAAACAAATGAGACATACCAAAAGTTACAACTATTACTGTTTTAAATCAGGTTTGAGGGCAGAAAAATATAAATCTGTTTAGTGAATGAATGAATAAATGCATAAATAAAATGAATAGCAAATAAAAATAGCTGTTTAAACAAACAAACAAACAAATTAATTAATTAAGCAAAGATGTGTTAAATTGAACAAAATCATTTTAATAAATGATTAATAAAAAGCAAAATTGTATTAATATAGGAAAATTAAATACAAAATACATTACAAATATACTTAAAAAAAAAAATATATATATATATATATATATATATATATATATATATATATATATATATATATATATATATATATATATATATATATATATATATATATACAAAAAGCAAAATGTTATTTTGTATTTAAAAATAGCAAAATGGATGTGTTGCATTTATCAAAATGGTCAATTTGTGTTTCTGTTTCAAATTAATGCTATTCCTCTTAACTTTTGAAATCCAAAAAATAATAAGTTGATTAACACTACATATTTGTATTAAAGTAAATTACATATAGAAATATAGAAAATATTTGTTTTAATTTGTTCTTGTAATATGTCGGGTCACACTTTATTTTGATGGTCTGTTTGTTGAATTAAGTTACATTGCATCTACATGTCAACTAATTCTCATTAGATTTTAAGTAGACTGTTAGGTTGGGGTTAGGGGTTAGGGTTAGGGTTCGTGTAAGTTGACATGTACTATACTTGCAAAGTTTCCTATAGTCAGTTAAATGTCTGTTGAAGGAGCAGTATCAGCGGATATTAAGCAGACAGTCTCGTACTCATATGGACCAACAAAATAAGGTGTTACCATATGTTATGGTTTCATTATATATATATATATATATATATATATATATATATATATATATATATATATATATATATATATTTTTTTTTTGTAATAACATTTCAAAATATTACAGTTTTCAACATAATTCTTTTATAAGCAGATATGGAATACAGTAGGAGACCACTTTAAAAGTATTTCTCTGGATGTACCTGTATTTATTAGGTATGGATTTGAGTAAACTTTTAACATTTGTTTTAATCCATAAGTCTAAAAATATTTCTATTGTCATTATGAGCCATTGAAAATCAGGGTTATTTAATCAAATATTGATTTCTTAACTCTGCTAAAGTTCTGACCTCTATACTTTTTATCTTATTATCCAAAAATGTACTGAAATCCAATACAGCCACTTGAAATGGCTATTTAGTGTCAGAGTAAGCCAAGCTAGAACGGACTGCTAAACAAATAAATGAATAAATGTGATAATAAATTATTTGACAATAAAAAATGCAAATCAAAATAGACAACATCCTATTAGATAATTAGCCCCTTTGGTAAAATGTAACACAAAGTATGCTTTTAAGATTTTAACTAAATATATTGCATCCTCAAACAGCAAATAAATAATTTAACATTTTTAATAATGTATGACTTTGCGTTTTCCTTTAACAATTCTTTATAGTTTTCATTAGGCAAAGATTGTGTTGAGAAAGAAACATTTTTTTCCCTCGTTGCAGACACTGAGCTTGACGGTACAGGAGGGGAAAGCCATTACAGACTGCAGTCCTCCTGTAATCTCTAGTGTAAAGCAGCTCTTGGATTGTATTGTGTGCCTGAAGGTGTCTGCAGCATTTTCTGCTAATGTGGGTGTTAACTGATTCACCACTCAAGGAAAGCACAAGAACAATGCTTTGTTTATTGATAGGGTCTGCCGTCTGTGCAAGGTAATTCATTATCAAACAAACATGGTCATATCAAAAGCTATAGCACGACAAAGGCTATGAATTCGAAATAGTTGAATATTCAAATAGAGTACGAACTCTTAGAAACACAAAGGCTGTAAATGTTTTGTGTTTAACGGGTGGAGCCTCTAAACATGATGTTCCTCCAGGAAAGACAATTAAGGGCTACTTGCCACACAGGCAGTGTGACAGTATAACATTTAGGTCACTTTTGTTCCTGCACAAAATCAATCATAAGTGTCCATTTTCCGAAATTGAGACTCAAACATTACCTGAAAGCTAAATAAGCTTCCATTGGTGTATGGTTTATAAGGATTGGACAATATGTGGCCAAGATATAATTATTTGAAAATCTGGAATCTGTGGATTAAAAAAAATGAAATAAAATAAATAAACAGAAATACTGAGAAAATCACCTTTAACACTATACAACTATATTTACGGTCACCCTTAAAACTGTATATAACTACAAAATATTTGCGGTTTATGATTAATGATTTGAACATTTTATTGAATTTTCCTAATTTCAAATGCACATGAATATCAAATAAAGATAAAAGCAGAACAATACAAAATAAATAAATACAATAAAAATAGTATATAAATTATGTAAACCAAACCAACACACATACAAGGAAAAAACAAAGAAAATAAAAAAAAAGTGGGAGTGGGGGTTGTGTGTCACAATGAAATTTTAAAATTTTCCACATTTATCAAAATAGATTTAAATTCATCCCTATTTATTATCATTTTTTTTTTTTGCAGAAAAGAAAAAAGTATGATTTTGACTATGTATCTTTGCAACATAAAACTGTTTTTATGTAACAGAATCACAAATATTTAACAAATTTAAATATTAACGTCTCATCCGTCTTTTGGATGAGACGTTAAACCGAGGTCCTAACTCTCTGTGGTCATTAAAAATCCCATGGCACTTCTCGTGAAAGAGTAGGGGTGTAACCCCGGTGTCCTGGCCAAAGTCCCTCTATCGGCCCATACGATCATGGCTTCCCAATCATCCCCTGCCACCGTATTGGCTCTATCACTGTCTCTCCACTCCACCAATAGCTGGTGTGTGGTGAGCGCACTGGCGCCGTTGTCCTGTGGCTGCCGTCGCATCATCCAAGTGGATGCTGCACACTGGTGATGGTGTGGAGAGACCCCCCCTCATGATTGTGAAGCGCTTTGGGTGTATGGCCATACACAATAAATGCGCTATATAAATACACATTACATTACATTACATTACATTACAAATTAACACTTATACTCAAACACTTAATTCAAAAGTGGTCCCAAGTTACAGTAAAAAACTGTAGAAATGCTATAGTAAAAATCCCTATATCCTGGTTAACAATAAGGTTCCTTAATTCAGTCAAATCCAGAATGATTCCCCTGGGTAAGAATAATTTTGGGCTTGATTGTATCTGGTGAAGTACTGTAAATCGATTTCCCAGATTTCTTGTTTTTATTTCATCATAAGTCATGTACATTTGAGTTTTTTTACTCTAATGTACGGGCTAAAGTTGATAAATCATTTTTATTCACTTAAATTTGATGTGTGTTATCATGGTGGTATTTAGTAGTTGTGTAAATGACACTGAGTCATTAGTTTGTTTCTCTGTGTGGGAAATGTAGTTTGTAATGAACACTGGTTCATTATATCACTTTCTCATTCACACTTATGTCTGTGTTTTTGTCTTTGTAACAAAGCTATGATGTGTAGATGTTAGTACTTCAAATCACTGGTGTATTAAAACTACAAATGCTGAAGTACGGTAATTTGCCATTAAATGAGATTTAATGTGTTGTAGAAATTAGAGTAGAAATATCTTTTACAGTTTGGACCATCAATTTAACTTTTTATCTGACAACCACTGATGCCATTTTTTTACCCATTTTTTTCTCCACATTTGTTACATGATCAGTTTTTAGTAACTTATTTTTTTATACATTCAAAAAATTGATAATTGAATTTCTTTATCTTTAAGGTGATGCTACAAAAGATATTGTTAATAATAATAAAATATAGGGCAACATGGTGGCTCAGTAATTAGCATGATCGATGGTTTGAGCCTCGGCTGGGTCAGTTGGCATTCCTGTGTGGAGTTTGCATGTTCTTCCTGTGTTGGCATGGGTTTCCTCCGGGTGCTCCGATTTCCCCCACAAGTCCAAGCACATGTGGTATAGTTGAATTGAATAAGCTAAATTAGCCGTAGTGTATGTGTGTGAATGAGAGTGTATGGGTATTTCCCAGTAATGGGTTGCAGCTGCCGGTTCATTTTGCTGTGGCGACCCCTGATTAATAAAGGGACTAAGCCAAAAAGAAAATGAATGAATTTATGTCTTCTTGAAACATAATTATTTAATATAATTTTTTTGCATAAAATAGGAAATATATAAACATGTATTTCCAAACTTTTTTACGTACAGAAATTTGTGTAATTTTTTGTACAGAAATTATTGTTTTTAGATATATAGCTGGTGTTGATGTTGGTTTTAAACACTTTGTTCAAAGTAGTCCAAAGTAAGTTGCAGTAAAAAAAACAAAACAGCAAAACACAGTAAAAATCTGTAACCTGGTTGAGAGTAAATTTCTTAATTAATATATATGATGAATAAGTGTAAATTGACTTTCTTTCCCTGCGTGACACTTTGCGTTTTATGCTTTATATTTCATGCGTATGATTGTTTTTGTCTGTGTAACAAAGGTATGATGTGCAGATGTTAGTACTTAAAATAATGAAATATGATAATTTACCGTAAAAATTTGAAATATCTTTTACAGTTTGTACCATAACTTTTACTAGATAATATACTGGCAACCACATCTGTCATTTTTTTAAATTGTAAATTGTACTGATTTCTTTTACAGTGTACTATCTCAGGTTTTGCTAAACATTCAGTTCTTAATAAATCAATTTATTGTTTTATACATTTTTTAATTGATAATTGAATAGTAGAAAATTTAATAGTATTGTTTTTGGTCCCACTTTAAATTAAGTGTCCTTAACTACTATGTACTTACATCAAAAAATAAATACAATGTACTTACTGTGTTTATAATGTGTTTAAGAACACTTGTGGTGCTTTTGAGTTGGTATAGAGGTTAGGTTATGGACAGGTTAGGTGGCATGGGTAGGTTTAAGGGAGGGTTAAGGTGTAAGGGATGGTCAACAGTGTATTTACAAATGTAATTACAAAAGTTAATTACAGATGTAATTACATGTATTTAATCAAGCATAAGTACACAGTGAATACATGTATTTACACAATAAGTACATTGTAACAAACTATTAATTCCTTTGTAAGTACATATTAGTTAAGGCCACTTAAGATAGTGAGACCCAACTGATAAACCAACAGACTTGTTGTGAGCTCTGAGGCTCTTAATCAGTTGTTCATTTTTGTTGCTGCATTTTTAAGCCATCTGTTTGCATTCATTCAACTTGTTTAAAAACAATAACATAATATGTTCAGACAAATGACCCATGTTGCTGTGTAAAAAAAAACTTCCACCAATCAGTGTCACAGCAAGCAAAGCACCCTTAGAATAAATCTTCAGCTCCGCCCAAACACATGAACTAAAGTAAATGATGTTTCCAATCTTATGACACTTCTGCACATTGTAAATTAATTTGAAATATATTATTAGCAAACCAACAACTTTAAAATAATTGTTTAATATTTCTGCATCCTTGTTAAATTGGCTGTGTCCTTCAAATTGCTTCATGCAATTGTAAAAAATTCTCTCATTATAAAGCCATTAAGTGTACAGTCTTGTATGGTTTTTTGGTCTGATTTTCATTCCTTTGCTTTTAATCATCATAATATAAACCTCTCTTTATTTTGTTGATTTTGTTCTCTGCTTGTAATGTTCTAATAAAATCTTTATAGGAAAAAATGCTTCTGGACCCCACTCTGCTGAAAAATGCTGCTGGGTGTGCACTTATGCACTCTATTGTCAGAAAGCAGCATGCTTTATACAAACTCAATGACACGTACATCACCAGAGAGAAGTCTGAAATTTCTGCGGAAGGCTAAAATTCTGACATTTTCATTAAACATTACAAGCTCTACAAAAACAAAATGTCAAAAAAAAAAAAATCTATAATATGCACTTTTACCAGAGTTTTCATTCTATTCCAACTTTCGAGTATGTGCCTATAGACATTTACTCTCAACAAAATTTAGAGAAAGAGAAACTAGAAAAAAAGGTGTGACCATTAGCCCTAGACTTATATTAACATGAACATATAGATCCTCTGTCCGTGGTGCTGAAATCACAGATAGGAAGCAGCATTGCATAGTAACTGTCCAAACTACTGAAAACCCATCCTCACTTCACAGAGAATCAAAATGCTTTTAAAAAAATCAACACTAAAGGGAAAACTTAATTAATTCATTAATTTATTCATTAAATGTTATTATTATTACAGCTAGGCATGGGTCGGTATAAGATTCTTATGGTATGCTAACCTTGGACAAAAAATGTTGTGGTTTCGGAGTATTTACTGCTCTAAATATGTTCTTTTAAATGAAAAAAAACACAATGTGCTTTATTTTAAGAAACATTTCAAATATTTTGGAACAGTAAACATGTCAGGCTAAATAATTCAAATAAATCATTGACTTCTGCTATCTTTATCAGTTGCAAGGGCATCTAGAAAAAAGGGCATCTATGGATATTTTTATTTTCTTTGGATATAACGTCACTGCACTGTTCAGGTCTATAGCATGCTTGGATGTTGGTTCATAAACTATTTGTTTTTTCAAATGATTGCTGAATCATGGGCTGACCAATAGCTTTTGATGTTGTTGAGTCTTTGCTGCTGGAGAACTGTGAATGTGACTTTTCCTAACCGTAAACATTGAAACAGGTTATAGTCCCATGCCTATAGTACACATTTTAAAACTATATATTTATTTATGATTTTTGTAATGAATATCCAAATGTTGTTAAATAATAAGGTGACACTGGGGTCAATAAAAAATCTTTTCTGACACTGCTTCAATACAGGCCTGTATTGATAAAATGTAGTATATAAATGCAATTTTAATATAAATAATAATTGTTAAAATTGTATTATGTTGTAATCTATTAAAACTATATAAAATAAATGACACAAACACAATAGAAAGAAATCGACATTTGCATTATATTTTATAGAACAATCATCAATTCAAAATGCATAATCGTGAGAGGTCTACTGCAAAACTTTACCTAAATTATTTTTGTTTGTTATTTTTGTTTGTATAGTTTTTTTTGTAAAATACATGAAAGATAAAAAAAAATAAACATGTATCACATGATGTCATAACACTTTATAATGTACAAGGACAGTCCTGCGGGATTTTATGTGTGTTGCTGAAGGGCACCATGGTGACAGTTCAGCATCTTCACCTGCAGAAGCTCTTTAATCACTGACAGCACCACCCACTGTCAATGATGCTCAGTCGAAGCCCCTCGCTTCTTTAAAACCAACACGAGCTCACGCTAAAGCAGTCTTTCCTCCCCATTCATCACTAAACACCATCCCGGAGCTGTCCCGTGCGTAAAGAACGTGCGCACCAGGAGAAACAGTTGATGGGTCAGGAGAAATGACGAGGGAAAACACTGGGCGGATTACCAGGATTGGATGGCACTAGTGATGCAATCCCTGCATCCTCCGAACCCCCAACCGGATCACGGAGAACCTGGCCGGAGATTTTGCCTCACCGACTTTCATTTATGACAGTTGTACCGTCACCGAGCGAGCAGCACACTTTTAACAAGTGCCTCTTCATTAGGGTCGTGTTTGTCTCCACGCCCGTGGAATAACATCTAAACATCAACATAAATGGAAGGAGAGCCTGATACCAATTGTTGAACGAGCTTTCCGGTGATGTAAGTGAATCAAGCATAATTATTTCTCCATGCATATTTATCGTGACCGTGATTAAAGCGTTAATTTGGTTTCTTTTATGTGTTGCAGTGCAAGTGTGAAGCACGATCTTTGCTTTGAGGTGCACCCTGGAGAATTGCGTATATCGACTCTTTTTCGCGTCTCATTTTTTGAACTGAAACACACGGCTGCATCCTAGGTATTGGACAGTTTATTGGTTTCCCATTCTTCTTGGATATTTTATTCGTGGTGCAAAACCTCTAGAGGGATAATTCACCGTCGCATCCCTTTTAATCTTCACAATGAATTACCTGCGACGTCGACTATCGGACAGTAATTTCATGTCCAACTTGCCCAATGGCTACATGGGCGATCTCCAGCGGCCCGATCCGCCGCAGCAGAGCCCAGCCCCGGTGCTCTCGCCCGGCTCTCAGGAGAGGCGTCAACCCGCCCCCAGCCAGTCCACCGGCGCCGGCTTCTTCTCCTCCATTTCGAACGCCGTCAAACAGACCACCGCCGCGGCCGCCGCCACCTTCAACGAGGCCACCGAGAGAGGCATCGGCTCGGGCAATGCTAAAATCCTCCTGGTCATTGACGACCAGCAGACCGACTGGTAAGTCGCATGAATAAAGAAATATGCGCTTTTTCAGTGAGCGTAAAGCCGGTTCACGAACAGATAATTGGAGCATTAGTGGTGTTTCTTTCATGTTTCTGCCTCACACCTGAGGTGCAGCTTGTGTTAATACAGGCCAAAAGGAGTCACTACATTAATGTCGTGACTCATTAGTCTGTGGGCCTTTTTTCTGGCACGCGCGCCCGTGTAGTTGTGGGTGTGCCCGCGCGTGTGTTTGTGCGCATTTCACTATTCAGTCTGGGCCGGTTAATGGAGGTGCAGACCCTACGGCAAATTTCCATTAGCCGTATAGTCCAGATTAAAAAGGAATGCTTTGTTGGGTTCAAGAGTAGACTTGCGCTGGTTGGAAAATAAGTAGTGGTTTGAAATAATGATGTAATTGAAGCTGTTTTGGAATTCTGAAAGGTGAATACAACTAGGATCAAATGTCCTATATTATATACCCAAAGAACTATATGCATTTCAATATGTATTATGACTATCAGAATGTCCTGTATAGAAGGGTTAATGGGTTGTCAGTTTATGGGTTCCTCAGAGAACTGTCCTTTTTTCATGGATGCAACAACCTCTGTGGTCTCCAGAGGTTTTCCCTGGTACGGGGATCTGAGGAACCCCACACTCTGCCTCAAGAATCTTTACCATATTAAAGTGTGTGATGTTGCTCTCACTTTTCCCATGAGGGCTAGTGACACATTTACTGGACTATTAACTTAACTGGAAAGAACATTTCAAATGCATATGGTGGAAACATTTATATCCATCCAGATCTATCTATCTATCTATCTATCTATCTATCTATCTATCTATCTATCTATCTATCTATCTATCTATCTATCTATCTGTCTGTCTGTCTGTCTGTCTGTCTGTCTGTCTGTCTGTCTGTCTGTCTGTCTGTCTGTCTGTCTGTCTGTCTGTCTGTCTGTCTGTCTGTCTGTCTGTCTGTCTGTCTGTCTGTCTGTCTGTCTGTCTGTCTGTCGAAAAAATGAACCAACGCATTATTTTAAATATGACCACTGTTTTGACATGAATTTGTATCTCTGCACTTGTATCTCTGTAACATACTTACAAAAGAACATTTGACAATAGTTGCACATACATTATTAAGTAAAATACATTAAAGTCACATAGTTCCAGTTTGCAGACACTGAAAAGCCTCCCCTGCACAAAGAATTCCTATTTGATGAAAATTCGAAATACACAATTTTCACACCATTTCAGTGTTGCATAATCTAGTTTGGATGCAGTTTAAGTGTTTTTGTTAACCATGACTCACAAGAGTGCAAAATGATGTTCTTTCTTATGGGTCTTTCTTCTTTCAGGGCAAAGGTGTTCAAAGGCAAAAAGGTTCATGGTGATTGTGACATCAAAGTAGAACAGGTGGGAGTTTTTCTTTATTCTTCTTAACCAGCATGGATGGCATCTTAACAGCATGTTTGTGTAATGAATTAAATGTCAGCAAAACATGCACTGGATAGATAATTCTGCTGTAAGTCTGAAAGGAAATTGCAAGGGTTTTTTCTGTTTCTTCAGTGCCAATTATTTTCATGTTTGTAACATGCCCCTAGTTTAATGAAATGCAAGATGTAATCTATTCTAGATGAGGATAAAGAAAATGAATTTGCTTTGTCAATGAAAAATATCCTATAATACAATTAGTCTTGCACAAAGCAGATTTAACGACAGCTTAACAAGAAGCCCAAAGTACTTTCTACCAGAAGAAATATTTTGCTATCGAACAACTGCTTGTTTGGTTAGAGTTTTACATGTAATACTAATAAGAACACCATAATCTTAGGATTTAGAAGACTTTGGCGATATTATGAAATACCAGACACAGAAAAACAAATGTCTTTTTTAAAAATTTCATTTCATGTTTTGATTTTTTTTAATGAAATGTCAGCTAAAATCCCTATAGTAGTTTATTCACAGCCACAATGGCAACCAGCAGGCCTCAGGTGCTGTTTTAGCGTATATACTTTAATGACATCACTTTACTGACGAAATGCATTGATCCATTCATTCCATCTGGTGATTTCTATTGATTTTTAAGGCTGATTTTTCTGAGGTGAATCTGGTGGCTCATGCAACGGGAAGCTATAGTGTGGATATTGAGGCCATCCGCAGTGGCAACAAAATCACAAAGTAGGTTTAACATCTGTTTTGCAACTCTCCCAGAACGTTTTTCCCATTTCACAGATGATTAATGAATTCAGCAGCTAATTACGCAAATGTTAAAGTGAGGATAATTAAAGATTTTTTTGACAATATTACTGTATAAAATTTCAAGCAGCAACCATGATTTAATCAAAGCAAAAATATGTAATGTATATATTACTGTATGTATAGACAAATTGACAGACAGACAGACAAACAGATAGATAGATAGATAGATAGATAGATAGATAGATAGATAGATAGATAGATAGATAGATAGATAGATAGATAGATAGATGGATAGATGGATAGATAGATAAATGTAATTGACTGATCATTGTATTTGATGAATTCTCTGGTCATTTAGGTGTATCAAGCCAGATTTTGTGCTGGTGCGACAGCATGCGTTCAGTATGGCCAAGAACGGCGACCACAGGAACATTGTGATTGGACTTCAGTATGCTGGTCTGCCAAGTGTCAACTCTCTTCACTCAGTCTACAACTTCTGTGACAAACCATGGGTGGTGAGCATTACACACATCAGCAAATACTGTACAACTGAGAATGTTCTGCTATCCAATAGAATGATATAATAAATAAAAAGGGAAGAGATAGAATGGGGCAAAGGCCTTTATATGATTCACGAGATTTAAATTGGATCAGATTTTTTCAGATTTATTTGTTTCAGAATTCATACTAACAAATCCCCCTGTGTCCTTCTTTGTTTTAAAAAGCAGACGACATTCGAAGGCAATTGTCATTTTAATTTGTAAGCAAAGCTGGTTCTGTAATCAGTAGTAAATCTCCACTGTTTGGTTTCAGATGAAGCAGCATTTACTATACAGTAATTTAATTCATTCATTTTCTTTTCGGCTTAGTCCCTTTATTAATCCGGGGTCGCCACAGCAGAATGAACCACCAACTTATCCAGCTATGTTTTACGATGCTCTTCCAGCTGCAAACCACCACTGGGAAACATTTATAGACGCTCATTTACACACCCTCACTACAGCCAATTTAGCTTACCTAATTCACCTGTACCACCTGTATGTATTTGGACTTGGGGGGGAACTACAGTAGCAGGAGGAAACCCATGCGAACACAGCGAGAACTTGCAAACTCCACACAGAAACGCCAAATGACCCAGCCGAGGCTCGAACCAGCGATCTTCTTGCTGTGAGGTGAACGTGCTACCTACTGCGTCATCGCGTCGCCCCTATACAGTAATTTGTACACATATATAGTTTTTCTGATCGAAGTCACTAGCTACGTTTCCATCCAGCTATTTTTTAAGTGCATTTTGGAGATGCGAATGAAACTAATGGATGGGAACACCTAGATGCTCATCATCTTTGAAAATGCACATAAAAAACTTATGCGCATAACTGATTAGGGTACACTTTTTATTCGATAAGAAAAGATGCGCATAAACTACGATTAAAACACTTTTACTGAACAAATTCCAAAATATTAATTAAACAAGGTCATGTTATTTCGTTATAATTGTTCATGTGATGCTGAAAATGTGTGTAAATGGACAAACCAGCAGGCTGAGCACATTGTAAAACATATGAAATGTTGTTTTGGCCATTCTAAAATGCTGTAACCATTTCAGTATTAGTGTTGTTATATTATTAATGACCTCCAGAACTGTCAAGAGCTTCTGTGTCTCACGCTTTCAAACGCCACCACGCAATCATTGCATGTCGGCATCGTCTTTTGAGGTGCAAGTCAAATATTGAATAAAGAAAAGATTCACGCAGCTTCTATTACCTCAGCAAATTTAGTTTTTACTTTTGATATTTGGCACCAGTTAATCAGGAAGTGATGATTTTGTTCTCGTTGACTCGTTGGATGGAAACGCTGCTTTATTTGCACGTTTTTTTATGCGATATTCCAGTTTATCACATAAATTTATTTCACAATTTCGGATAAAAACAAAGCCAATGATTACAGGTTTTTCAGCTTTCTTTAAAATATGGTGTTTTTAACAGATAAAAGAAACGAGTAAATAAAATTTTTTGTGTGAACTATCTCTTTAAAACTGAAGATTTAAGCAGACAATAATGAAATTAAAGATAATCAATCTGTGATAAAGACAGATGTTTGCGTTGCTTCTCCATAAAATAGAACTCTGTGTTGCTGCTCATCTGAAAACATGTAAAAATACAACATTTAAAAACACGTTTTTACTCCAAGCTCTTTTCAATCTTCAGGCAAGCATTTGAAATAAATCATTCTAGGAAATGTTCTCCTTGACTATTTCAATAATACTGAATCAATGAGGCAGTAAATTTTTCTGTTCGTTCAATAATCACTGTAGGAATTTCTTGGGTTTCTTCTTCATATAATAGGGGAATTGTAATTTTGCATAATGGAGATTTACCACAGATTACAGAACTATGCTTGACAATCACAGCGTTTGCTTAATCGTAAATGTAATTCCATTTTGATTTATCATGCGGCCATAATTTTGGGAGATGATGGCAATATAACGCTTTGGGCTGCATTGCCTGTGCTTATCAGCATAAAAAATGCCTTCAACTTTCAACAAAACATTTTAAATGTCATTCGTAGTTTCACCAGTTCAGTTTCAATTCAGTCAAGTGTTTACATTTTCTCAACATTGGATGAGAAAAAAAATCACCCCTTATAATTGAAATTTAATTTAGATCGAGCTAAGTCTGATCCATAAATGTGTTAACATTAAGCCCTTTCAGTCCAATTGAGCTATCAATCCAATTACTACTGAATTATTTGATTGCATGTAAATGTTGACTATAGTTTATTGTTGCTCTTGTTTAGAGAGGAATGCATAAATCAAGTCTTTGACTTAAATGGATCGCTTTCTTTAGTCAATTCTTTCTAATGATTTGAGCCAAAAAGGTTCACAATTGATTTGCAAGTCTGTCTGAATTAAAATTTTTAACAACAGAAATTCTCATTGAAAGCATTTTAGAGGAGCATATTGGCCTTTCAAATAAAGAATGAAAAATATAACGATAAAGTTCTATGTTCTGCAAGTCCACATCACAACTGTAAAGACAACGACATACAAGGAAATCTTTTTTCTTATCTAATTAGCAATTTTAGAATTGACAGCCAATCATACTTCATATATTCTTCATCCACATTACATTAAAATGCACCAACATAATATTACATAATTGTAATAGGATGTAATAAGAAGTTTTGGAAATTTTCCAATTAAACTTTGCCTCTTGTTAACCCAATGCACAATGTAATTAGGCTCATAATTGTAGTAATCATAATTGCATTAAACTCTGTGTCATACACAGATTTTAATCACAGTAAACATGCATGCAATTAAAGATTAACCACATTATTACCATTAAGACCAAAGAGTAAGTGTTGTTTTGCAATTCCATTTTTAATACCTTTTTAAGAAGTCTTTGCTCCACTTTAAATAAAAAAATGGCAATACAAATCCATAAATATTTGCTTTGCATTTGATGTAAGAAAAGCTATGGTTAGTAATCATGGTTATGTGGATAATGGCGGTAAAATGTCCACACTTCTTAGCAAATATAGGATACTAATTTAGAATAATAAAATTTACATGTAAATGAGAGCGAAGAGGTTTGCTCATGTAAGCATCTTAGTGTGATTGAATCCTTTGATAATTGAAAATAAATGCATTATCGGTGCTGCACATATAAAACGCTGTATGCATGCTACATTAGTAATTGACGATGCTACTTTGTAAAGTAACAATACTTGCCTCTGCACATACAGTCTACCATTAATGTTTTGGCTAAACATTTTGCAATTTACAAAATTACAATGGTTTCTTTTTTAAAATCTTGAAACCTGTATTTATTTGCATTTTCAGGTTGTTGGAATATTTAATCAATTTCATACTTGTTCAATAACAAAAGGTCATGAGAGGGTTTTCTTCAAGGTTTAACATATTATCAATTTATTGGCTACAAATGATTAATTTTATTCACAGAATTCTGTTATCCTCAATGCAATGCAAGAGTTACTTTCAGCTGTATGCACAGTTTTCATCAACTTTAACTTATATAGGCAGCTTTAGTGGAATTCGTCACTTGTCAATCATTCCCCAGTCCTCTATTGGCCGCACCCATATATACCTCCTTTTTTTCTACTAATTCTTTGCACAAGACTTCTCACTGCAAATTCTTTGCTGACAGGAAGTTTCGTTGCAGAGCTCAAGTTCATTTTAGACAAGCTTCATCTACCTCTGCAAAAATGCTTCATTAGTATACAAAACATATCACACTCGAGGAGAAGTTCAGTTCATATGTCACATTTAAGCAAAACAAACACCATTGTTTAATGAAAAGAAAAAGAGAAAAAAATATGTAAAAAAATTCCTTTGTAATTATATATATATATATATATATATATATATATATATATATATATATATATATATATTTAATTATTATTTTTATCATAAAAATTTTTAAGTTTTGACTGTTTTAAAAAAAGCAGGGATAAAAAACACGTGACGGTTCATTTCGCTGTGGCGACTCCTGATCAACAAAGGGACTAAGCCGGAAAGAAAGTGAATGAATGAAATAACACATGTACTATGTAATTTTAGCAGGTTTATTGCTGCATTATTTAGATGTTCTAATGTTCAGTAATATAATATATTGTGATAGTGAACATGCTTAATATTATTATCGCACTTTAATATACCGTGAATAATTATTTTTTAAAAAATTAGAATGCCTTTTAAGAATATTCAGTGGTTATCTGTTGATTCCTAATAAAACATATAATAATTGTTTTAATAAATGCAATTGATAACAATAAGTTGTATGTATTTTTTACTATTAAACTTGTAACTGTAAAAAATATGGTTATTTCATACTGTTGATTTTAATGCATTAACTAAAGTTTATTGATCTTAGTAAAAATGTTACCTATTGTACTTTTTAAAATTATAATCCTTTTGAATAACGTTTTTTAAACTTTTGTTTACTCTGAACATTTATATACAATAAAGCAGGGATGCCCATACTAGGGCTCGCCAACCAATCAGAGAAGAGATGGAAAATGATGGGGAAAGTTGGGGCAAATCCTGCAAACTGAGATCATCATTTCTAAATTAACATAACCATTTGTTTGTTTGTTTGTTTGTTTGTTTGTTTGTTTGTTTAATTGCTGAACTACAAAAAAACCAAACTGAAATGAAAATTTTCAATTAAATGTGAATTAAATTTTTTTTTAGTTGTTGACAGAAATATATGTGAGGCAAATATTTTGGTGTGATCTTTTCTTTTTTGTTAAGAAGAGTACGAATATTGCATTGGAATAATTTTATTTTTTATTTTTTATGAGAATACAGTTGACTTCAAAATTTGGTATATTGTTAATTTGTTCATTATATATGGATTTTCTTATTCATAAATGTAAATGGACAGTAAAAAAAACAAAACTAATTTTACTCACTTTAAAATAGAAATAGGTCATTACCTATTTGTACCTATGTATGTTAAAAGAAACAAGAAAT
Organism: Danio rerio; assembly: GCF_052040795.2. Classification (NCBI taxonomy): domain Eukaryota; kingdom Metazoa; phylum Chordata; class Actinopteri; order Cypriniformes; family Danionidae; genus Danio; species Danio rerio. The sequence goes on from NC_141028.1 coordinate 33,265,412, forward strand.
ACAAAGCAAAAAGACCTGTTAATTATCTTAAAGCCTTAGACCTTTTCTTTGAAAGATTATAAATTTTTTTCTTTTTTTATACATTGTATTTATTATGATGTCAATTTGATGTTAATATTTAGTTTAATATTACCCTTGTTTTTTGTTTGTTTTAAAATTGCAATAAAAAAAGATATATGTGTGTGGCACTAAAACTCTTTTAGGGCACATTGTGATATAAATGAGATATTTATAATTTTATTCTAAGTACATTATAATATTATTAATACAATTCAAGCATTTTTTTCTGTATGTCTCAAATATTAAATTAGGAAGTTATCATGGCAACTTTAATGTAATACAGTTCGAAATATTTAGGCCCACCACCCCTCAAACAAGTTTGGGCACCCCTGCTATAAAGCAACACATACACACACTTATACTTGTTAAAGCAACTTTTTCTGCAGCTTAGATCAATAATGGAATAATACTGTATAAAAGCTTTTAGGAAAATTTGATACCATCACAAGCCTGGAATTATTTCTTAAACATGAATTCAACAGGTTGACAACATTCTCTGATGCATCTCCAGTTATAGTTGCACCTATATTATTCCTTATTGCTCTATAATATATGTCTCGATGTGATTGTTTGTTCTTTCAGTTCTCTCAGTTGTCCAGATTGTACAAGCAGTTGGGTCCAGAGGAGTTCCCACTGATCGACCAGGTTTACTACCCCAACCACAAGGAGATGGTGAGTGTTAACCATCTGTCCCTCTCCTCGCTAGTAAACCCTGAGCTATAGGACACTAGACGGTCCCTCTGGACCCAATACAAAGCCTTCATCCGTGGAAGGGACAGCGGTGCCTGGACTTCGTACACAGTAAAATCTAAAAGGTTCATGCATATACAGTGCCCCAGTGAAGTGCTGCTCCACTCAACTTAGCACAGTCCTGTCTAGACCGGAAATTTTATAACCCCCAGACTGGTATAATTGCTTGGTGCATCATAGTCCTTATAGACACAGTTCAGGTTTTATTAGGAGAGGAAGCCTTACTGCAGTGCCACCACCTCCTCCTATTTCTCCACTGCAGGCATCTTCACACATAAATGATCCCAGACACAGTCTCCGGCAGAATGTTTTCCTCTCTCACTGGCCTTTTTTTTAAGATAAAGTGCAGCAGACTCAGACACAATTCTGGAGGCTCATTTTGTGCCTGAGCGGATGAATTTAGCTCTCGCATTTCTCTTACTGCAGCAGAATTGATGCCTATCAAGCACCATTGAGGCTGCAAATACAACATGTTCTCCTGATGATAAACAGTTTAAAGACTGACAACTTGTTGTAGCTGTCATATTTGGTATAAATAATTCATTTGGATTTGATATCAAATCCAAATGAATTTTTTATATATATTTAAAATAAATATATTTAAAATTGTAGTATAAATATTTTTTACACATTATGATTATAATTTTAACCTTATTTATAGAATATTAAAATGTTTAATCATTTAATACATTTTATTAAATGCTTAATAATTAAATGTTTAAATGATTAAACATTTACCAAACGACTCAAATAAACTTTACTATACACTTGAAAAGAACAAAATAAACTGGCTGCAAAACATTTGTACACCATTAGAAATGGTTAACCAACTAATTTGCCTTCATTAAATCTAAACTTTTTATTCTAGTAATTATTATAATTTTTAGCATTGTATATTTTTAATCCTTGTTTTTTTGTTATTTATTTCTCATTTGCTGTGTATTTTATTTTTTTTATGATGTCATTATATTACATACTTTAAAGGGCCATGACACCCCCCCACTTTCGGTTAAAGTCTACTTCAGAATTTTTTCAAAAGATGCATGATTAATGGGCGTGGAGCTCCGCGAGCATCGGGCAGGAGTGGGCGTGGCCAGCAGGGGAGAAGGGGAGTGAATAACTGTTGTTGTCAGTTAGCTCACAAAATGAGACACAAAGAGGAGACGCATGAGTTTATAGTTTACAAAGTTAAAATGCAAAGAAATGAACAGTGATTTAATGCCCTGCTATATGTGTTATTCGTAATTTCATATACAGACAACCACAATTTATATCATTATAAAGATAAGTGTGTTCATGTAAACACTATAAATGAGGACTTCTCCCTCAATCCCCGTATCCAGCAGACTCAGTGCAGCAGGTCTCCTGACCTGTCTATTTTAACCATTAACCCTGCTGGTAATCTGGAGGATTTAGGCAAACACAGCAGCACGGCGATGTGTCTGAATGTGAACGAACTCCTGATAAAAGACAGCGTCCGCCATTCTCTAATTCTCGTGCTGCTTTCCCGACAAAAATGCTAGCAGCACACACACAGCTTTGCTGTATGATCGGCCCTGATAAGATCGTGGGGGAAAACATGCAACAAACCCCGTGGATCATGGAAACAAACGCATATGAGCCTTCATGAACGGCTAAATACTGTGCTGTGGTTTCTGTGTCTCTCAGCTCGGGCTTGACACTGGCAGGTCTGGCAGGTCTCATAAATAATTAAGCAGCCGGCTGTTCTCATAGGATAAGAAAACTCCGCTATGAATAATAATGAGAAACCGACGCGTCATCATTGCACTTGCAGTACTGCGCTACGTCGCCGATTTTGATCCCGCCCCTCATTTTAAACCCGGAAGCTGAAATTAGCTGACAAAAGCTCAAAATTATCCAGTTTTCCCCACAATTAAAGCTGACAGGTGCTAACATTGTCTTAACTGATGCTCAACACGCACAAATCTGTTAATATAAAAAAAAAAAAGTTCTCCGGGGTGTCCTGAACCTTTAAACATATCAAAAATGCTTCTGCAATAATGTCATGCCAATATAGCAACTTGAGAGAGAGCGAGAGAGAGGTAATAGGTGCTGTGGGTAATAAGTGTTTCAATCCGGCTTTACCACCGCAAGTATATTTCAAACCTGTGGGAAACACTGTGTGTCTCTAAATACTTTTAAAATAAATTGCTCTCTTGTCATTAGATTACTACACCTGGCTTTCCTGTGGTAGTGAAGATGGGTCATGCTCATTCTGGCATGGGAAAGGTATGAATGAAATAATTTCTTTAATGTTTATATTAACTGCTGTTTAGATATATATGACCAGTTACATTATTGATTTCATTAATTACATTTGCACATAAATCAAAGCACAAACTATCTATATTACCATATGACTAGTTCAGTCTTTTTCCTGTACAGGTCAAAGTAGACAATCAGTATGATTTCCAAGACATTGCTAGTGTTGTGGCTTTGACAAAGACGTATGCCACATCTGAGCCTTTTATTGATGCCAAGTATGACATCCGAATCCAGAAAATTGGGGAAAATTACAAGGCCTACATGTAAGAGATTTTAGCCACTATATTATTCTGGTTTCAAACATCATCTTTTGCACTTGCATTATAATTGGAACGGATTGTGAGACACTGTGTCATTCCTGCTGTTGTGTTATTGGACAGGAGGACATCCATATCTGGCAACTGGAAGACCAACACAGGATCAGCCATGCTGGAGCAGGTGGCCATGTCTGACAGGTACATACATCTTATAAAAATCTTATTCTGCCATTATGCAAAACTTCTGTAATATAACATTAGATAGGCCTTTTAGACATTTGGTTGTCTAAAAAAACATATTTAGTGTAATTTAACATTAGTAACACATACTATATGATCATTTCTCTTTTTTTTTGACATGCTTCCTCTCATGACAGCTAACTGCAGGTTAATTCTATAGCAGCATCACATTATCATTCAAAATAAAAAATGAAGTTAAAAAAATGACATGCACGCTAATAATATAGTTAATTATTACCTCATTAACGGGCTATATGCAATGTTCTATATGCATGGCGAACTGTCATGCCTTTGTAAACTCACTGCATGTAAGATCTGTTCTTTTAATGAACAATAATCCTCACTGCCTGAAAAGAAACTCTGTTTTAAGTTTTATTGTTCCACGCCATGTCCTAAAAACATGGAAATAAATTTTACTAAAGTTTTTCAATGGATTTTCTACGATTGCTTGCTAGACCTAACGACGATTGCATTTAAAAAGCCTTTCATCTTGAACAACTAAATAAATGCTCATTTCTATTTAGCTGACTATATTTTAATTAAATGACATTATGGAGGCTGTTATGACATTAAAAATAGCCACATCAACCTTTCCCTGGAAGTTTAATGGCGTCTGAAAAACACTTTTGAAAATATAGCCCATTATTCACCCAGTACTAAAATCTGCATTTGCATTTCCTGTATTGAACCAGTTGGGGTCTCGAGTGTGACTTCATACATTTCCCATTCCAAATAATGTGTCCCAAATCAGCTATTTACTATTATAAATAAGTTTAATAAGGATGCAGATTTCTGTCTTTTTAGGCAATTCAATTGGTTTTGCAATGTAATTGTATGAAACTACAATGCAATTAACTAAAGTTAATTAATTCAGTTGATTGGACATGATTTGAAAAGGCATACACTTGTCTATATAAGGTCCCAGGGTTGACAGTGCATGCCAAAGCACAAACCAAGCATGAAGACAAAGGAATTGGCTATAGACCTCCATGACAGGATTGACTTGAGGCACGAGGTTGGGAAAGTTACAGAAAAATTTCTGCTGCTCTGAAAGTTCCAATAAGCACAATGGCCTCCTTCATCTGTAAGTGTAAGATGTTTGGAACCAGGACTCTTCCTAGAGCTGGCAGGCCATCTAAGCTGAGTGATCGAGGAGAAGGGCCTTAGTCAGGGAGGTGATCAATAACCTGATGGTCACGCTGTCTGAGCTCCAGCATTCCTCTGTGGAGAGAGGAGTACCTTACAGAAGGACAACCATCTGTGCAGCAATCCACCAATCAGGCCTATATGGTAAAGTGGCCAGACGGAGGCCAATCCGAACCTGGAATTTGCCAAAAGGCATCTGAAGTACTCATAGGAAATTAAACTTTCTGGTCTGATGAGGCTAAAATTGAACTCTTTGGAGTGAATGTCAGGCGTTACGTTTGGAGAAAACCAGGCAGCGTTCATCACCAGGCTAATACTATCCCTAACTGGAACTGGAAGACTAGTCAGGATAGAGGGAAAGATAATTGCAGCAATGTACAAAGAATGAACACCTGATTTAGAGTGCTCTTGACCTCAGACTAGGGCGACGGTTCATATTCCAGCAGGGAAATGACCCAAGGCACAACATCAAAATATCAATAGACTGGTTTGACAACAACTCGTTGAATGTCCTCGATTGGCCCAGCCAGAGCCCAAACCTAAATCCTTTTGAAAATCTCTGGTGAGATCTGAAAATGACTGTACACCATCGCTTCCCATCCAACCTGATAGAGCTTGAGAGGTGCCGCAAAGAGAAATGGGCAAAAATTCCCAAAGACGGGTGTGCCACGCTTGAGGCATCATATTCAAAAGGACTTGAGGCTGTAATTGCTGCCAAAGGTGCATCAACAAAGTATTGAGCAAAGGCTGTGAATACTTATGTACATGTGAGTTTTCAGGTTTTTTATTTTTAATACATTTGCAACAATTTCAAAATATCTTTTTTCACATTGTCATTATGGGGTATTGTGTGTAGAATTTTCAAGAAATAAATTAATTTAATCTATTTTGGAATAAGGCTGTAACAAAAAATATTTTGGAAAAAGTGAAGCACCATGAATACTTTCTGGATGCATTGTATATTACGATATTAAAACTTAGATTACTTGAAAAGTTCTGTGTGGAAAGAATTTTTATTTAAAAAGATTTTATGTGGGGAGTGCAACTTTAGAAAACATACATTCTTTGTGGCAAGTCTGACAGTTTTTATGTGCATATTTAATTATCAAATGCAAAATAACACTGAACAGTCTTCTTCACTGTGTAAATTAAAAACAATTTGTCTTTGTTAAAGCTTAAATATTGGAGGGTTTAAACTTGACTGGAGAGTTTAACCTTGTAATAATGTTAAATTCTACTATGTTTAAACTCTAGAAATACTAGAATAAGTAAGAAAATTGGCACTGACACTTTAGCTTTCAAAGTGAAAGTGTGTGAAATCAAAGCAGAACTGGAACAGGTGGGTCTGTGTGGTGCATGACAGGATTTTAGTCCATATCGTGACAGAATTGTAGTCAGAGTAAAAGTGAATGTTTTCCAGCGATCTATGATCTTAGATCACTGGTTATCGTGACAGTATAGGAATAGCCCATAACTAGGTTAGTCATCAAATACACAGGAATAAGTGAACACGTAAAGTGCGTCCAGGGCCGGAGTGGGACTCCTTTTCAGCCCTGGAGTTTCAAGCCTTAGACCAGCCCACCTCAGTTCATGAGTAACTATTAAAATAACGTAATTTCCAAATCAATTTCTAATAATAATATCATGTCTTTTTCAAGGAAACAGCTGGGTTTTTCATAAATATGAGAACATTAAAGGGAAGCTAAATCTCCAACACTATTCTTTAAAACATCACAATGTCTGCATTATCTGAATATATATTCTGTGCAAAATTCTTTGTTGATATCCAGTCCTTTGTATTGGTGGTCACACACACACACACGCGCACACGCACACGCACACACACACACACACACACACACACACGCACGCACGCACGCACGCACGCACACACACACACACACACACACACACACACACACACACACACACACACACACACAAATAATATTTACACCTACATAAGTAACTCAAACAGTATTATATGTCTTAACACTAAAAATGAAAAAATAAACAAATTAGGTAATATATGAACTTGAGGCGGCGGCGTTGTAATGCAACGTGCTGACCACTGGACCACAGTGGCTTAATCAAAGCTCTTGATGTAGTGAATCCTCAGATTTTTATTGTGTGTGATATTCATTAATATTAATTATTCGAATTCTTATATTCACTAAGGTGTCTATGTTTGTTTTCGAATGATAATTACATCATCATTAACCTTTTGCTCACGGGGCTGCAAAAAAAATAAATAAAAAGAGTGGAGCTGCGGCAAAATAATGAATAAAAAGAGTGAGGCTATGGTCAAATAAATACATAAATGAAAAAAGTGCACCTGCTGAAAGTGCAAGCAGCTAGGGACACTGGCCCTCGCGGCCAAAAATAGACTGACACACCGGGAATTCTCCCGATCCTCCCGATTAGCCAATCCGGGCCTGAGTGGGTCTATTCAATCATTAGCCTAACTTTGTGCTATTCTTAGACGTCTATTAGATCTTGACTGACAGCCCCCAAAATCAGCCTTGTTTTAGCCAAGACATCCACGCTAGACGTCTATTTGATTTCTAATAAACACAAAATGAATTGTCACATCTGATGTTTTAAACAGATATATCCCACATTTAAATCAGGTCAGTTTGTTCCATGTTTAGATTACATTTAAATCTAAACAGTCAATGACCCCTAGTCAAATATTAGTGTCTTGCACTGCAGTGATCCTGATTCCCTTGTTTGCTCTGGGTAGTGTACTGTTGGTGTGGGTGGCTGCTTTTAGTGGAATACACAAGGTCATCATTTGCACTTTTTCCCCTGCAGGTATCGTATGTGGGTGGATGTGTGCTCGGAGGTCTTTGGGGGTCTCGATATATGCGCTGTTGAAGCACTGCATGGTAAAGACGGTCGAGATTACATAATAGAGGTAATGACATCTGCAAAAACAGGCAGCTTTTAAAAGAATTAAACATATGCTTAGTGCCCTAGGCAAGCGCTCATTTCTGTCTCTTTCTGTGTTTGTTTATTAGGTGGTGGGCTGCTCAATGCCTCTGATTGGAGACCAGCAGGATGAGGACCGGGCTCTCATGGCTGACCTTGTTGTGGCTAAAATGAACGAGACAGTGCCACGCACTTCAGCTCCCACTACAGTCCGTTCTCAGGTTAACACTCTCACTTCAAAACATGCTCAAACTAAGCTCACTGGATATATGTGCATTCTAAATTATATCATGTTGTTTTTTGGAACATTTTGTGATGCAAACAAAGTAAAATGCTTAATTGTAGGCTCTAAATGCAAAATTTATAAGAAAGTTTTAATGTTAAGTTTTATTAGAAACAAATGAATGTAAATCTGGAATGCTTTCTTATGTTTGTTGCACTTAAAGATACAGTCAGAAAGAACAGTCATCAATCTAAGACGCATTTAGCTCATAGCATGCCTTGATAATAAAACCAGAAACCATTTTGGACATTTTCCAGAGGTGGCAATGAGGTGGCAGTTGTCGCACTGATTGTGCCATCAGGTTCAGTGTTCCTATTCGTTTTTGGCTTGACATTTGTCATACTGCAGGAAAGTGTTTGAAAACTACTGACACTGCCAGAATTTCATTGGAGGGAAATTTGGATAATAACAGCTTTCAAATCAACGATCAAAGGCAAAAGATTTAAGCCTTAGATTATAAGAGTCTTTTAGAATTTCTAAAATTGGTCTTAGATGCCCAAATTGTGGCTAAAATCACACAATGTTAGCAATTGCTACCATAAACCTAATCAACAGTGTTGGCTATGGCAAAAAAGTGTGATTTGTCATGCCATTTAAGCTTGTTTTTACACATTTCAACTCTATTTCAAAGGCTGAAAAATTGAACAAAAAAACATAAAATCAAGATAATAAAAAATGATTCAAGCTGACAATAATTAATAGGCTATAATAATTATTACAATACTGCACTAATGGTAAATGCAAAAAAATTGAAATAATATATATTGAGCTGAATTATTATCTCCCTTAATTATTAGCCTCCCTGTTTTTTTCACCAACTTCTGTTTAAGGAAGAGAAGATTTTTTCAACACATTTCTAAACATAATAGTTCTCATTTCTCATCTACTCATTTCTAATAACTGATTTTCTTTTATCTTTGCCCTGATGACCGTAAATAATAGTTGACTAGATATTTTTAAAAACACTTCTAAACAGCTTAAAGTGTCCTTTCAAGGCTTAACTAGCTTAATTAGGTTAACTAGGCAGGTTAGGGTAATTAGGCAAGTTATTGTAAAACAATGGTTTGTTCTGTAGACTATTGAAAGGGGCTAATAATTTTGACCTTAAAATTGACCTTAAAACTGCTTATATTCTAGCCAAAATAAAACAAATAAGACTTTCTCCAGAAGAAAAAATACTATCAGACAAACTGTGAAAATTTATTTGCTCTGTTAATCATTATTTGGGAAATATATAACAAAAAAAAATTCAAAGGGGGGCTAATAATTCTGAAATCAACTAGATATTTTTATATATAATATGAATTAAGCCAAATGTATTATAAATTCAATGTATTTCTGCCTACAATATCATGATAAGTGTTAGTTGTAAATCCATGGTAAATGTAATTGATTTGTGTACTAAAATGCCTTTTAAGTGAATCAATAGCTATGTTTCCATTTTTTTTTTGCACATTTTAGAGATGTGCATAAAAATTGGTTTATGAAAACGGAAATTTGGAAAATGTACATAAATAAAGTTTGTGCATAACTGAGTAGGATAAACTTTTTATTCGATAAGAAAAAAATTGCACAAACTATGATGGAAACACTTTTACTGAACAAATTCCAGTATGCGCATTAAAGATCATGTGATTTTGCTATACGAGAGAGAACATGTGATGATAAAAATGTGTGTGAATGGACAAACCAGCAGGCTGAACACCTTGTAAAACATCTGAAATTTTGTTTTGGTTATTTTAAAACACCCTTTACCTTTTCAGTATTAGTGTTATTATATCATTAATGACCTTTAGAATAGTCAAGAGGCCTGACGCCTGAAGCCTTCAAACGCCACCACGTGTTCATTGCGTGTCAGCATTGTCTTCTGAGGCGCAAGTCATTTATTAAATAAGGAAAAGATTCACGCAGCTTCTCCTACCTCAATAAATTCCATTTTTACTGTAATTTTTGGCACCAGTTATTTAGGAATTGATGGTTTTGTTCTCTTTGACTGATTGGATGGAAATGCTGCTTTATTCGCTCTTCGTTTATTCGATATTCACGTTTTGTGCATAAATGTCATTTGCATCTTTAAATAGAATCACTGTGCACAATGCTTTTTTTTTACATCAGTTCTTTTAAGAATCTCTGCAATATTTCATCTTGCTTTGAACTAATTAAAAACACAGAGACATTTGTGCTGAGTATGTATAAAACTAAATCTGTGCCAAACAAAACACTTCTAGCTGAATCTTGCTGCACACTTTTTGGCCAAGTTAATAAATGGTCAGTGCAGTTTGAGATTCAAACGAATACCATGGTTTCATTAAGTTTTTTTTTTTTTTTTAGTGTTTAATGTTTCTCATACACTACAGAAATGTCCATGATTATCAGTAATTCGTTATAGCTCCAGCATGACCTCTAAAAAAAGTCACTCAGACAGGAAACATTTCACAAAATGTTTTATCACAAATAATACAGAAGCCATACGTATAGTGCCCATTACGTGCTAAAAAATTATGTGGTATACCGTCAAAATGTTCCAAAACATAAAAAAGAGAATTTATTAAACTACAATTTTGCCAATGATAATTTACTTGAAATGAATAATAGTTGTACAATCTTATGCGAGACTTTAAATAACCTCAGCATATCAAATGATCAAATGATCAAATTTTAATGAGCTGCTCAGTTTGAACCAGCATGTTTGGAGCTCAGAAATACTGCTATCGCTTTACAGTATATCTGAGTTTAAAACATGCATACAAAAAAACTTCAATTTTTGCTTGTGCATCATAAAATAGTGTAATGCTCTACATAATACAGTAAAGCTCTGTACTTTCTACCCACCAGTCAGTATATATTGTCCGTTTAGATGCTCAGCAGAAAAAATATATGAATGCTGAACTTACACTCATAGCATGAGTCTGAGATCCTTTTTTGATTGCAGCGCAGAGACTGACATTCTCCATTATTCCCAAAGCTGTGATTGTAATGATGCATAGTCACACAGATGGGAGAGAATTGGGAGGAGAAACTGCCTTTAATACATAAGCCAGAGAGACTCAAACATCTTCTCTCATCACTACTCTGAATCAAATCACTTATTGGTTTAATTCTCTCCGCTTTTATGCTAAACTGACTGCCTGAAGATTAATGACTATATGCGTTGTCATTTATGTTTCAAGAGTGATGTTCAGCAGTTTTGGAGGATGCAGCTGTTTAAATGTCTTATCTAAGGCAGAAATTTTCATTTTTTGAAGGAAAGCGATTAATCGTGATCTTGAAATATACTTTATTTTACACAGAAAACTTTTGGGGACAGTGTTTTATTTATTTGAGGATATTGCTTGTTAATATCAATATCTGATATTGTTTTTACTATTTTATGTCGGTTTTAGGGCCCAGCTGTTTCTCCTCAGCCCATCTCTCAGTCTAGAGTCCCACAGGCACAACAGCGCCCTCCTCCACAGGGTAAGGCATTACATTACTGCAATAATAAAGATAAAGCACACCAGGAATTATAACCCAGAAATCATTTACTTGTTTTTGTATCAGTCTAAATACGTATCACTTTCTTTCTTGTGTTTCCAAAAATGTTAAGATGTTATTGTAAATCTAGGAAAGTGATTTATACTGTCAAATTGCAAAAAAAACAAAAAACAAAAAAAACAATATATATCATATATGCACTACAGGAAAAGTATATAAAAGGCAATACAATAGATTTTTTTGTCCCCATAGCCTTTATATTTGCAAGCCACATGAAGGTTTGACATTATTAATTCAATATTATTTATATTTCAATAGGCATTTTTTGAGTAAATAAGGGCTATTTTACCTGTTAGAAGTAAGTAGTTTTGAAATAGCTTTTATTTGACTTGAGGCATTTTTATGTAAATTTGTTGAAATATGTGCATACGATTTGTCTGTTCAGATCAATGCAGAAAAGGAAATGACAGATGGGCTTATTGAAAATGCTAATTCACTCTCTGACAGTGAAGGCTGCATATTGAAAGCCAAATGACTCCAGTTACTTTTCTCTAAACAGAGTCTTCCAATTTTCCATTTCTGACAGACTTTACCGCAGAGTGAAATACAAACGCCAAGAAGTATTATTTAACTATGATGTTACCTATGATGAACCAGATGTTGCAACTTTACCTCAGAAGTGTGATGTATTTTCATTAATTTATGACCCTCATGTTGGTTAAATCCTCAGAGACATCTTTAGAACACAAATTAAGATATTTCAGATGAAATCCGAGAGCTCTTTGAGCCTCCATGGACAGTGACGATCCAGAGATGTTCAATGTTCGAGAAAATGAGCCAAATGTGTTGAATATGTTTTTCCAAACAATTGAATGTGTTTTCAGTGGTTCAACTATAATCCTCCAAAGCTCCAAGAAACTTTTTGTGCACCAAAAATCTGTTTAAATTATTTTGTTTATCTATGTCTTCTGCATCAGATCAAAGTACACATTTACTGTAGAATTACAATATACTGCCATTAAATTCAGCAGCGCAAGAAAATATCTTAATTTGTGCTTCTTAGTTAAACTACTGTCTCAGGGGTTGAAACAACATGGTGGGTGAGAAATTAATATAAGAATTTACATTTTTGAGGATGTTAGGCATTATATCACATTATTATTCTAGAGGTGAAGCAGAGTTTAAGATTTTATCTAAAGATTACAAAAACAGGACTAACTCCATCCAAGGATTCTTTTGTTTTCATATTTATTTTAATTCAGTATCATGAATCACTTGTTCTTTTACTGCACCTGTTATCTTTTCCTATTTTTACAGTGATGGAAATAAATATTCAACATCACTCTTTTTCCTCAGAAAACGTATTTCTAAAGGGGCTGTTAGCTTGAAATTTTCACCAACTGTGTGTAACAATCAAAGAAATCCTTATATGCAAAGAAAGTCTACGGAATTACTAAACTTACTATTTTACAAATTAAGTTATGTGTAATAAAATGAAATGACTCAGGGAAAAAGTATTGAACATATGAAGAAATGGAGGTGTAGAAAGTCAGTGAAGGTTCAGACAGCAGCTGAACTCTTTCAGTAGTTTTTTAGCAACCCTCTGCCCTTTCTCATTGTAAATTAATGTTTGCTGCTCCTGTCCGTCATCTACATTAGCAGGATGATCAAGATAAAACCAGAGTGGACATTTCAGCAAGAAACTCTCAAATGGCTTCAGAGAAAGAAAGTCAAGCTGTACAACTAACTGACTTGAATTTTATATAAAGTATTAAATGTGTTTCAGTAGTTCATTACTCTCTCCTTGTGTCATTTTATTGTCATCACACATTACTAATTTTTCAGATTTTTAATTTTTTTTTTTTTGTTATATTTTTATGTTTTTGTTGTTTGGAATTTAACCAGAATCTTGTTCATTTCCATGTTAACAGCTCCTTTAAAAATATTATTCCCTGGAAAAAAACATGACATGTTCAATCCGCTTGTTAAGTGTGACGTCACGCGAAGCAGCTTCCGGGTCTAAGTGCTCTATTCAACTGAATGTGGAGACTCATGAAATGGTAATAATACAAAGCGTTTTAATGCTTTCGAAAATCACGATCGCAGTACATATGTCCATGCCTAATATCCGATGTCCAGAAAGTGATAAATTTTTTTATAAATTGTAAATTTTTTGGTATTTGTTATGCAGCAAGCCCAGAGATTGTTGTGTACACTTTGGTTTTATATAAAAGTAACTTTAATGTGTGATAGGAATAAAACGTGGTCATATACGAATGATTTCTCCACTCAATGAATGGCGGCTTGGACCCGGAAACAGTATTACATACGTCACAAACACGTCACCACTTAACAAGCGGATACTTGCTACCCCCACTCTTTATTCTCTGCTGAATTGCAGAAGTCATTTGTAATATTATAAATGTCCTTATTTATCGTATATTTGACGAAAGCTGTTTACTTCACCAGCAAAATGAAGCAGATATTCCAACTATATTTTGCCCTGTAAGAATGAGCTCTTGTTTTAGGAGGCCCTCAACAAGCTGCTGCTAGCACTGCTGCTACCCGTCAAGGAGCACCACCACAGCAGCGGCCCTCTCCTCAAGGCCAGCCTCCTGCCCAATCCCAGTCTGTGACCAGCCCTATTGCTCAGAATCCACCTGCTCAACAACCGCGGCCCAATCAACCGCCCCAGCGACAGGCCAGTCAAGGTTCAGCAGCTCCACAGAGGCCTCCTGCAGCACAGATACCTGCTCAGCGTGGCTCTCCTCAGTCACAGAGGCAAGGCGGACCCCAACAAGGTGGTCCTCAAACTGGTGGTCAGAGTCCCAAACCAGCCGGTCAGCCCCAACAGAGGCCTCAGCAGCCAAGACAAGGCCAGCCAACCAGGCAGCCTACCCAGGGTGGCCCACAGCAGACCCAGGACGCCCCACAGCCAGCCCCGCAAGGCAGTCCTCGTCCTCCTACCACACAACAACCACGGCCTACTGCACCGGGACAGGGAGGCCCAGGAGGCACACGCCCTCCCTTGCAGCAGAAACCCCAACCTCCACAGAAACCCAGTCCTGATCACCCTGCCTTGAGTGGATCACCGCAGCTTAAGTAAGATGTTTTTTGTCCTCTGTGTAATCGGCTTGAAAATGATAGGTTCCACTCACTGGATGTGAAGGTTTCGATGATTCATAAGCATTTGGACATGTTTTTCTATTGATTGATGTTGTTTCGTAACCCATGCGAGTGAATACACCAGATGGTGCCCATTTTTCTCAGCTGTGCCTCAAATTGCATGACAAGATGATGGTATGATTGACAGTGGCTGTGTGAATTAGAGTAAAGCTATTAAGGTTAAATACAAACTTCAAAAATAGATGTATTCAGATTTAATTGCACTGAGCGCCTAATTTTGGGATCGGAACAACCAAAAATGTCATTTTGGGGTGGAGGAGAGATGATGTGAAATGGGACACAGAGGTCAGTTATGGCTAAATATATAGGTCTCCTCTTGTGCTAATTATTTGGATTATACCTGAACTTGGATCTCCTGACCTTGGTTAAATAAGCTTCATTTACAGTGTGGTTCACAAGCTCTCTATTTAATTTGATTTAATATTCAGTTGGTTCTAGTATCAGTTGGTAATATCCTATTTTACTCGCCTGTTTAAAGGTTAAAGCCAGTTAGACTGAAAATCTAACTCTAAAGCTGCAGCCACACTAGACTTTTCTCCCCATAGACTTCCATTCATACGCACACGAATGCAGCAGACCAAAAACGTAAGCTCATGCGACAAGTTTCGCAGTTTGCTGCATTGGATAGTTCAAGCTTGGTGAACTCTGACCTGAAATCGCATCACGTGAATGCGTGAGACCAATCAAAGATCAAAACATGACCTCTCTGTAGAGAAATTTAAAACAGACCAATCGCTCGCTTTTTTATGTCTAATCATCTTGTTTAATCTTGCCTCTTTTCGCAGCACCGTATGACAGATTTTCACACGCACAAACTCTAATGTGACCGCGGCATAAGTGAAGTTTAACAAACTGATTTCCAGAGGAGCACATGATATATATGATCGTAGCTGGTCTCCCATCCATAATCATTAACAAGCCAATCGGATTAATTCAAACTCACTCTAGCCTGTCTAGTATTTCTCCCTTATCTTGCTTTTTGAAGAATCCCCCCATCCATGCCATCTCCTCCTTTACCAGAGGGAGCTATTGAGAACTACCTGATCTTGTACTTCCTTTAGGGCTGCACGATATTGGAAAAAACTGACATTGCAATGTTTTATTTTTATGCAGTATTTATTGTGATATTCTATATAATTTCACTAGATGAAATGAATAGCTCTATTTGGAAAAAATTGACATAATTTTACATTGATTATGATGATTTTGTAGAACGGATCTGCATCAAATACAACATACCAATTAAAAAGTATTGATAAAAACAGACCAAAGATATAAATGAAAAACACCAACAGATGCTTTTTGTATCTCTCTGGAAGTCTACCAGTATTCAGGTGCACAAAATGAGTTATCAAATGTAAAATAACAGTGAAGTTTTCATTTTGTATATACATACAGTGAAATGCAAACTTTCTTAAACTTATAAACATTATAATTTCTTGTTTGTGAATGCTTTAAATGTTTACATAATCACACACCCTAAAACACAAACACCATCAACTGTGGTTCTTGGTCAACTGTAATCTTGATTCGACATTGCAGTTCCAGCGATGTGACTATTGCAGATGCGCACATTGCGATATCGATTTTTAAACAATATATTGTGCAGTCCTAACCCCTTACATGCTTATCTCAGAGCTCAGGGTTCTCTCCCGGGACAGCATGCCAAACCTGTTAATATTATATTATAAGTGAAAATTATAAAGAAAAATCTTTTGTAATATTATTAATGTACTAGCTTTCAATTTTTATCAATTTAATGCATCACAGAAGAAGAAATTAAAATTTTTTTAAGTAAAAAATTAATTTTCTTTAAAAAATCTTACCAATCCTAAACTTTTCAGTAAACAATAATTATACAGCATTAAGACTTAATAAATATTAATAATAAAAACAAATCTAGCTACACTGATTGTGCTATATGAAGTAAAAAAACAATTATGATACATTTACATCTCAATAATGTATTAGCAATGCCTGTTTTAAAGTGCAATAATAAAGCAATAAAACGGTCAAATCAATCCCAGTAAAATAACTAAAACTAATGTATAATGAATGCCAGATTAGCAGTTGGCAATGTGTCACTTTGTAAAAACCTGCATTACTTTCTTCAACTTCTTCAAATAAAGTAATTCACACAGCCATCCATCTTTTTCAAAATAGGAAACGTTCAAGCTGTAGAAATTGGATACAGCCTAATCAAATGGGACTTGGTCTGAAATAATTTGGCCATGGGTATTAAATACGAAACATCAATTGAATTGATTTACATGTCCAAAAGCTCTTGAACAGATTCTAGAAATCATACTATGGTGATCTTAATAATGATAATGACATTTGACTATAATGATGATAACAATAAATGTGGCTTATACATATAGGCAAACGTAAAATTAAAACAAAGGAGATACAGAAGTATGCACACTAGATCTGGTATTTTGCATGCCAAAGATGGCTTCCTTCAGTCCTACACCCACACCATTCATGCACTTGATTGTGGAAATTGCATTTTTTCTGAACGGAAATGTGCATTCAATCTATTTTCACCTTCAAAGCATTTGTCAGCAAGTATGAATGTGATCATCTTATTCCCACTGCTCCTCAATGAAGACTAACAGGAGAAAATGTTTCACAATACTCTAAAATTTACATCACTGAGATATGCTTACGCACTTGTTTCTTCATTTAGGAATAGTGTTCCAGAATAAATAATGACGATAAGTGCATGTATCTACATCCAGAGATGCCATTTCCCATAAGGGCTGATGTAAACATTGCACTTGAGTCATGATTGCTTCAATGATCGACACAAAAGACAGCACATGGATTTCATTCTCTCTCTTTCTCTCACAGCTTCTTTATTTTTATCTCTGCCATACCTCTATAAAGCCATCATCATCATGGGTTTGCTGCATGACTTTAATAGCCTCTTCCTCTCCTTTATTGCCACTTCTTCTCTTTGTAGCAAATCCCAGTCTCTTACCAATACATTCAACATTCCAGAAACGCCGGCCGCCCAGCACCAAAGTCCTAGTCAGGACGAAGCCAAGGCTGAGACCATCCGCAACCTTCGGAAATCCTTTGCAAGCCTCTTCTCCGTGGAATAAACACACACACACACTCACACATACACACACACACACACACACACATACACAGAGAGTCTTACTGACAAAAAACACACAAATATATTAACAAATACACAAAGAAAGGACCAATCGCACATTGCCGTGCATGTCAATTTGCAACGCAACACTGATCAAACACTGCCTGCACTGCTGAAGATTGCAATATGAAGTGAGATATCACAACATTATTGCAATAAAATCTTTTAAGACGACTTAATTCTGTAGACACATTCCCAGTTTTGGAGTCCAACTGATAGAGGGAGGTGTGAAAATGAAATAACACACACTGAACACACTCGCACACACACTTTTACACTACCTACACAGTGACTGGACACGTGCTAATACTTGCCTATTCATTCCGGTCTCCTATGATTAACTTGTCGCTGGTAATCTTAGATTCTTTTTGCAAATGAAATGTTTTTGGTGGACATTTTGTTGTAGAATCATCCCCCGCCACGCTTTCTCAGATATATAAGATATCTGAAATATGTCTGCTAACTGTCAGAAGCATGTTCTGTTACAACAAGGGGCACCATCTAATGAGTTTACCTGTCGTGTGCCACATTGTAACGTAAGCAGTTTATCGTACCCGCTTAAGATTTGGATTTTTGCAATGATTGTGACCCATTGTGTGAAAATTTGCACAAGCTTCCATCGTCAAAAACAAACCCCCGCGGCTGTAAGCTCTACTTTGAAACTGCATGTCACTTAAGGAGAACGTAGTCGCACAATGTGGGTGGTCTTGCTTTGTGTCGTGTCGTTGCGCCTAGATTAGGTAGTTGTAGTAAAAAACGTTTCATTTTCGTGAGCAAACTGTCGCTGCTTCCCCGACGTCCCTCTTCCTGACTAAATACACACCCTTTGACGTGTTGCCTTAGCCAGACAGGCAAACATAAAGAGATTGGTTTCGTGCAATCGCATATGTCTCAGGGATGTCCTGAAGAGAAAGGCGCAACTGTTTAGGCGTCATTGATCAGGTCTTCCAACCCATTACTGAAGAGAGTCATCGCCTGCGAAAGCCAGTAACGGGAGGAATCTGTCGAATGTATTCGTTTGCTACATATACATGTTTGCACACTAATACTGTAACACTTGAGAACATATGAGATGTGTGGACAGCTCAGGAAGGTTTGTTGCATTAAGAGAAGGTCTATTTTGCATGCCTGGATGAGCATGTAGGTGTTTGAAGCTGCTTGTCCATTGCGCTTGTGGCCCTATGAAACCGCAAAGCCAAACTATAAAGCCAAGGATGCAAACGTCTTCATAAAATGATCATCTTAAGTTGAGAAGATGCTCATCTTGTGTTGGGTTTTAGACTAAACCGCAGCTAGTAGTGTGATCGTAGTTACACAATGTGGTACACACTCCTGAAACTTTCGCCATACCCAAGGAGTTTAGAGCTCAATCGGCAGTGTCTTCCACAAGTGAGGATGAAACGTCCCAACACTGGTGTGTTTTAGGCAATATATTTAGTCAAGGTCATTCCAGGAGTCCCGACCCATCCCGAAACCTGCCCCGCTTCCCGCTCACCAGCCTGTTGTGTATTCACAGTGATCCTTTTGTGACAAATGGTGCGTTAATTTGTATATATATATATGTATAATGTAATGTTGTACCGTAAACTGTCTAAACCAAATAGAAGTGTTGTACAGATCTTAACTCAACAAACGATGCAAATGTCCTGTATTTGATTTTACTCCCAAAAAGGTGATTGTTGTGGATCTTGTGTGACTGGATTTTCCTCAATCAGATAAGAATTAGGTTGTGCAGTATGTCCTCTGTAAACTTAACCTAACAGGTACGTGTTCTTTATTTCATCCATTTTGTGACAATTGCAGTTGTCAATCTTCAGCGTGTCCATTGATATGATTGTAAGTGGCTTGATTGGTTCACATATGTGGTAATGTAGATGGTCCACCATGATTTTTATGTGGCTCAGGCAAACTTTCAGTGCTCTTCTATGTGGTTTATGTTTTTTAGTATAATATGTATGTTAAATGATGGCTTTAATGAATGTCTAATGAATAGCTGTTTCACTGATTTAATCAAGTTTGGAGGCAAATGAAATGTGGATGATTTATCTGAATGTTGCAGTACCTGCGGGGAACCCATGCCTGAGGTTTGTAGTTCATACTTTGATTTTTTGTGGCATTTACATTTGTGTACCTTTTTTATATACAAAGGAACAGCGTCCTTTTAATGAAAATGTGTTGAAATGAGTTATAATTTCTAAATAGGTTTATCCTGTTCTGACTGTTTGAAACTCAGTGAATTTTATTGTCTGTTTCATGCCTGCCAGTTGTATAAAGAAAGGAAGATATAAAATGAAATCACAGATCTATATATATATATAGAGAGAGAGATTAAGTCTTAAATCCTATTAAAATGAGAAATATTGTTAAACATTGTGTAGTATTACACAAACAGATGCAACTTTGATGTGATTTTCAATGTAGCTTAATAATGGTGTCAAATTACTATGCTAAAATGTGCACATAATCAATAAAGTCTATCAAATAAATATGCATCACTTTTTTGTTACAGGCTCAGTTCGGAATATTAATGAAGTTGAAAGTCAAAGTACAAAGGCAGCACATTACATTGATTGCAGTTTTAAAGGGGTGACAGTCTACAGAGTTTCATTGTGAGTCCTTTAAAAGATAAAAGACTAATGAGGATCTCTGTCTGAATATATAAATGTTAAAATTGTATATTATTGATTTCACAATTAATAATTGATATATTACGCTTCTGTTAAGCAAATAAATAATGCATGTCCATCCTTTTGGTGTATGCAATATTATTTTCTAGCAGTCAAATGCTAATATTTAAATGGTGTAGTGATGTTGTGAAAGGACACACAGGGCCCTATCATACACCTGGCACAATGTGGCGCAAGGCGCAACACAATTGTTGTTTGCTAGTTTCAGCTGGAAGCAAGAGTCTTTTTGACGATCTGCACCATACTGTTTAAATAGCAAATGCATTTGCGCTCATATGTGCTCCCATTGCATTCCTGGCACATTGCTATTTTGAGGAACTAAAATAGACTGCGCAATAGACCAGCTGAGGGGAGGTCTAAAGTCCAGTGCAGAGCGCGTTAGTTGTGTGCCTCGCTTACATATTGCTTAATAAACATGCAGGAAGTACAGCAATACACAAGTATCTTTACAAGTGAAAAAGAACTAATGGAATAAAATATTACAAAAAAATATTATTTTCTACATAAACATAAAAACCACTTCATTCATCTCGGGGGATGGGGGGCTTTTTCTGTTATTATATGCATATTTATATTTGTTTTATTAAACACAAGCACATTTACATTTAAATAAACACATTTGCCACCTGTCAGGTTTTAGACATTTATTTGTTTGCTGGAAATTAGAACTGAATTTAGAAATAGTTTTGAAACAAGTCTTTGCACTTAATAAACTAAATTAATTATGTAGGCTAATTGATGTTGGTGCATAGGTCTACAACATGTTTCCTTATCCACGAAAGAGAATGAAAGTGAAAATAAAGAATGAGGAGGCTCATTCTCTCATTCTCGCGCTGGAGATGCTCTGTTTGACTGTTTTCTCTCTAGTAAAGCATTCAGTTTTTCCACTTACAAAGTCTGCCATGTAAATAGCAAATGTGCCATGGAGCCATGCAATTGACTCTTAAAGGGAATTGGAGAGGAGACTCTGATTGGTTTATTCTCAAAACACACCTATAACACTATAAAAGAATAAGCTCAACCCTGTTAGACCATGCGCCGCAGCCCAGAGCGGATTTTTCCATCCTTAAAATAGCATGAGTGGATTCGGACACACCCTTGATGCTTTTCCGCCCTGTGCTTTGGAGTTTTTGCGCCTATCGTTAAAATAAAGCTCAAAGAATGAGGAGGCTCATTCTCTCATTCTTGTGCTGCAGATGTTCTGTTTAACTGTTTTCTCATTGGTGAAGGATTTAGTTTTTCCACTTACAAAGTCTGCCATGTAAAAAGCAAATGCGCCATGGCACGACGCAACTGACTCTTAAAGGGTATTGGAGATGAGACTGATTCGCATTTTTCCGTCCTTAAAATAGCAAACTGTATCTTTAGCGCCCTGTGCTTTTCACTTTGCGCCTATCGTTAAAATAGAGTCCATAAAGTGAGTCAAATTAGTAGCAGCTCTGATGGATTTGTGAGTTGATTCAGTTAAGGATTGATCAAACTGATTGAAAACAAGAAACTTACTTTACTTTTGTCTGATCCCATGATGAATTTCAATCAGGCTGCTTTACATACTGTTTGTTGTTTTTAAGAAAGATACCATGGACGTCAAACTGGTAGTTTACCAATCCAAAGGATACCTGGACCATGATCAATTTAGTCCCTCGACACATGGCACGCTGGTGTGCAATGACCTGAGTTAAATTCCCACCTCCTATGCTTATCCTTCCTCTCTCTCTGCTCTTCACACTTTCCTGTCTGTACTCTCTACTGTCCTATCAATAAAAGGTGAAAACCCCTAAAAATCATATTAAAAAAATACAGGGTAAATTCAGTAATGTTGATCCTGGACGATCATCATTATTGAAATACAGGGTAAATTATTGACGCCAATGGTGTAGTGGTTAGTGTATCAACACAAGACACTCTGATGTTCACTGTTATCTGAGTTCAATTTCCACCTTGAGGTTCTATGCTGATCCTTTCCTTCTCTCTGTTTTCCTGTCTCTACTGTCCTATCAATTAAAGATGAAAACCCCCCAAAAATAGTAGTTATAACTAAAAGTTTAATTTCAGCATTGTTGATCCTGGACCATCATAAACATTTAAATACAATGTAAATTTGCTAATGTTGATCCTGGACCATCATCATTTAAATACAGTGTAATTTGTTGATGCCATTGGTGTGATGGTTAGTGCGGTGACACATGGCACGCCAGTGTTCATGACAACTTGAGTTAAATTCCACTTTGAGGTCCAATGCTGATCCTTCCTCTGGTGCCCCACACTTTCCTGTCTGTACTATCTACTGTCTTATCAATAAAATGTTAAACGCTCAAAAATAAATAAATAAATAAAATAAAATAAATACATACAGTGTAAATTCACTAATGTTGATTCTGGACCATCATCATCTTTTAAATACAGTGTGAATTGTCAGCGTCTAGGCGTAGTGGTTAGTGCGTCGACACATGACACTGTGAGTTCAATTCCCACCACAAGGTCTTATGCCGATCCTTCCACTCTCTGTGCTCCCTACACTTAGCTGTCTGTACTCTCTACTGTCTTATGAATTAAATGTGAAAACCCCCAAAATAATAATTAATAAACCATACAGTGTGAATTTACTAATGTTGATCCTGGACCAGGTGACGCAGTGGTGCAGTAGGTAGTGCTGTCGCCTCACAGCAAGAAGGTCACTGGTTTGAGCCTTGGCTGGGTCAACTGGCGTTTCTGTGTGGATTTTACATGTTCTCCTTGCGTTCATGTGGGTTTTTGTCTGGGTGCTCCAGTTTACCCCACAGTCCAAAGACATGCAGTACAAGGGAATTGGGTTGGCTAAATTGTAGTGTATGAGTGTGTGTATAAAAGTTTCCCAGGGAGATGGGTTGCAGATGGAAAGACATCTGCTGCGTAAAACATATGCTGGATAAGATGGCGGTTCATTTTGCTATGTTGACCCCAGAATAATAAAAGGACTAAGCCGAAAAGAAAATGAATGATCCTGGACCATCATCACTTAAATACAGAGTAAATTCACTAGTGTTGATCCTGCACCATCATCATCACTTAAATACAGTGTAAATTCACTAGTGTTGATCCTGCACCATCATCATCATTTAAATACAGTGTGAATTACCAGAGCCAATGATGTAGTGGGTGGTGTGTTGACACATGGCATGGGGTGTACATTGAGACCTAAGAATGAGACCTGAATGATCCTGGACCATCATCACTTAAATACAGTGCAAATTCACTATTGTTGATCCTGGACGATTATCATTTAAATAAAGTGTAAATTCAGTATTGTTGACCCTGGACCATCATTATTTAAATACAGTGTAAATTCACTATTGTTGATCCTGGACCACCTTAAACAGTTAATTACAGTGTAAACTGGCTAAAGTTGATTCTAGACCATCACTATCATTTATGTACAGTGTAAATAGGCACTCCAAGTGGCATAGTGGTTAGTGTGCCAACGCTTGGCACTCTTGTATTCATGGCAACTTGAGTTTGAATCAATCTTCCAAGTCTTTTAGCGACCCTTCCACTGTTTCAGCTTTAATAACTTTCCACTCTATAGTCTCTACTCTCCTGTCAACGAAAGTCAAAAATTTAATGAAAAAATACAGTGTAAATCCACAAATTTTAATCCTGGACGATTATCATTTTAATACAGTTGAAATTCACTAATGTTGATCCTGGACCAGCGAAGCAATGGCGCAATAGGTAGTGCTGTCGCCTCACAGCAAGAAGGTCGCTGGTTCGAACCTCGGCTCAGTTGGTGTTTCTGTGTGGAGTTTGCATGTTCTCCCTGCCTTCGTGTGGGTTTCCTCCAGGTGCTCCGGTTTCCCGCACAGTCCTAAGACATGTGGTACAGGTGAATTAGGTAGGCTAAATTGTCTGTAGTGTAATTGTGTATGAGAGTGAATGTGTGTGTGGATGTTTCCCAGAAATGGGTTGTGGCTGGAAGGGCATCCGCTGCGTAAAAACTTGCTGTATAAGTTGGTGGTTCATTCTGCTGTGGCGACCCTGGATTAATTGATTAAAGGGACTAAACTGACAAGAAAATGAATGAATGATCCTTGACCATCATAAACATTTAAATACAGTGTAAATTCAATTTTGTTGATCCTGGACCATCATCATTTAAATACAGTGTAAATTCACTATTGTTGATCCTGGACCATCATAAACATTTAAATACAGTTTAAATTCCCTATTGTTTATCCTGGATCATCATGAACATTTAAATACAGAGTAAATTCACTATTGTTGATCCTGGACCATCATCATTTAAATACAGAGTAAATTCACTATTGTTGATCCTGGACCATCATCATTTAAATACAGAGTAAATTCACTATTGTTGATCCTGGACCATCATCATTTAAATACAGTGTAAATTCACTATTGTTGATCCTGGACCATCATCATCTTCATTTAAATCTAATGTAAATTCACTAATGTTGATCCTGGATCATCATCAATTAAATACAGTGTAAATTCAATAATGTTTATCCTGAACCATCATAAACATTTAAATACAATGTAAATTCACTAATGCTGATCCTGGACCATCATCATTTAAATACAGTGTAAATTCACTATTGTTTATCCTGGACCATCATCATTAAAATACAGAGTAAATTCACTAATGTTTATCCTGGACCATCATCATTTAAATGCAGTGTAAATTCACTATTGTTGATCCTGGACCATCATCATTTAATAACAGTGTAAATTCACTATTGTTAATCCTGAATAATTATCATTTAATAACAGTGTAAATTCACTATTGTTGATCCTGGACCACCTTAAACTGTTAATTACAGTATAAACTTTCTAAAGTTGATTCTAGACCATCACTACAATTTATGTACATTATAAATCGTATGTTCCAGTGGTGTAGTGGGTAGTGCGCCAATGCTTGGCGCTCTTGTATTCATGGCAACCTGGGGTTGAATCCACTTTCCAAGTCCTTTGGTGACCCTTTCTCTGCTTCAAAATCTTTCCTAACCATAGTCTCAACTCTCCTGTCAACTAAAGTAAAACAACAATTGAAATTTATTTGAAAAAATACAATGTAAATTCACTAATGTTGATCCTGGACCATCATCATAAAAATACAGAGTAAATTCACTAATGTTGATCCTGGACCATCATAAAAATTTAAATACAGAGTAAATTCGCTCTTGTTGATCCTGGACCACCATCATTTAAGTACAGTGTAAATTTACTATTGTTGATCCTGGACTATCATCATTTAAATACAGTGTAAATTCACTAATGTTGAACCTGGACCATCATCATTTAAATACAGTGTAAATTCACTAATGTTGATCCTGGACCATCATCATTTAAATACAGTGTAAATTCACTATTGTTGATCCTGGACGATCATCATTTAAATACAGTGTAAATTCTTTAATGTTGATCCTGGACCATCATCATTTAAATACAGTGTAAATTCACTTTTGTTGATTCTGGACCATCATCATTTAATTACAGTGTAAATTCACTATTGTTGATCCTGGACCATCATCATTTAAATGCAGTTTAAATTCACTATTGTTGATCCCGGACGATCATCATTTAAATACAGTGTAATTTCACTATTGTTAATCCTGGACCATCATCATTTAAATACAGTGTAATTTCACTATTGTTAATCCTGGACCATCATCATTTAAATACAGTGTAATTTCACTATTGTTGATGCTGGACCACCATCATTTAAATACAGTGTAAATTCACTATTGTTGATCCTGGACGATCATCATTTAAATACAGTGTAATTTCACTATTGTTGATGCTGGACCACCATCATTTAAATACAGTGTAAATTCACTAATGTTGATCCTGGACCATCATCATTTAAATACAGTGTAAATTCACTATTGTTGATCCCGGATGATCATCATTTAAATACAGTGTAATTTCACTATTGTTAATCCTGGACCATCATCATTTAAATACTGTGTAATTTCACTATTGTTGATGCTGGACCACCATCATTTAAATACAGTGTAAATTCACTATCGTTGATCCTGGACCACCTTAAACTGTTAATTACAGTATAAACTTTCTAAAGTTGATTCTGGACCATCACTACAATTTATGTACTTAACAAATCGTATGTTTCAGTGGTGTAGTGGTTAGTGCGCCAACGCTTGTCGCTCTTGTGTTCATGCCAACATGGGTTTGAATCCACTTACTAAATCCTTTGGTGACCCTTCCTCTATCTCTGCTTCAAAATCTTTCCTCACCATAGTCTCAACTCTCAACTAAAGTAAAAAACAATCGAAATTTAATTGAAAGAATACAAATGTAAATTTACTAATGTTGATCCTGAACCATCACCATTTAAATACAGTGTAAATTCAATATTGTTGATCCTGGACCATCATTATTTAAATACAGTGTAAGTTCACTAGTGTTGATCCTGGACCATCTTCATTTAAATACGGTGTAAATTCATTATTGTTGATACTGGACCATCATAAAAATTTAAATGCAGAGTAAATTCGCTCTTGTTGATCCTGGACCACCATCATTTAAATACAGTGTAAACTCACCAATGTTGATCCTGAACCATCATCATTAAAATACAGAGTAAATTCACTATTGTTGATCCTGGACGAAAATCATTTCAAGAGTTCACACTTAGCTGATGATTAATTATAAAGCTTGTTTGGCATGCTGTCCCGGGAGAGAGCCCTGAGCTCATGAGATCCTCGAGCCCAGGGTTCCCTCCCGTTGCAAAGCGGGAGGGGAGTTTGAGCTCAGGTAGATCTCGAGAACTCCCCTGCTGTAGCAAGTGAATACTCTTGAAACTAATTACTAGCTAGGAGCTGGTCTATGTTGACAATTTGGATTGTTCAATTGACTTAATTGCATGTTTTTAGGCGGTGGGAGGAAACCGGGTAACCCGGGAGAAACCCACGTGAGCACGGGGAGAAGTGCAAAACTCCGCACTGAAATGTCTGCTAGTTTTGGTAAAGCCAGGAACCAGAGACATTCTTGCTGGCGACAGTGCTACGCACTGGGCCACCGTGTCACCCGTCTAAGAAGGAGGCGTAGGGGAGAAAGGGGGGACTCTTCAAAACGAAGATAGCAATGGAATAAACCCCAGGGTATTTATAGTAGTTTAGGAGTCATCTGATTGGATCGTAGTGAATTGGATAATGCGGGTCAGCTGCTAGCAATCATAAGCACGTGATCCTCTCGAAATTTGTTTATACATAAACTTCACTTCAAGAGTTCACACTTAGCTGATGATTAATTATAAAGCTTGTTTGGCATGCTGTCCCGGGAGAGAGCCCTGAGCTCATGAGATCCTCGAGCCCAGGGCTCCCTCCCGTTGCAAAGCGGGAGGGGAGTTTGAGCTCAGGTAGATCTCGAGAACTCCCCAAAATGCCTTTGTATAGCTCGGGACAGCAGCCGCGTATTGAAGAGCCCCCCAAAAAGCAGGTGTAACAAAGCCATATCCGGCTACTGGATATAGCGTTGATAGCTTAGGAAGAGAAGCTCCTACGGGAGCAGAGCAAAGTAGACTGCTAGAGCCTAGGCGGGGTG
The DNA here is from genome assembly GCF_052040795.2 of Danio rerio. Taxonomy (NCBI): domain Eukaryota; kingdom Metazoa; phylum Chordata; class Actinopteri; order Cypriniformes; family Danionidae; genus Danio; species Danio rerio. The sequence continues at coordinate 33,293,438 of NC_141028.1, forward strand.
AGGGCAGGGCTGGATTGACTCCGCGGGAGTCAAGGCTCAAACATATACACCCCTGCAGGGGTGGGAGCTGGGGTTAGATTGCTCAAGCAAGAGTCGGGAAGATTTGGGCGGTGGAGACTCTTGCATGAGAGGGTGGGAGGTGGCTAGGGCCTGAACTCCTGCGGGAGTTGAAGCTCGTTTTAGTCGCCCCTGTGGGAGCTAGAGCTGAGGATTGAGGGCCTAAGCGAAAGGAAGAACATAGCGAAAGATTGACGCTGAAAGAAAGACAGTTAGCGGAGAACTCAACGCTGGAAAAGAAATTGAGGAAATAGGAGGGTAAGGAGATAAGGGGGGAGATCAGAGAAGGGTAAAAGTAGCGGGAGCACTCACGCTGTAAGGAAGAAAGAAGGGGCAGATAATTGCCAGGCGGAGAATCTCGACGCCTGAAAGAAGAAAAGGAGAATATAGGAGTATATATGCATATATAAATATATATATGAATATATATGGTTATTATATGGTAAGGGCCGGGCATGGGCAGTGATTGACTCTTGCGAGAGTCGAAGCTCGGGGCGACCCCTGCAGGGGTCAGAGCTGCTTGTGGGCATTTCTCCTGCTGAAGTCTGGGAAAGGGAGGGTGCGGTGGAGACTGCAGCAGGAGGTGGCCGAGGCGGGACTCTTGCGAGAGTCGAAGCTCGTTTTAGTCACTCCTGCAGGAGTTAGAGCTGAGGATTGATGGCCTATGAGAAAGGAAGAAAAGAGAGGGCGGAGGAACTCGACGCCAAAGGAAGAAAAGGAGAGAGGGAATAACCTGCGTGCGTGAGCATGCACGTGCGTCTATTCCTGTTTCGGCATGTGCATGAACACGCATCGGAACAGGTATACATCGGATGTATGCGTATAACATGCGTGTACATACCATTTCTAAAGGCCTGGCGCAACTGGTGACTCTTGCGAGAGTCGAAGCTCAGCGCGACCCCTGCGGGGGTCAGAGCTATGGGTGGGGGGGGGGGGGGGGCAGTAAGAGTCGGGAAGAGGGAGGGGGTAGTGCTTGGATTGGACCCCTGTGGGGGTCAGAGCATGGTGAGGGAAGGAGCATAGTAGGTTTGAAAGGGAAGTTAAGAGCATACATGCAACCTGCACAACATGTAATGCCCCTAGGCTCACATACTCATTTGCTTGCACGTGCATATGCATACCTAGATGTACGCCCACACCCATATACATATCCACGTGCAAATAAGCATGTATACGTGTGCAAACGCACGCTGTATCTGCGCGAGCAACCACACACATTCCCATGCGCACCCATACACAAGCACACACACACGCGTACTCCAGCCTACTTAGGGTCGAGCTCGTACCCCTAGTTGGAGTTTGGAATTTAGCTGATTAGGGCTAGCTGGGCTGTCTTGAGGTGGGATCGGCTGAGGCGAATGTAAGCTTTGAAGGCATCGGAGGACCAGCGGCCTAGGGTCTGGATTTGGTGCGAGGATAGACCTTTGTGAGCTGCTGTGGTGGCTGCGCCAATTCTAAATGAATGGCTGGAATACAATTCGGGGGAAACGAATTCGGGATACAATTCGGGAGACTTCTTTCAGATGTTTTTGAAACCAAAAACGGGTTACTGGACGGTTAGCGTCATCAGTAAAAAGTGGGGCATGTGGGTCGGACTCCTTTGCTCTCCTTGAATGGAGAAAAGCTAGGAGAGTTTGGAATGGCTGTGTGGGGGAAAAAAAAATGTAATGTAAATAAAATGCCCTTTGCTTGTCTGATCTGTTTTGCTTTGCTTAATGAAAGAGGCGAGTGTTTCAGCATTCAGCAGTGTTAGATCAGATATAGTGGGGTGTATTGCGGGATTGAAATTGGATGTGATAGCCATTTCTGAACACCTCAGGAAGCCAAAAAAAGCCAGGGTAAACATGGCGTCTAGTGTACGGGCTGTGTGCAGTGAGAGGTATCCTTTGCGCAGTGTGCGTATGCACTTTGCTAAAATATTGAGTGTAATGGGTAGTCTAGTGTCAGTAAGGGGGGGGGGGGTGATTTCTGGATACCTTTAATGAGGAGGGAAGTTTGAGCGTTAGAAATGGCTTCTGAGGTGGCCCCGTAAATCAATTTATGAAAAAATTGGACCCCACTAAGGTAGCTTTTAATGGAGCTTGCCTGGATATTTTTGGCTGTATGGAGTTGGGAAATAGATGAGGTGATGGTAAGCAATGAAAAATCTGGGAACTGTATTTGATACAGGGTATGGAAATATTTATAAGATTTCCATGCTGTGAGATACGACTCAAGGGTCCTTGGTGCGACAGCGTGAAGGATCAGAGAAATGGAAGTTTTATGGCAATATAATTTGTGAATAGAGTGGAACAGGTGTTGGATGCTGGTCTGCTTCCGGTACCAAGAGCCGAAATTTCTGGAAAAGAAAGCGAGAGAGAGAATCAGCAATTTGATTTTTGCAAACTGGAACATGTCTAGCAGTCATAATGAATTGCTTTTTGGCTGCCGTCCAAACGAGGCATCTTAGTAAGGGCATAATTGGAAGTGTGTGCGAGCGTCCTTTATTAACGCAATAAACGGTGGCTTCATTGTCGCAATGAACGAGAATGCTAGAGGCGGACCATTCATCTCCCCATAAAAGCCCTGCTGCGACTATGGGGTAGAGTTCGAAAGTGCAGATGATTGCTGATTTCTGGGTAGACTAAACATCTGCGGGGGCCACGTTGAAGCAAACCAGTGACCTTGGTAAAAGCTGCCGAACCCGACTGAGGGGGCAGCGTCAGTGAATAAATTAATATGCACCGGGGAAGAAATTAGGTTGCTATAGAAAAAGGAACAGCCGTTCCATTGCTTAAGGAAGGAGATCCATAAGCTGAGTTCATTGCGACTGGGTTTAGAAAGATATATGGTATCTTCTAAACCGGGGACAGAGGAGGAGAGCTGAAGGAGGTGAGTAATAAACGGGCGACCTTGGGGAATTATGTGCATCGCGAAATTGAAATGCCCGAGAATAGATAGCAGTTCGCGTTTGGTGCATGATTGTTTCTCAAGGAAAATTTGAGATAAAGAGATTATACGGTCGATCTTTTCTTTGGTAAGGGAAGCTTGAAATTTATTTGAATCTAAGTTGATGCCCAGAAATTCTATGGAAGTGCTGGGACCGGCTGTTTCTCCTCTGCGAGGGGGATGCCTAGATTTTCGAAAACCTTTTGGGTGTTCGATAGGTGTTTAGCTGGAGGTGAAGAAGGTGGGGAAATGAGGAGAAAATCATCGAAGAGATGGATTATGCGGGATTTCGTAGTTATTAGATAAAATCCAGCATAATGCTTCTTAAGCATATCTAAAATTTTAGGACTACTTTTGCAGCCGAAAGTTTATCGGACTGCAAAGTAAAATTGTGAGCGCAAATGAATGCCAAAAAGGTGCCAGAAGTCTGGGTGAATTGGCATGATTTTAAAGGTGGATGAAATGTCGATTTTTGCAAGCCAAGCATTGCGACCGGCTAAACTGATGATCGAAATTGCTTGGTCTATATCATGATAATTCAACGAGTATTCGTCTGATGGAATGGTGCTGTTAATGCTAGGAATATAGAATTGTGAGGAGCGGAGACCAATAATCAAGGGTTTTTGCTAGAGAATTCTCAAGTCGCAATGTCAATAGGACTAATATAAGAACGCTGAACAGTGGGGCAAGAATGGTACTATCATGAATTTATTATCGATTCTTTTTTTTTTTTTTTTGATTAACGAATTCACTGTTGCAGGTTCAGTAGTCGCAGATTGTAGATTGGAGCAGAATAAGGTTAAGGAAGGAAGAGCTGAAACGCCCGGGTTAGATCCTTGGGTTAGACCTGAAATCAGAAATCAGAAGTTAGTATCAGGGTGACAACGCAATTCAAAGCAATTTGAAAAATATGGCATCGAGGATGTGAGCTATGTGAGTGGAAATGCATCTTTTATGTAAAGTGTGATTGTATTTGAAGAGCATATAAAATGTAATGGGTTGGATGAGGGTCAGGTTCTGCAGCCAAATGTCATGGTCTTTTTATTAATGGATGGCCTGATAGCTTGATGTCGCTACGTGCAAGGATGGTAGAGGTGAGCATTCATCTCCCCTCAGAATGGCAAATGGATGGAGAGCTGAGGATAAGGGGTATGCTCTGTCTGGTGGTCCTGGAAGTGTTTATTGAAGATCCGTTGTCAGAAATGTCCTCCTATTCATAGCAGCCAATCAAGAAGTTTGTTTTGTTTCACATCCAACTGACTTGCCATTATAAGCTTACATAAGACACTAGTGTATGAATAAATGAGTCACTGGTCTAGTGTAATTGGACCTCAGTGCTCTGTGTATAATTTATTTATTTATTTTATTATTATTTTCTTATTATTATTATCAAATTTTTTTTTTTTTAATTGCTAACATCAAACTCTGAACTCTATAAGACTTCAAGGGCGATGTCACCACTTAGTAAAACTGTGAATGGAATGTTAGTAATTGGCTTTACTTTAATCCATGAACAACATTTGTTGGTAACTTAACTTCATTCACAAGCGTGTCTGGCCCAAATTCATTAATAAGACTTGCAACAGAGTCAAGAGAGAGGGCGGGACCTTCTCCAGAGAGCTTATTGGATGGTGACGCTTTTCCTTACAGCTATTGGCTTAAAGGAGAGCCAGTCAAGCGTGCCAAAGGTGAAAAAGCCCAGCGGCCATTTTGTTGATCAAGTTCACCATTGTTTATGACTTGAGCTGTTGCTCTGCTGGGGTCCGTTCTTCGTACCTCGCTTAAATGATCTAAGATGATTTGGCAGATCCTGGATCTTTTAATCTTGATAACTGATCTCTCGCTAATTTGGTTCTTCAAACGAGTTTGCGAATCAGATTAGAATGTCTGGATAAACTGATCTGAGATCGCTGAAGGACAGATCTATCGATCCTCGAAATCATGATCAGCAATGCAACGATTGGCTGACGGCACAGCAGCGTAATGACATCATCTGATTAATATTCAATTATCCATGTGAGCAAAATGACATCAAATTAGCAGTAAACGGCTTGTTAAATATGACACGCAATAACCTTCCACATTTGTTGTGAGCTGCAATTTCCACTTTCATGTGTCAAGTGTATTCATCATGTATTTCAATGCAAATCAATGTATTTAGTTCCACATTTAGAAAATATTTTCTTTATTATAATAGCCGTTTTTTAATCGGCGTAAAGAATAACTGGTTGTTTACAAAAGTATTTTCATATTGGTAAAGGCAGCTGCAACTTTTGTGAAGCATCAAATCACCAGCATATTAACTTTCAAGTTTATGACTGCATAAATGTATTATTGCTTTAAAAAGTCACATATTGTGCATTTTTATTATACACAATTTGTACTAAAGCGATCTAAAAAGTTCATATCAATAAGTTTTCTCTTTGCACCACCAGGTGGCAGTTGTACTTTCATTTCGAGGGTGCAGATTGCATACGTTTAATTAATATGTATAACTTAATTTATTTTATTAATGACTATAACTTTATATATATAGTTTAAAAAATATGTACCATTTTCCCAAGCGTATATAACTACTACTGTAAGAAAATATCAGAATTCGGAACATACTTTCTGTATTATCTTTGCTTGAACCGAGCCGATCTAATCCTGTTTATATGATTTGAACCTGCTCCCGATCAGGTTTGACCTAGCAGAACTGTTGCTATGACAACAACTCTCGGATCAGCTTCTAAGAACGAAACGATCCTGGATCGTGTCAAATCGTCAACATCCAAATCCAGCTAATTGAGTAATCCACGTACGAAGAACGGACCCCTGAACATTCCAGCAAACAAGCTGTTAAATGTTATGGATCAGTGGACGGGCAAGAGGCAAGTATCTTTAGTTAAAATCATTGTTTACGCTAGTCTTGTTATTCAAAAGATTTATAATTGTTTTAGTCTAAATGTTTGGTAAGGTTATTTTGCAAAGCTTCCCTTCATGTGCATAGCATGTGCACCGCTAGGAAAAAGGTAATGGTTCAGTTTCATTGCAATGGCTTTGGAGTTTTGGCTTTCATTTGCTGGAGAATATGGTTGAAGACACAGCAGATGCGTTGAAGTGGAAGGTTTGATGTTTTGTTGTTGAAGTTGTTGATGCAATTGTTGGAGTTGTTTTGAAGTGGTAATAGTAGTAGTTGTTGTTGTTGTTGCTGCATTTGTTGTTGCTGCTGCTGTATATTGTAGCTTGTAAATTAAAGCTAGTAGCTTGTAGATTATAGCTGGTAATTTGTAGATGGTAGCTGGTAGATTGTAGATTGTAGATTGTAGCTGGTAGCTGGTAGCTGGTAGCTGGTAGCTGGTAGCTGCTTTGGTTGTCCATGTTGGTTCAGAGTAGGTTCTTCAACGGAGCTAGCTATGGTGAAGCTGCCTCTTCAAAACGAAGATAGTAATGGAATAAACCCCAGGGTATTTATAGTAGTTTAGGAGTCATCTGATTGGATCGTAGTGAATTGGATAATGCGGGTCAGCTGCTAGCAATCATAAGCACGTGATCCTCTCGAAATTTGTTTATACATAAACTTCACTTAAATACAGTGTAAATTCACTATCGTTGATCCTGGACCATCGTCATTTAAATACAGTGTAAATTCACTGATGTTGTTCCTAGACCATCATCATTTAAATACAGTGTAAATTCACTATTGTTGTTCCTGGACCATCATCATTTAAATACAGTGTAGATTCACTATTGTTGTTCCTGGACCATCATCATTTAAATACAGTGTAAATTCACTATTGTTGTTCCTGGACCATCATCATTTAAATACAGTGTAAATTCACTATTGTTGATCCTGGACCATCATCAATTAAATATAGTGTAAATTCACTATTGTTGATCCTGGACCATTGTCTTTTAAATACAGTGTAAATTCACTATTGTTGATCCTGGACGATTATCATTTAAATAAAGTGTAAATTCAGTATTGTTGACCCTGGACCATCATTATTTAAATACAGTGTAAATTCACTATCGTTGATCCTGGACCATCGTCATTTAAATACAGTGTAAATTCACTAATGTTGATCCTGGACCATCATTATTTAAATACAGTGTAAATTCACTATTGTTGATCCTGGACCATTATAAACATTTAAATAAAGTGTAAATTCACTAATGTTGATCCTGGACCATCATCATTTAAATACAGTGTAAATTCACTATTGTTGATCCTGGACCACCTTAAACAGTTAATTACAGTGTAAACTGGCTAAAGTTGATTCTAGACCATCACTATCATTTATGTACAGTGTAAATAGGCACTCCAAGTGGCATAGTGGTTAGTGTGCCAACGCTTGGCACTCTTGTATTCATGGCAACTTGAGTTTGAATCAATCTTCCAAGTCTTTTAGCGACCCTTCCACTGTTTCAGCTTTAATAACTTTCCACTCTATAGTCTCTACTCTCCTGTCAACGAAAGTCAAAAATGTTATGAAAAAATACAGTGTAAATCCACTAATTTTAATCCTGGACGATTATCATTTTAATACAGTTGAAATTCACTAATGTTGATCCTGGACCAGCGAGGCAATGGCGCAAGAGGTAGTGCTGTCGCCTCACAGCAAGAAGGTCGCTGGGTTGCTGGTTTGAACCTCGGCTCAGTTGGTGTTTCTGTGTGGAGTTTGCATGTTCTCCCTGCCTTCGTGTGGGTTTCCTCCAGGTGCTCTGGTTTCCCGCACAGTCCAAAGACATGTGGTACAGGTGAATTAGGTAGGCTAAATTGTCTGTAGTGTAAATGTGTATGAGAGTGAATGTGTGTGTGGATGTTTCCCAGAAATGGGTTGTGGCTGGAAGGGCATCTGCTGCGTAAAAACTTGCTGGATAAATTGGTGGTTCATTCTGCTGTGGCGACCCTGGATTAATTGATTAAAGGGACTAAACTGACAAGAAAATGAATAAATGATCCTTGACCATCATAAACATTTAAATACAGTGTAAATTCAATTTTGTTGATCCTGGACCATCATAATTTAAATACAGTGTAAATTCACTATTGTTGATCCTGGACCATCATAAACATTTAAATACAGAGTAAATTCACTATTGTTGATCCTGAACCATCATCATCTTTATTTAAATCTAATGTAAATTCACTATTGTTGATCCTGGACCATCATCATTTAAATACAGTGTAAATTCAATAATGTTTATCCTGAACCATCATAAACATTTAAATACAATGTAAATTCACTAATGCTGATCCTGGACCATCATTATTTAAATACAGTGTAAATTCACAATTGTTGATCCTGGACCATCATCTTTTAAATACAGTTTAAATTCACTTTTGTTAATCCTGGACCATCATCATTTAAATACAGTGTAAATTCACTATTGTTTATCCTGGACCATCATGATTTAAATACAGTGTAAATTTACTATTGTTTATCCTGGACCATCATCATTAAAATACAGAGTAAATTCACTAATGTTGATCCTGGACCATCATCATTTAAATACAGTGTAAATTGACTCATGTTCATCCTGGAACATCATCATTTAAATACAGTGTAAATTCAATAATGTTTATCCTGAACCATTATCATTTAATAACAGTGTAAATTCACTAATGTTGATCCTGGACCATCAAAAACATTTAAATACAGTGTAAATTCACAATTGTTGATCCTGGACCATCATCATTTAAATACAGTGTAAATTCACTATTGTTGATCCTGGACGATCATCATTTAAATACAGTTTAATTTCACTATTGTTGATCCTGGATCATCATCATTTAAATACAGTGGAAATTCACTATTGTTGATCCTGGACCATCATCGTTTAAATACAGTGTAAATTCACTATTGTTGATCCTGGACCACCTTAAACTGTTAATTACAGTATAAACTTTCTAAAGTTGATTCTGGACCATCACTACAATTTATGTACTTAACAAATCGTATGTTCCAGTGGTGTAGTGGTTAGTGCGCCAACGCTTGTCGCTCTTGTGTTCTTGCCAACATGGGTTAGAATCCACTTACTAAATCCTTTGGTGACCCTTCCTCTATCTCTGCTTCAAAATCTTTCCTCACCATAGTCTCAACTCTCAACTAAAGTAAAAAACAATTGAAATTTAATTGAAAGAATACAAATGTAAATTTACTAATGTTGATCCTGGACCATCATTATTTAAATACAGTGTAAGTTCACTAGTGTTGATCCTGGACCACCATCATTTAAATACAGTGTAAACTCACCAATGTTGATCCTGAACCATCTTCATTAAAATACAGTGTAAATTCACTATTGTTGATCCTGGACCATCATCATTTAAATACAGTGTAAATTCACTATTGTTGATCCTGGACCATCGTCATTTAAATACAGTGTAAATTCACTATTGTTGATCCTGGACCATCGTCATTTAAATACAGTGTAAATTCACAATTGTTGATCCTGGACCATCATCTTTTAAATACAGTTTAAATTCACTATATTGTTAATCCTGAACCATTATCATTTAATAACAGTGTAAATTCACTATTGTTGATCCTGGATCACCTTAAACTGTTAATTACAGTATAAACTTTCTAAAGTTGATTCTAGACCATCACTACAATTTATGTACATTATAAATCGTATGTTCCAGTGGTGTAGTGGGTAGTGCGCCAATGCTTGGCGCTCTTGTATTCATGGCAACCTGGGGTTGAATCCACTTTTCAAGTCCTTTGGTGACCCTTCCTCTATCTCTGCTTCAAAATCTTTCCTAACCATAGTCTCAACTCTCCTGTCAACTAAAGTAAAACAACAATTGAAATTTAATTGAAAAAATACAATGTAAATTCACTATTGTTAATCCTGGACCATCATCATTTAAATACAGTGTAAGTTCACTAATGTTGATCCTGGACCATCATCATTTAAATACAGTGTAAGCTCACTAATGTTGATCCTGGACCATCATAAAAATTTAAATACAGAGTAAATTCGCTCTTGTTGATCCTGGACCACCATCATTTAAGTACAGTGTAATTTCACTATTGTTGATGCTGGACCATCATCATTTAAATACAGTGTAAATTCACTATCGTTGATCCTGGACCATCGTCATTTAAATACAGTGTAAATTCACTATTGTTGATCCTGGACCATCATCATTTAAATACAGTGTAAATTCACTATTGTTGATCCTGGACCATTATCAATTAAATGCAGTGTAAATTCACTAATGTTGATCCTGGACCATCATCATTAAAATACAGTGTAAATTCACTAATGTTGATCCTGGACCATCATCATTTAAATACAGTGTAAATTCACTATTGTTGATCCTGGACCATCATCATTTAAATACAGTGTAAATTCACTATTGTTGATCCTGGACCATTATCAATTAAATGCAGTGTAAATTCACTAATGTTGATCCTGGACCATCATCATTTAAATACAGTGTAAGCTCACTAATGTTGATCCTGGACCATCATAAAAATTTAAATACAGAGTAAATTCGCTCTTGTTGATCCTGGACCACCATCATTTAAGTACAGTGTAATTTCACTATTGTTGATGCTGGACCATCATCATTTAAATACAGTGTAAATTCACTATCGTTGATCCTGGACCATCGTCATTTAAATACAGTGTAAATTCACTATTGTTGATCCTGGACCATCATCATTTAAATACAGTGTAAATTCACTAATGTTGATCCTGGACCATCATCATTTAAATACAGTGTAAATTCACTATTGTTGATCCTGGACCATTATCAATTAAATGCAGTGTAAATTCACTAATGTTGATCCTGGACCATCATCATTTAAATACAGTGTAAATTCACTATTGTTGATCCTGGACCATCATCATTTAAATACAGTTTAAATTCACTAATGTTGATCCTGAATGATTATCATTTAAATACAGTGTAAATTCACTAATGTTGATCCTCATTATTTAAATACAGTGTAAACAGTGTAAACTCACTAATGTTGATCCTGGACCATCATCATTTTAATACTGTGTAAATTCACTATTGTTGATCCTGGACCATCATCATTTAAATACAGAGTAAATTCACTAATGTTGATCCTGGACCATCATCATTTAAATACAGTGTAAATTCACTATTGTTGATGCTTAATCATCATCATTTATATACAGTGTAAATTCACAAAAGTTGATTCTTGACCATCATCATTTAAATACAGAGTAAATTCACTAATGTTGATCCTGGACCATCATCATTTAAATACAGTGTAAATTCACTATTGTTGATCCTGGACCATCATCATTTAAATACAGTGTAAATTCACTTTATTGTTGATCCTGGACCATCATCGTTTAAATACAGTGTAAATTCACTATTGTTGATCCTGGACCATCATCGTTTAAATACAGTGTAAATTCACTATTGTTGATCCTGGACCATCATCATTTAAATACAGTGTAAATTCACTAATGTTGATCCTGGACCATCATAAAAATTTAAATACAGAGTAAATTCGCTCTTGTTGATCCTGGACCACCATCATTTAAGTACAGTGTAATTTCACTATTGTTGATGCTGGACCATCATCATTTAAATACAGTGTAAATTCACTATCGTTGATCCTGGACCATCGTCATTTAAATACAGTGTAAATTCACTATTGTTGATCCTGGACCATCATCATTTAAATACAGTGTAAATTCACTATTGTTGATCCTGGACCATTATCAATTAAATGCAGTGTAAATTCACTAATGTTGATCCTGGACCATCATCATTAAAATACAGTGTAAATTCACTAATGTTGATCCTGGACCATCATCATTTAAATACAGTGTAAATTCACTATTGTTGATCCTGGACCATCATCATTTAAATACAGTGTAAATTCACTATTGTTGATCCTGGACCATTATCAATTAAATGCAGTGTAAATTCACTAATGTTGATCCTGGACCATCATCATTTAAATACAGTGTAAGCTCACTAATGTTGATCCTGGACCATCATAAAAATTTAAATACAGAGTAAATTCGCTCTCGTTGATCCTCGACCACCATCATTTAAGTACAGTGTAATTTTACTATTGTTGATCCTGGACCATCATTATTTAAATACAGTGTAAATTCACTATTGTTGATCCTGGACCATCATCATTTAAATACAGTGTAAATTCACTATTGTTGATCCTGGACCATCATCATTTAAATACAGTTTAAATTCACTAATGTTGATCCTGAATGATTATCATTTAAATACAGTGTAAATTCACTAATGTTGATCCTCATTATTTAAATACAGTGTAAACAGTGTAAACTCACTAATGTTGATCCTGGACCATCATCATTTTAATACTGTGTAAATTCACTATTGTTGATCCTGGACCATCATCATTTAAATACAGAGTAAATTCACTAATGTTGATCCTGGACCATCATCATTTAAATACAGTGTAAATTCACTATTGTTGATGCTTAATCATCATCATTTATATACAGTGTAAATTCACAAAAGTTGATTCTGTACCATCATCATTTAAATACAGAGTAAATTCACTAATGTTGATCCTGGACCATCATCATTTAAATACAGTGTAAATTCACTATTGTTGATCCTGGACCATCATCATTTAAATACAGTGTAAATTCACTATATTGTTGATCCTGGACCATCATCGTTTAAATACAGTGTAAATTCACTATTGTTGATCCTGGACCATCATCATTTAAATACAGTGTAAATTCACTAATGTTGATCCTGGACCATCATTAACATTTAAATACAGTGTAAATTCACTAATGTTGATCCTGGACCATCATCATTGAAATACAGTGTAAATTCACTATTGTTGATCCTGGACTATCATTATTTAAATACAGTGTAAGTTCACTAATGTTGATTCTGGATCATTATCATTTTAATACAGCGTAAGTTAAATTATGTTGATCCTGAACCGTCCTGAACATTTAATTACAGTGTAAATTCACTAATGTTGATCCTGGACCATCATCATTTTAATACAGTGTAAATTCACTATTGTTGATCCTGGATCATCATCATTTAAATACAGTGTAAATTCACTAATGTTGATCCTGGACCATCATCATTTACATACAGTATAAATTCACTAATGTTGATCCTGGACCATCATCATTTAAATACAGTGTAAATTCACTAATGTTGATCCTAGACCATCATAAACATTTAAATACAGTGTAAATTTACTAATGTTGATCCTGGACCATCATCATTTTAATACTGTGTAAATTCGCTATTGTTGAACCTGGACCATCATCATTTAAATACAGTGTAAATTCACTAATGTTGATCCTGGACCATCATCATTTAAATACAGTGTAAATTCACTATTGTTGATGCTTAATCATCATCATTTATATACAGTGTAAATTCACAAAAGTTGATCCTGGACCATCATTATTTAAATACAGTGTAAATTCACTATTGTTGATCCTGGACCAACATAAACATTTAAATACAGAGTAAATTCACTAATGTTGATCCTGGACCATCATCATTTAAATACAGTGTAAATTCACTATTGTTGATCCTGGACCATCATCATTTAAATATAGTGTAAATTCACTATTGTTGATCCTGGACCATCATCAATTAAATACAGTGTAAATTCACTATATTGTTGATCCTGGACCATCATCGTTTAAATACAGTGTAAATTCACTATTGTTGATCCTGGACCATCATCATTTAAATACAGTGTAAATTCACTATTGTTGTTCCTGGACCATCATTAACATTTAAATACAGTGTAAATTCACTAATGTTGATCCTGGACCATCATCATTGAAATACAGTGTAAATTCACTATTGTTGATCCTGGACTATCATTATTTAAATACAGTGTAAGTTCACTAATGTTGATTCTGGATCATTATCATTTTAATACAGCGTAAGTTAACTTATGTTGATCCTGAACCGTCCTGAACATTTAATTACAGTGTAAATTCACTAATGTTGATCCTGGACCATCATCATTTTAATACAGTGTAAATTCACTATTGTTGATCCTGGACCATCATCATTTAAATACAGTGTAAATTCACTAATGTTGATCCTGGACCATCATAAACATTTAAATACAGTGTAAATTTACTAATGTTGATCCTGGAGAATTATCATTTAAATACAGTGTAAGTTCACTAATGTTTATTCTGAATCATTATTGTTTTAATACAGTGTAAATTCGCTTTTGTTGATCCTGGACCATCATAAGCATTTAAATACAGTGTAAATTCACTAATGTTGATCCTGGACCATCATCATTTTAATTCTGTGTAAATTCGCTATTGTTGAACCTGGACCATCATCATTTAAATACAGTTTAAATTCACTAATGTTGATCCTGGACCATCATCATTTAATTACAGTGTAAATTCACTAATGTTGATCCTGGACCATCATCATTTAAATACAGTGTAAATTCACTAATGTTGATCCTGGACCGTCATAAACATTTAAATACAGTGTAAATTCACTAATGTTGATCGTGGACCATCATCATGTAATTACAGTGTAAATTCACTATTGTTGATACTGGACCATCATCATTTAAATACAGTGTAAATTCACTATTGTTTATCCTGGACCATCATCATTTAAATACAGTGTAAATTTACTAATGTTGATCCTGGACGATCATCATTTAATAACAGTGTAAATTTACTATTGTTGATCCTGGACCACCTTAAACTTTTAACTACAGTGTAAACTTTCTATAGTTCTAGACCATCACTAAAATTTATGTAGAGACTAAAACGTAAGTTCCAGTGGCGCAGTGGTTAGTGCGCCAACGCTTGGAGCTCTTGTATCTATGGCAACATGGGTTCGAATCCATTTTCCAAGTTCTTTGGTGACCCTTCCTCTATCTCTGCTTCAAAATCATTCCTCACTATATTCTCAACTCTCCTGTCAACTAAAGTAAAACCACAATCGAAATTTAATTGAAAAAATACAGTGTAAATTCACTAATGTTGATCCTGGACCAGCATTATTTAAATACAGTTTAAGTTCACTAATGTTGATCCTGGATCATCATCATTTAAATACAGTGTAAATTCACTTTTGTTGATCCTGGACCATCATCATTTAAATACAGTGTAAATTCACTATTGTTGATCCTGGACCATCGTTATTTAAATACAGTGTTAGTTCACTAATGTTGATTCTGGATCATTATCATTTTAATACAGTGTAAATTTGCTCTTGTTGATACTGTAACATCATTATTTAAATACAGTGTAAATTCACTATTGTTGATCCTAAACCATCTTAAACAGTTAATTAAAGTGTAAACTCGCTAAAGTTGACTCTAGACCATCACTATCAGGATATCTGGCGTGCGTTCGTGAGAGAAAAAAAATATATTTTAGAGCTTGCGCATACAGTTTAATTGGGGATGCTCAAAATAACCGATTACCCGTTAACTGAAAGGGCGCGTTTGTAACCGATCTGTTATCTGTTAAACTTTTTATAAAAATATACTTTTTATATTACTTTATATATTTATTTAAGTTTGGCTGCATAAGGGCAATCTGTTTAATGGTTTACTGACGACCGCCAGTGTTTTACACTCTGCTTATGCTCTCTCTGCACGCCTCAAGTTTTGCCTTTGCGAGCTGTGTGCTCGAGCAGAAAAAGCATGTTACCTGAGTCTTTTTCATTCTTTAGTCAAATAAAAGAACTGCGGGGTTTCTGTAGAGGTGACAGCGGGGTTTGGGTTGTCAAGATGACTATGGCAAACTTTTAATGATGGAGGAGAGACTTGTGGTCGCTGTTTCAAGTTATCCACAGCTGTATTAATTTACAGATCCTGAAAATCACAATATTATTACAGTTTTTCTTAGTCGCTTTGGTGCATTTCTGCACAACAGTTAATGCATTTCTCAAAACAATTAGTACAAACTGCAAAACCTAGCTGATAACCTGCAAAAGTGTGTCACATGCTCAAAATGGATAGTTTATTCCTCAAAAGCAAGTACTGATGTCAATCAAAGGGTCAGTATCATCAAAATGAAAGTCCTGACACTATTGTTTATGAACAAGATCGTCAAATGGCTTTGTCATGTTTTCATTATGACAGTTTACTCTGGACATTTTTTTTAATGCAAAAAAGTCTGATTTTGGTGACACTTGCTGAAAATGCTCACCATATACTATTTGCACAGCCATTTGAAAACTACAGTAAAGTTGGACATCACTTACTGTAATTTAGTGAGGTATCTGAGTACAAGACACTGAATATGTATGTTTTACATTTTTACTCTGCATTTGCTCTTTACAATCCTAATTTATTCACACCATTGTGCAAAAGAATAAACACAGCCTTATTTACAACAAACAAACTCCCTTTGGGTTATATTGCAGTACATATTGGACCTGAACCTGCAACATACACAGGTCTGTAAATCATTCATCATATTGTTCAATTTTAAAGACATTTTCAGGAAAATAAAGATTTAATTTTTTTATAAAGTTTGCTTGACCGATTTTGACATCAAGTTCAACATTTTTGTATGTAATGACTCAAGTAATGAAATGAGGAGTGTTAGTTTTATATGGAATGACTATTCAGCATTTACAAGTTTAGTTCATTTTGACTGATATGACATAAGCAACTGATAATGTTATAAATGGCAGAGAGTGGAATGAAAGCAATTGATGCATGTCCGAAAGTTGTTGAAAGGAATAAGAAACTGCTACTAGGATGTGCACAAATGACTAATTGTTTTGAGAAATGCATGACCTGTTGTGCAAATGTAAATAGTGTTGTGAGAAATGCACCAAAGTGACTGAGAAAAACTGTTAATTAATAATTAATAATTACACTTATAACATCAACAACAGCAACTCGAATCGCGCACAACAGACCAGCTGATTCAGTCGTTTTCTAGTGACATATAAAAGAGCGCCGGGCTTCTTTTTTTTTTTGTCAACCATAAAAGGCAGCGTGGTGTGCCACTCGTTTTTGGAACGGAAAGGTGTCTGGTTTGTGATCGGCCCCT
The DNA here is from genome assembly GCF_052040795.2 of Danio rerio. Lineage (NCBI taxonomy): Eukaryota > Metazoa > Chordata > Actinopteri > Cypriniformes > Danionidae > Danio > Danio rerio. The sequence continues at coordinate 33,310,436 of NC_141028.1, forward strand.
AAATATACAACAAATATTTATTAACTCTCGTGATGGTAACGCATGCAAACACACATTTCTACAGACGTATTTTGCCAAAGAAGTAAAATGAAAGAAGGATATTTCTGGTCACAGTTTCGCACAGATGAGTTGAAATTAACCAGTGCTGATGCTGATCACCTCTGTGCTGTCTACAACTGTGCTGGGCTACAACCAACAAACCAACCTTTTTTATTTGGAAAATTACAGTTATTAATAGTTCTTATATAATATCATTCATTCATTCATTTTCTTGCCGGCTAAGTCCCTTTATTAATCCGGGGTCGCCACAGCAGAATGAACCGCCAACTTATCCAGCAAGTTTTTACACAGCGGATGCCCTTCCAGCCACAACCCATCTCTGGGAAACATCTACTCACACATTCACACACTACAGACAATTTAGCCTATCCAATTCACCCATACCATATGTCTTTGGACTGTGGGGGAAACCAGAGCACCCGGAGAAAACCCACACAAAGGCAGGGAGAACATGCAAACTCCACACAGAAACGCCAACTGAGCCAAGGTTCGAACCAGCAACCTTCTTGCTGTGAGGCGATAGCACTACCTACTGCGCCACTGCCTCGCCTAAAGTCAGTTATATAACAAAATCGTTATACCTCTATTGTTAGTCCATTTTACAATTATAAGACACTTTTTCTATTTGCTTCCACTATCATGTTAGGCCTAATGGGATCGCTTTTATTTTAAACCTTACTAATGTTAAACCGCACCGAAACGTGACTAAACATTTCTATAAACTGATATTTTTCTATAATAAACAAACCATATTTTGTGGTCATTGGAAATTGGCAATAAAATGCTAACGTTAATTTAAACAGCAAACTGTTGGAGTGCTATTACATAAACACCACGTTAAAAAAGGAAAATACCATTTAACTTGACGCATTTCTTAATTTAATGAATAACTAATCACTCAATGAGTCCTAACTTTTACATATAATGATGAATATTTTAGTAAAATCACTTTGAATGCCAAATTATCACTTACCTGAAGCAAATAACAGGCGGGAGGAATGTTAAGCTCGTAGAGTAGACTTGTCAACTGAAGTGTGGTGTGGCAGATGTCTGCTAACGATACACCTGTGTTCAGTTTCATGTGTTTTCCAAATGCAATCCCAAAGCCAGCCAGAAGTCGATGTTTACCGATGTCAGCCATAGCTGAACCTTACTAGTATCTTATGTGTTTTTTGTTATCTGTGACTGTCCCACATACTGCAAAAGGAGCTGTGAACCAGAAGAACATTCCCGCCTATTCTGAACGTATGGCAAAACATATATGGCAATAATCTGGCCCATATCTGTTCAGCCATGCCATACTGTACCTCAGCCACATGTGCCAGCTATCACCCACATTTGGCCCAAATGTTCTTGCTATCTGGGATTTTAATAATTATTTTGTTTTTATAACATTATTAATCATTTTGCACGTGCCCTTGCAATTGCTGTCCAGCCTGTCACGATGCGGTAAATGCCCCTTTAAGAAACCGTCTGATGTACTCATTGGCATCCCCATGCCATTTTTCCCTTTCCTCAGAGGAGCCTAAAACATCCGCCGTGACACACAGTAACTATCTACATTTATGTTTCCTATTTTTCCTCATGTTGTGTTTGAGATTGAATGTTGTCAAGCGTAACATGTCCACCCTGTCATAGTCAAATAGTTATAGAAAAAAGTCAGAAATCTAAAGCTTTCAAACTATCTACAAAGAACTTCCCATTCATTTGCCTATTTATAAAACCTAATTGATAACAGAAGAGGCGGCAAGGCGGAGTAAGCAGTGAAAACAGAAGTTGAAGTCTTGAAACCTTTTACAACCCTTTTAACCCATGTCTTGTTATAGGCTACCTGTTGTTTTTCAGATGTTCCAGCAGGGCCGGAGTGGGACTCATTTTCAGCCCTGGAGTTTCAAACCAGACCGGCCCACCTCAGTTCACGACTGATTCCAATTCAGTTTCTAATGGCACTATCACGTCTTTTTCAAGAAAACTGCTGCTTTAGAAATTCAAATGTTCAACAGCC